>NW_020837952.1:20249249-20710738 GCF_003676395.1 Aethalodelphis obliquidens
CTGCGCGTCCAGAGCCTGTGCTCTGCAACGGAAGAGGCCACAAAAGTGAGAGGCCGGCGTACTAAAAAAAAAAAAAAAAAAAAAAAAAGGTAAGAACTCAGAGGTCTCCATGAGATTTTGTGCTCTTAGTTAGCGACAGCTGTTTCAATGTAGTGTTAAAGATAGAAAGTAAATTCTAGTGCACTGAAGGGAACAAGTAGAGAAAGTCAGATTTTCATGGTGATTTATGTAATCACATTCACTAGTATTATATGAATATTTGTTATCTGCCTATAGTTTTAGGACTAGCGTAATTAATTGGGAGCAGACTCCTATGCATAATTTTATCCAGGATTTTCTTTTAATTTCCAAGTAAATTTGACTCTGAAACATTTGACTTTTCTTACTTCTGTTTTCAAGGCATATTAAAGAGTTGTGGTTGCACACGTTAATGGATATAGCCTCATGACAAATTATTTTGCAAAAATTGAGACAATTTAATTCATTGTAAATAAATCTTATTATCTTCAAAGTTAAGCAAAAGAATATTTCAGTTACTGAAGGTATTAACGGCTTCATTGAGGTATAGTGACATGCAGTATGCTGCACATATGTAAAGTGTAAAATTTGATGTTTTAAGATATGTATACACCCATGAAATCATCACCATAATGAGCCTATCCATCACCCCCAAAAGTTTCCTGTTGCTATTTTTTTAATTTATTTTTTTAATCAAAGTATAGGTGATTTACAGTGCTGTGCCAATCTCTGCCGTACAGCCAAGTGACTCAGTTGTACACAGAGACATTCTTTCTTTCCTGTTGCTATTTTTAATCCCTCCTATCTGTGTCCCCAGGTGACTACTGATCTGCTTTTTGACATTATAGATGAATTTGCATTTTCTAAAATCTTATGTAAGTGACATGAATCGTACAACATATATATTTTTTCTTCCTTTTTACTCAGTATAACTATTCTGGGGCTCATCCACGTTGCAGCACGTATTGATAGCTCATTTCTTTTTATTGCTGAACAGCATTTTATTGTATGGATATACCACACATTATCCATTCATCTATTGATGGACATTGGAATTATTTCCAGTTTGGGTGTATTGGAAGTAAACTGTTATGAACATTTGTGTACAAGTCTTTATGTGGATATATGCCTCCTGAAGGTATTCTCAAAATATAGAACTGTTTATGAGATAAAGGTATAGAGCAGAGAGACACAGTTAAATTATCCCTCAATAGTTGTTAGAACAAAATCCAGGTTTCTTCAGTACTTTGATAGAAGGTTATTATGTCTGTAGTAGCGTAATCTAATTTTTAAAATTTTCTTTTTTTTTTCCTTCTGCCATCCATAGACATGGTTCCCTGTATCTATTGTTAAGCCTGTGAGCATCTGAGAAGCTGCCTCCTGTGCTTGATCCCTCTGTGTTTCACTCTGTTCTCAATCACTTTATCTGAATCTGACTCCATTTGCTCAAGAGTCTTTGTCTGGCTGAAGTACAGCTTTGTTACTCGGGTCTGACTTCTCTGCCCTTAGACCTCTGGAAACCAACCTGTCACCAGCTGCCTACTTAGGTCACCATTGCCTGAGATCATTGGCACCAGCCTTCAGCTGCCCCCTCACCACACCTGCTTAGGCTGCTAGTCAGGTTTTTGCTGTCTGATGACTGCCCCTGGCTGTACCTTCTTTATTCCAAACTCTTAGACTCGCATCTGGCCCATGTCTAGAATTTTCTCTCCGTGCCATTTGAGCCACTCCATATTCCAGTGTGCGGCCTGATTTGTTGACTCAGTCTTGGGGACCTGACTACTCTCGGCTCTTGGAGAACTCCAGCAAACAGAAGTGCCTCTGTTTTGCAACAGGCTTGTCCATAAGTCCCCGTGTTCCTACAAGTAAATGGCCCCAGACCTGCTACTGCTATTGCCATCTGCTGGTGGCAGGCAGAGTTGGCGCAATGTTGTTCTATTGCCTGGTTTGTTCATATTTAAGGAAGGTCTCAAGGTAAAATCTTAAGTAGAAGTATGTCTATTTGTTATGTGCTTGCACTTTGTATAATTCTCACAACTATACTCTTCTCCTTTATATGCTTCACCCACACCAACCTTCATTCTATCCAATATGCTAGCCTCATTTCCTCCTTAGGACCTGTGCATTTTTTGTCCACTCTTCTTAGAACAATATATCAATACTTCCACAGATCTTCAGACAGCTAGCTTCTACCATTATTCACATCTCAGGTGAGATGTGATTACCTTAGAGATGCCTGCTTTGACCACACTCCACCCATTTCACCCTACCAGTCAATCATTGTCTTACTCAATTATTTTTTGGTAGCATTTATCATTTACTAAATTTCTTTCATTCATTTATTACTTGTTAATTAACCTCCTCTTCCTACACACACCCAAAAATAAATCTAAGTGACATGAGAGCAGGGAGCAAGGAGCTTGGATGACGGAACAAACAATGCTTGTATTGAGCAAAAGAGATGCTCAATAAATACATACTTGTATAAATGAATGCATATAGTACCTCTGTCTGCCTGTCGAAATCCTATTTATCTTTGGAAGTCCAACTCAGATACTATCTCTTTCAAGAACTTCTCCAACTAAATCTGTTTTCTCTCTCTTTCACAGGACTTTTTATTCTTTCTTTATTTTTTCTGTTAAGCTGTCATGTTTCCATGTAGTGGATACAGGGGCCATACTTGACTTATCTTTAGTCCATAGGTCAGAAGCACAGGTAACAGCCTGGGCTTGGGACTGGTTTCTGAAGTAGGGATGGAGGGTGCAGTGTTGTAGGACTGAACCCTTAACCTGTGGAATCTGATTCTATCTTTGGGTAGATGGTATCGGAATTGAGTTGAATACTGGGTCACTCTGTTGGAATCCAAGAATTATTTATAGATGGTGTGGGACAAACTCTCCCACGTCCCTGCCCCACATGCACACATGTTGAAATTGGCTCCAGGAACCTAAGAGACTGTCCCTCATTCCTTCTTCCTTCTTTCTTTTCTGAAGCAATCATAATTCTGAATCTGGTGTTTATCATTCCTATATGTGTGTGACTGTGTGTGCATTTTACCACTACTGTCTGTCTGAGTGGATGTGTGAGTATCCATTTGCAATCTATGGTACTTCTGCTTGTTTTTAAGTAGTATATGGTAAGGGCCATTCTACACCTTATCTGTTCCCTCAACATTATGTTTTTCAGATTATCCGTGTTGATACATGTAGTGTTAGAATCTAGTGGTAAGACTATTTCAGTTGTTGTATGGTATTGCTTTTTAGAATTATTTCACAGTTTGTCAGTTATCTCGGTGAAAGGCTTGCAGTTTTCTCTTTTCATTCTTACAAAGAATACTGCAGCAAACATTTTTGTACCATTATTTTCTTAGCATCCTAGGGAGTTAGTCCAGGGTTTACATGGGAAAGTGGAGCCAGGTTGCCTGGGTTCGAATCCTTACATTGCCGCTTGCTAGCTTTCCCAAGCAGCACTGAGCACCAGCTATATTCAGTCCTTCTGCACATGCATGCCCTACGTCAGCCTCTGGCAACAAGTTATCAGCTTGGCTTAGATGCCTTTGGCTCCGGTGAATCCTGCTGGATCCAGTTCCCAAATGCCACTGCCCGTGGCTTCACATGCAATCACTGCTTTGCATTTATGTACCATTTCTGGTCCATGGAGAGGTTTATTTTCAAGCCTGGAGATGATTTTCAGTTTTTCCTTTTAATATTTTACTTAACATTGCTATGTGTTTGAGCAGAGGGAGTGCATCAAAGCATGTACTTACTGTGTCACCTTAAGCAAACGCTGATAATACCTCTACAACCTTTTAAAATAAGCACAAATCTTAGAATCACCTAATCATAGATTTTCGGAGCTGGAAGGGATTTGAGAGATCATGACGTCCAATAACCTTATTTTATAGGTTAGAGAATTGTGGTCTTGAGAAATTAAAGTGATTTACTGATGTCATATATTTAATTAATGGTGGAGGCAGGGCCAGAACCAGTCTGCAGGTTCCCTCAATAGTCCTTTTTCTTTTTTTTTTTTTTTTTGTGGTACGCGGGCCCCTCACTGTCGTGGCCTCTCCCGTTGCGGAGCACAGGCTCTGGACGCGCAGGCTCAGCGGCCATGGCTCACGGGCCCAGCCGCTCCGCGGCATGTGGGATCCTCCCGGACCGGGGCACGAACCCGTGTCCCCTGCATCGGCAGGCGGACTCCCAACCACTGCGCCACCAGGGAAGCCCCCCTCAATAGTCCTTTTGACACTACATCTACTTTTTTAGTTTTCTCTATCTGAGCTATATTTACATGTAATATTTTATTTTTAACAAAACTCAAAAAATACATTAGAATTAAGCAATTAGAAATATGATATGTTGGATTTTTAAACTGATGTGAGATATTTTCTTTTGAACAATATTGAGGTAAAAGCAAGAGTACAGCATTTACTGCACTGAGCTGAATATATTTTCATTAGAAGGCACGATGCCTTTTGACTCTGTAGGTTCCTGCTGCATTTGGTTTCCTTGACTTTCTGCAACTTATTAGGACAGGCCCATCAATAATGGCGCTGATACTTCCAACCTCCTACAGCACTGGGTCTGAAAATGAACTGTGATGGATGGATATGGCCAGCATTTACAGTGATAGCCTATATTTCTGCTGTCACGTAGAAATGGCAGGTAGTTTAATTTAGAAAAAAAAAATTACCGAGAAAGAACAAGTATTTCTTCTAATTAGGATTTCTGGACTTTTGTCGGACATGAATTTAGAATCTGACATGTTTGTTAAAGCCTTTGGAATTGTTTTATTCTGTTTCTAGATCTTTTAGCTGTGCCTAAGCATCCGTATGCTGCTATGGAGAACTGGGGACTAAGTATTTTTGTGGAACAAAGAATACTGCTGGATCCCAGTGTTTCATCTATTTCTTATTTGCTGGATGTCACCATGGTCATTGTTCATGAGATATGTCACCAGGTATGAGAAAAAGGATCAGGTGTAAGTATAATTGCAAACTATCGAGAATGTAGAATGATTTCAGATACTTAGATTAGGAGCTAAGTTATTATCCTCCCAATTAAGTTTTAATTGTATAGAGCACCATGTAGTTCTTTTTGGAAGATAGGTTGTTCTCAAGTGACGGCACAAACGAAAGCAAACACACGGATCATATTGAATAAGTAACTGTCATTCAGTTTAGTTGAGGAGTGAGATGGCACTGCTACCCAGCAGCCTCTTTGGAGACCCTATCCACTCACTATTCTTTGTCAACCTTGCTGTATTTTCTTGTGATTATTGGTGTGTATATATGGAGAGTGCAGTGATGGCAATGATTTATTGCATTGCTGAAAGATGCAGCTGAGTTTTGTGTACATGTCAAAATTTGCTTTTGCTGAAATCAATTTGTTATTCCCCTTCTCCCATCACACAGACACTTAGGAAGTCTTTCACTAACTCTGCGACAGCCTCTTTGTTCTCAAATGATTGATTTTTTTTTTGTCTTGACATGTTTAGAAATTCATATGTAAATTAGCCAGCTTTATCATGAAGCTAAGACAAAATTAATTTCATTTTGATTTTATGTACTTTCTTACAATGAGCAGAAGGTATTACAGAGATTTCACAATGCTTATTAAAATCTTGATTCTAGCGAAAAAAATAACTGAAAATAAACGTTTGTGCTAATAAAAAGCAATCTTTGTCCTGATTACCAGAAACTATGGATGGTTTTTAAGTGAAAACACCAGAAATCACAGTGTGATACTGTACAACTTCAATTTGTTACCAACCCAAAATCTTTTTAAAAAGCTTGAAAACCTTAAGAAAGATTGAGGTGGAAAATGTTGTTAGTAAAAGAGGCTGAACAGCTAAATGACAATACATGAATAGGGACTTCATGATAAATTGTTCTAGGCCATATGACCCTTTACCTGTATGTCAGCCTTCTGCAGTGAACCTGTAGACGTTGGTACCTGTCATGCTGGTCAGCTTGGGCATGTGTTCCTTGCTGCAGAGACTTAAGGGGGTCCATTGCAGAGATAACCAGGGCTCCTCTATTGTGCTAAAAATGGTTTCCAGCTAAACATACAATTCTTTGACGCAAATCAATGTCCTTTTGAACGTTCCTAGAAACGAGTTACATGTAGAGTTCTGTTGCAATAAGAACACACTGATAATTTTTTCTAGAACTGGATTTCATTTGTTCCAGATTCTCAGTTAATTTCTTGTTCTAGCTTAGTGGTGCTCGGCTACTTACTATGCGGAAATGAGCCAGAAGCTGGGAGAAACACATAATAATTTCCACTATCATTGCCAAATTATTTTCTACATTACCTTTTCTCCTCACCTGTTTATTGTCACAATTCTTAAGACAGGCTTTCAGTTTAAGGGAGAAGAAACATTACTTTCTGATCAAGAACAGAAAATGTTTTAAATATCATTTGTTTTGTGGTCATCAGCATATTCAGAGTTATCTCTTCTTTGTATTTCTATTAGAGATCCTCTTGAGTAAGTGATACTTTATTAATATTGAAATGCTCAGCCACCAAGCTCTTTCCTCTAGCTCCTAAAGCTGTAAAGCTATGATCTGATACTTGTCTGACTGCCTTTTCCTTCTGCTTCTTAAATAACTCACTCCCACTTACAGTCTTCACACTAAGGGTTACTTACAAATGCCTATAATCCTCTTGCCTGAGGCTTTCTCATGGCTTCTTCTTATCATTAAAGTCTGAGCTCAAATGTCATCTGCTTAGAGAGAATCTTTTTGTTTTTACAGTCTAAAGTGACCCATCCTCCATTCCTATCACACTTTAATAAGATCTGAAATTGTATTGTTCATTTGCCTATTTTTTATTTTCTATCTCATCTAATTGTCCCTTCCTCCACAATAAAGTGTCAGCTGCCTGAGAAGGGACATTGTCTGACTTTTCATCATTAAATCCCAAGTCTGTAGGATAGTTCCCGCGTATAATGTTTTTTTGTTTTGTTTTGTTTTGTTTTTTAATGAAAAAAGAATTCCTTTAAGCTTTGGTGAACTCAGCAAGGATTTCAGAGTAATGTATCCAGATCTAATCAAAACACCAATTATAAATTACAACATTACTTTCCTGAAGGGATCTTAGAGACTTTTTTGGTCCAACCCTCATTATCATAGAATCATGGAGAGTCAGGTGTGGAGCATCTTAAAGCCTTTATTAGTTCCTTCAATCAGCCGATGTCGTCTGTGAATTGCCTCTGCCACTGGAAGGCGCTGCTTCGGTACTTCCTGTGATGAGCTCACCACTTCTCGAGGTAGTATTTTCCATCTTCATCCATTTCAGTCTGTTAGAGGGTCTCCTGCATTTTTAGCAATGTCTACCAATCTACAACCCTAATTTCCATCCATTAATACTGATTTGTCCCCTGTAGGGCCATAAGACCCAAGCCTTTTCTTCTTCTATATACTAGGTCTTCAAATATTTGAAGACAGCTGTTGTCAGTTTTTTTACCCTGAGCTCTTTCTTCTCCAGGTTAAATCTTCTTGTTGTGTTCCTTGAACATTTTATTTTTGTTCTTCCCTGAATGCATTTATAGAAAATTAGTGTCATCCAAGTAGTCAAATAAATCAATGGTGTTGCCACAACGTATTTTAAGACCACAAAATCAATTGGGGAATGAATTCCAGTTGTGACAATCATAGTTTAATACATTTACTTTTAGATAAAATAATTCTGGGATAGACGCGATTTTATCTGATGCCCATTCATTTGTCACGGCAGTGGTTTGGTGACCTCGTGACTCCTGTGTGGTGGGAAGATGTGTGGCTGAAGGAGGGATTTGCTCACTACTTTGAGTTTGTTGGTACAGACTACCTCTACCCCGGCTGGAACATGGTAAGTGCACTTTTTAATTGTTTGGAACTCTAAGTGAAAGGTTGATCCTGTGTTACATTGGGCTTATCTTATCATCAGATGTGACTGAAAATACCAACCGATGCATGAAAAAAAAAAAGTTAGCTATCCAATAAAAGGAAAAGTAACCCAAAATGTAAACAGTACTATTCCAAAATATTTTTGTTTATTAGAACTAAATAGAATCTGATTGGTTATATGCTGATTTCAAAATGGTACAAGTTTTCTAAATAGAAATATTTTAGATTGCAGTATTTGATAACAAAGATAAATTATCCCTTAAAATAGAGAAGGTAACAGTAACCAATGAGTTATATTTTAAGTATATAGGATGTTTCAATATACAGAAAAATGAGAACATAATATTTCTTCAATGTGATGAACTCAAAAATTAGCTAAAATTTTTGATGCATTATTGCTGTTTTTACTTTAGGATTAAATGATTTAATAAGAGGTCACTATAAAGAGCTCTACACATTATACCCATACCTGTACGTCTGAACCTGAAGTAGGATTTGTTGTACCTTAAGCAGTGATGTTCTAGAGCATCCTAGAAGAAAAAGTGGAGGGAGGGTATGATTTCTATATGTCATTTAATATGTTTTTCATTTAGTATAAGCTTCCATTAATCAGTAAGTGACTATGTTATTATGGAGTAGAACCCAGGGTATATGTTGTTTGGGAACTTGAATTTTAAATTTATTTTAAGTGGCACTACGTAAAAGTTGCAAAGTACTGACACTTGTCAACTTCCAGAAGCTCAAAAGCTTTCACCTGTGACATAGCATGAGTGATAATATATATTTATTTCACACCACTCTTTTTTGATGTTTAAATTATTATGTGATTATCTAGTTATCTGTCATGATTACAAGTATGATCTGAATAGTATTTAAACCAAGGCAAAATATAAAGATGTCTGTAAGTCATGATATAACTTCTCTAGCATAAATTCAGCCAACTCCTGCTGAGTAAGAAAGGTGATCTTACATATCTCAGAAGAAATGTTACAATTGTAATATCATATTGATATGTTTGAATTATCCAGTTTTGCTTATATTTTATAAAGGCAGCATGGTTCATTTGCACAAATGTGTGAGTTAATTTTACTTAGCCTTATGTATCTAGGTATGCATTATATATTATACAATTTAAAAAATCTTATTTGAACTGTTTTATTATGGCATTAAAATTAATTAAAAATGCCTTTAAAGAACTTTGAAGAAAAATCATCAATACCATCAATATAATTAAGTAATTTTTAAACAAATATGAAATTTGAAAACTGAAATGTTTAAGGATATTGAAATATTTGTAAAAATATATTTTGGTTTTTAGTTGACTTTCAACCAAATTTGTTTAAAATTATCATTTAATTTTCACTATGCTGTGGATTATTACTGATTTATAATTCTATTATGTTTCAATATTAAAAGATGTTAGTATTACAAACGGCATGTTACTCATATAGGTAAGCTTTTTCTTTTTTTTCAGCTCATTCAGCTATCTATGACAAAATCCTTTCTATTCATCATTATAAAAATACATCTTAGGTTAAAAAGGAATCAACAGAATTATACTAGAGGTGAAAACTGACAGCTTTTAATGGTTTTAGCATGGCAGTGAATCCCAAGTTTCAATGTCCTCATACTGGATTTTGTCTTTGAATAATTTTGTATATTCCTTCATTATCTTTATCAGTTAAGTTATAAATGGAGAACAATTTTATAAGAAATATTGAAAATGAATATAGAGTGTAAATAACACATCTGAGACTTTGTCCTTAACAGAATACATACCATGCACTGGAAGTATAAAAACCTTGAGCTGGTAAGATATTAATCCATATGTTATAATCAAAAATAGCAATTAATGATGGATTAAACTAAGAAATGAAAGAATAAGGTCCATCACAGTTAATTAGGCAATAGTGAAAACAGGTCTTAGGTCTCTTTATGTTCGGATTTTAAAGATTACAAATACTGTCTGATCATTGGCTGCTTTTGCTTTTTTAGTAGTTTTTTCAATTTAGGTTGTAGAGTACCTCAATATATTAAATTTATAAAACCTGTAAGAAGAGACTCTAAACAAATTCTCCTCCAAGGATCGTTAATATCTTCTTTGCAAACAAAATTTTAGGACTAAGTTAGCCACATAAGTAAGAAAGGATATTAAGTGACTTTAAGGCTGTGTCAGCACTATTTTTCATAATGGCATCAGCAAAAGAGTGAAAGAAATACTAGAAGGAACAAGAGTGATGGCTGTGTTAGCAGTAACTCATACTGTTGTGATATGCACAGAAACTCCCCCAGGAGAACAAGGCTTGGGCTTCACTAGAACTTAGCCTAAATTAGAAAAACCAGAAGTCAGGCTTGTGTCAGAAGTAAAGAAATTCAGGAAGCTGACCTCTTTTGCCTCTAATCTCAAAAACAGTGCTTTAATTATTTTTAGACACCAAGGCTCAAGCACTGAAATACAATTTCAGTTTGCTAGGGAGATCACTATGACAGTCTACCTTCGATGGAATAGCAATAAGGAAGCCCAGAATTACACTGTTATTGTTAAGGAAGCTCTTGCTCTGATTTAGGATAGTATACTTGTGTAGCCTGCTTAACTGTCTTAGGTTGTATATATGTGTGTGTATGTGTCTACAGTCAGTTTCTGCTAAAGCAATAATCAGTTTTTACATTAAAAACACTACATGGAATAAAAACTACTATGAAATTTTGTTCCCCAATAAACTGATCAAGTATACTATTTTATAGATATGGGCCTTTACAGGTAGTATGATACAAGGTCAGGAAATGGATAGGCAAGAAGAAATTCAGATTCCAAGAAAGGCATTTCACTTCTTTGACTCACCCTTAATATTTGAGAAATGGGGGCCATTATACTGACTTGGTAAGCACACATAATTTTTGTGAAGATAAAATAACTTCGGAGGTCTTTGAAATGCATGAACCGCTATACAAATGTGAGTAGGTATCATGGACCTGGAAAATAATAAATGCTCCATTACAAAGGGGCATTGATTTTATGTATAAATACCCTAACATTTCCAACCCTAGTAATCTATTTTGACACCCTAGATTTCTAACAATTATGTATAGATTACAAAAAGTTTTCTGTAATCTTTGTATCTAGACTCAGTCTCCCCAAATCAATGCTTATCTTTTTTGGCAATGTGGACTATTCTATAGGAACATAAGCCTTATATCATGTTTCATTCATCAAACAGAAGTGTCAAGATCAACAGAAGCAACTTCTTCAGCTCAGGGCTGGGGTTAGATTTCATAGGTTGAGTAGTCCTTTTGCTTGATGTTATTTGATCAAAGTTGGTTGTTAATGACAACATTATTGGATGATTAAGTTACAGTATGCTGTTGATGGCCGTCCAAAGGGAGAAAAGAAAAGACTCATGCTGCCTAGTTACTATTCTTCAACAATTCTTTATCATTTAAATTTGATAAAGTCTATAATAAAAGAGCTTCAATACAGGAAAAGGATGAATAGTAAAATGATACCACGAAGAACTCCTTCTTTTACAGACCTGATGCCGATGCAGGCAAAATCATATCCCTGGTGCATATTGCACAGGTTTTCACTATAATTTGTATCTGTATGATAGGTGTAACCTTTAATTTCCTGAATGTAGCCTTGTAAGGACGTACTTGCTATAATGAGAATTATTCAACATGAGTGTATGTTCTTTTATTAAATAATTTGGGATTAAAGGAGATTTACACAGCAATAACTTTATACACTGATAAAGTCTGCAGGCTGGGAATTCTTCCTGAATTTTTATGAGGGCACATACCTGGGCATAAAGATAACTATTAATAGAGAATCATGCAACTAAACTTCATTATGCTAAATACTTAGGATATCTCAAAGTGTGTTGCCCAAAACTTTGATAAATGTTCTCAATTGTTTTTATCATGGGCAGGACTAAAATAGCAAAAATGAATTCTGCCATTAGACTCAGTATCATTTTAACGTGCTCCAACAAAAATTGCCTGCTAAATTTAATAGGCATTGCAATAAAATTACCTTTACTTCTTAGATTATTTTGTTTTTATTCAAAAAGAAGTTGAGAAAATCATTGGTGAACTGAAATAGATACAGAGTTTATTGAATTCAGTTTTTTTCCAGTTTAAATGTAAAGATATACTGCTTAATTATTCTAAACAATAATAAACACTCTAGTACTCAAGAGAGGGGAAAGTAGAAAATTAGAGAGAAAAAATTGTTTTGGTTAATATTTTACTTGTTCAGCTGTTCATGTCTTAAGTCCATCTTTGATTTAATGTCTGTAGGGAAGAAAGCTTTCACATGCTTTTCAAAGTTAGTTAATATACACTTCAACAGTAGTTGGTACATTGGTACTATTGCCTATAATTCATCAATATCAAAATATATTTGCCCAGGAGGGCTATGGTGTCAAAGATAGACCATTTGGGAATTAAATATTTATTTTAGAATCTTACTTTATAAATACTGAATACCAAATAAATGTGTATATACACATACATCATATATATGTGATTTTCCATAGAGTTGTATTTTGTCTATTATAAAAAATCCACATATAATATTCTGCTCCTGAGAAATCAGTAAATTAGAAGGTGATCCAATTGTTTTCAACCTGGTAGATGATGTTTTATTCTCAAATGACTGACATATTGAATGTGAACATTTTAAAAGCTTCTGATGGCTAGTCCCAAGGGTCTATGGTATTTTTGATCCTTCTCAGTAGCTTAAAAGTGACATTTACATTGAAAGACTAGAAGAAAAGTAGAAGGGGTGCTCACTTGGGTCTCCTGGGGGTCACAGTCTTCAAAATAGACTTCTTCTTTATGCTTTCCCTTTACTCTTCCCTCCGAACCCCTCGCAAGTCATTTCTCTTTGTGCTGAAAACATCAACTTTTTTTTTTTTTTTTTTTTGGTGCGGTACGCGGGCCTCTCACTGATGTGGCCTCTCCCGTTGTGGAGCACAGGCTCTGGACGCACAGGCTCAGCGGCCATGGCTCACGGGCCTAGCCGCTCCGCGGCATGTGGGATCTTCCCGGACCGGAGCACGAACCCGTGACCCGTGTCCCCCGCATCGGCAGGCGGACTCTCAACCACTGCACCACCAGGGAAGCCCCATGTATGTTCTTAAAGGATGATTTTTTAAAAAGCCATTTATATTCAGAAAGACACTGTTTCAGGTTTTGTATATTTTAAACTTGGAGATAAAAGATAAATGAGCATTCTCTTCAGAATAAAGTATTTCTTCCGAAGACTGTGTTCAGGTTTGCATGGTGTCAAGGTCTTTCTGCATTTCCTTAGGAATTTCAAAAGTAACCAATAAATTGACAGGATTAGACACTTCCTAAGAAGAAAACTGTTCTGAACCTGGAGCCTAACAATAATGCAACGCTATCCTTTCTCATATCTAGAAATAATATAGGAAAAGTTAACCCATTCATTCCCTTTTTAGGTAAGAGCAGTTTGCAAGCAAAATATTCCAACTTGCTAAAAATGGTCAGACATCACTTGATAAACAAAAAAATTGATGATGCCAAAAATTTATATCAAAATGATGAAATGTTCTGTTAGACATCATTGTTCTCAAATACTTATGATTTGCAATAGCTGATTATACCAGTGTAATCTGTCCCTTTTACCACGCTTAGTAAAAACGTTTATCTTCTTATGATACATGAATTGTTCAACACTTGGTATCATTCAGTATCATCTCAGATATGTTAAAGAGAATTTGCTTTGCAAAATCTGTAACATGAATACAACCAAAAAGGAAAGCTGGGGACTAAGAGGACAACCAAAGAATAATTCATTATTTTTATAATTATTAATCATCCTTAACCAGGCAGCTATATGCTTTAAAAGATATTACGACACACTCATTTCTAAACAAGGAGTGACTGTCTCAGTCCATAACACTTTATGGGACTTTTTTTTTTCTTCCATTTCATCAAGGTTACTTCAACACTGTTCAGCTGTTGCTAGACAAGGATGTGATAAATGAAAGTAGTGAGTTCAAGTGATATGAATCAAAAAATGTAAAGGAGCTTCCTGTCAAGAGAAAGCAAAAAGCAATAATTTGAGGTTGATGAAGATTTTGCTTCAGTTACTCCAGTAACACTTGCAATAATAAAGGCTTACGTAGCATTTACTGTGTAACATTAAACACTTTACGTATGCTAATTCGCTGTGAAATAGAGTAAGACCTTCTGCTAGGTATCTTGAGAGTACGCATCTTTGCTGTCATTTTTCTTAAGAGTCTGAGAGTGTGGTAATGGCTACACTACCATGCAGGCCACCACTCAGGCAGCTCTCTTCAACCATGAGTCCAAAAAGATGATTTGGGGTAGAACATGTTTTGACACTGAGCTGAATAACCTCTGTGGATCTGCCGTTCACAGTTTTAAGTAAGCCCTTTTGAAACTATTTATATCTTTAGCTTTTTACCTTTCCCTGGGACTAATGAAATAAAGTTCTTTCTAATGATTGGAGTGTTATCTTTGTCATATTTGTCTTTAAAAATGAAGATATGTGGGGATGCTTTTCTCTAAGTACCTACTTCAAATCCACCTGTGTCCAATTAACTCCTTTAATCATTTAAAATTTTCTCTTCTCAAGATTTTATTTATAGTTCAGTGATGTGTTTCCTGAGTGCTGTTAACATTAATTTTATATAAACTAGTTTGATGGATTGCTGCCACTTTTTTACCATTCCATTCAGTTATACATTTCATTCATGCTGTTTAATTAATTCATTCAAAGAATTATCAAGTACCCAAAATGAGACATTCACTTTGCTAATTTCTATGGAATAAACCTCATGGCTTATTAGCAGAGACCTGCTATATATCAGCTTCTTATACAACTGTATTTTATCTTTAGTGTGGTGGTTTCAGTTAGAAGGTGTGGGTAGATTGAGGATTTTTTTTTTTTTTTTTTGCTCTTAGTTGACCAACCATGCTCTGTCAGAAGTTGTTTTGTTTATGCAGTAGCTCAAAAACACAGATCCATAATCTCAATCAGACTGTTCATATTCATAGATACGTTTGGAAAATAAAATTTAGCATAGTAAGTCTCAGAGGATTAGCCAAATAATGGAACAGGAAGAAGATTTAGCTACGTATTATTATTTTTATATTACATGGATCAAACATGTTCTCTAATATTTGCTTAGATTTACAATAGCTATTTATTTTTATTTAGAATTTGAGTATCTTTCTGCTCAGTTAAGTTCTGTTCTTTCCCTAAGCTTCACAGCTTTGCTTGGAAGATAAGTGCTTTAAAAAAAATATTTTTGTACTTTTGGTTGTAGTGGTGCTTGTGGTGATGGTGGGATATTTTCATCTATTTCTTATTTATTTCCCAAGTTTTCTGATTAAAGAGAGGGTTAGTTCGATTGCTCCTAAAGAGCAAAACTTGGCATTAATTACATTCTCTTCCCGACTATCCACTTGATCAGTCCAATTTGAAGGACATTAAACACAATACAATATTGAAGATGACTAATTAAAAGTAAAAACTCTCCGTGTTTCTTTGTCTTACTTTTTAAGACCATAAGGTGCTTTTCTTGGAATCTTTGGCTTCTTCTGAGAGATAATGGTTTATATCACTTCCTAGGCCTGAAAATAATTTGGCTTCTCACAACAAAATGATATTATTCTATTAGTTGCTAAGCATTTTGCTGGCATTTTTAGGGCCCCTAATTTATAAAATATTTCCAGGGATTAATCTATATTGACTCACTCATTTTTCATTATGTAATGAACATTTTTTGGAGGCCCAGTCTTTGCAAGTGTCTCTGTTAGAGATGGGGACCACAGATGAGTATGAACATCAATGTCCTCAAAGTCTCATAGATCTATTTTACCAATTAAGTTAAATTATTTTTTGTCCGAGTAATGCTACTTTACAGTTTCCTAGAATGAAGTTCAATTCCTTATTTCTACCCATCCCGTGGATTAATTTTTTTTTTTTGTCCACACTGTGTGGCATGCAGGATCTTAGTTCCCTGACCAGGGATCGAACCCATGCCCTCTGCGTTGGGAGCATAAAGTCTTAACTGCTGGACCACCAAGGAAGTCTCAGATTTTTGACACTTAATAGCTGTGTGATCTTGTTTCTCCATCTTCAAAATATGTATGAAATACCTGTACTGTTTTTGTCACAGAATAGTTTTAAAACTCTAAGATATTTTTCTTCTTCTTACAACAAATATTACTATTAATTTTAGGTACTTAAGTATAATGGTATTATTTTTAGGGTCGAAAATATGTTTTCCAGTGGAGTATCTTGTGAATCACATATTAAAAATTAATAAGAGCAAAGAAATTGCCTTCACATAATACTTTTGAGTATACCTGTTCCATTTCAGAATGACTTTGGAATGCTAATATTTTAATATTTTTGCACGTTATAAATAGATCGCTAGTCCAGATTTTGCATTCTGAGTAATAAAGATTTTCTTTGCTAATTTTATAATCAGTCTATAAATGTTATAGTAGCTTACTTTGAGATACAGTAATATATAGGGTCTGGGAATAAATGTGGAGTTTCCTTTCTGAATTGGTTAACTTTTTGGGCCATAGCACTCTATGTATTCTGGAGTTGTTTGTTATGAGTTAGTAAATCTTTTAAATTTGAAAAAATTAGTGCTTTTTATTTTCATTGGAAAAATACAGACTTCTGTGATCTGGCAACAAGTGTAAAGTTTTATTTAGCTAGATTATTTGATGAACTAACTGATCATTTATATCACTAAATATTAAAATTAAATTATCAAATATGTTATTTAATAAATTTCATTATCAAGTTAATAAAAATTTTGTTACAGAATTAAGGTCATTTTAATTATTATTTATTTCATAAATTAAAATAACATAAAATAAACTAGCTACTTGGTAATCATGTTAATGACTTCTGGGAGTTGGCTAGCCTATTTTTGGAATTATTCCAGACCTGAATGGTATAAGAAAGTTTCTATTAGGATTTAAGTAGAAATTGAATCTGTTTAAGATGATTAGTCAGTGTGTGTTTAAAAATACTCTGGATTACATTTTATCAATCAAATATTATAGGGCGTTGTTAGCTTATTATTGATTTGTCTGAAAATATTAGCAACTTCTCGTGATGGATGTGAGAAACAGGTGTGTGAGTATCAAAAAAAACTGGCAAATTTGATTTTATTGAAACGTCTTATCAGCTACTCAAAACAATTAAGCATAGAGATAGAGGAAAAGATTCTTACTGCCAAAGTAGAGATAGGATTATTGAAAAGGTGAAGAAGCTTACCTCTCTATGCAGAGGATGCTGAAGTGACATGTACAAGAGTGGGCACGAGTTCATGTTAATTAGCAAAGAAGAGGAAGTAAATCTCCCCCACTAAACAATATGCTTCATCAGTTAAGGACTGTTTATTTACCATCATTTCTCAGCATTTAACCCAAAGTATAGCATCTATGAGGAATTCAAATAATAGAATTCTGGTCAAAAGTTAACAAAAAAAAAGAAATTATGGGCAACAAACAATTTATGAAAGATTATAAGCAGTTTCTATGTCTATATAAGAACTCATTCATTGAAATAAAAAGGATATTGAGCTGGGCTTCCCTGCTGACGCAGGGTACACGGGTTCGTGCCCCGGTCCCTGAAGATCCCACATGCCGCGGAGCGGCTGGGCCCGTGAGCCGTGGCCACTGAGCCTGCGCTTCCGGATCCTGTGCTCCGCAACGGGAGAGGCCCGCGTACTGCAAAAAAAAAAAAGGATATTGAGCTTAAAAGTATATAAAACTACATTGGATAAGTGTTTGAAGGAAAACAGAAGGAAAAAATGTCAAGAAATCTGAAAAAATATATGATATGAACATTTTAAGAGGGTTATATAAAAGCACATGGCATATGGTGATTGTTCACAGTGATTTTTTTGGGCTGCTAGAATCAGAATGAACTATGTAATTAGACAACCTGTTCATAATTATTACTGTGATTGACATTATTTGAAGCACATTCAAGGTTGTTCCGTAAGACCCAGGATTATCATAATTAATGAATATGTAAGTGACTAATTGATGGTGACTTCTGCCATATCAATATTGCTATATCTTAAAGGTTCTTGAGTAAGTATGCAGAAGGCTCAGAATCTGGTTGAATACAATGCAGTACATTTTGTGTTTCATCTTAGCATTTTCCCTTAGCTGTGTCACATCTTGGATAATATTAGACATGACACATTCAGCCTGGATATTACAAACAAAACATAAGGCAGCTGAAGGATGTAGTCATTGAAGAGACTCACAATTTAACCCACCTTCTCTCTGTGTTAGTCATGTTTGAGAGTATATCAGTTCATAAAAACCTGTGCAAGGAGTTATTTGGGGTTATGAGAGCCTTATAAAGTCATCCAAGATAGTCTTATAGAGATATAATTGCTTTTTTAGTTAGTGCGTTGACTTAAGGCATCTTAAAGCGTGTGTGGCTGGGCAGTGAATGAAATGTAGTTGATAGTTAAAAGAAATAAGAGCGTATAGAACACATTTGGTTACTTATTGTAAAGCTCATGTGAAATCACAGAATAACGTTAAATCAATAGAGATCTGCGCAGATAATTATGTTCATGTACCACTTACTGTAAAAGGTTATGTGGAGAAAAACAGAGGTAAAATTTTCAATACAGTGCTTGATTTATTATAGGCATTAATGGTGATTATTTCTAAAATTATTCTTTAATGCCTACTGCATATATGTGTGTTTACATAAGTCTGACTTTAATATAAGTGGACTGTTTTAACAAGCTGCACATGAAAATGATTATCAACATCTTAGGCATGTGTATTTTAAACATGAGATTTTGAAATGTTAATTTTTAAGAAATACTATATAGAAGCAACTCTTATTTTCACTACATCTTTAGTTTTATTTCATTTATCAGTATGATTTAGCTATCTACAAAATGTTAGCTAATCAGCTGAATAATGACATATTTCACAAGTACATCTAGCTAACTTTCAACTGAGTAAAGCTTAAAATACTTTTGGACATGTTAGAACTTTATAAAAGTAGGATGAAATATAAAATTACATAGTAAAATGCTTTTAATATTTTAAGAGACTTGGAATCCAAATAATTTATAATTTTTACAAATATGGCATAGTGTTGTGTGTTTACAAAAGATGATAATGGCGACGTCACAGAGATACCATATCACATAGATAAAACCTGATGTATATTTTCCTCCAATATGTTTGCTTTTCTTGTTTGGATTTTTGATTGTATTCCTCTCCTTTAATTTGTCCTGATTTGAATAAGTCATGAAGAACAAGAGTGAAAAAGCCAAAATATGCAATGCTAGGTATATCTGTATCCTTGTTCTAGTCTTATGCAAGCAAGGGGTTCAGATTAGTAATGACTCATGTGGCATTTTGTTTAACCTATGAAATCTTAAAAGGCTTCATCTCATGGTAGTATAGATTTCCAAAGACACAAAGTATGAATGATATATCTAATTTCTTCTCTTTATGATAGATCAGTTGAAATTGAATCAACATGGTCATAGACACTGAAAGCATTTTTACCCGTAACGTTCCCTCTGTTCTCTACTCCCACAGTACTTTGTCTGGTTACTAATACGTTACCCATCAAATGGCACGAATGAGTTGTACGTGTGTCTATCTTCCCTATCATAATGAGAGTTGCTTGGAGGCAGGAATTGTGTCTCAAGTTCGTTTGTTTCCCCAGCCTCTACCATATGGAGGTTGCATGTACAAAGCAATCAGTAAACGTGTGGAATTAGATTGTATTGTTCAAATAATTTCTGTCAGACATTCTTGTTCATTTGACTCTATGGATTAGAAAAGTACCTTTATCTATATTCAAGAGGATGTTGTCAGTATTAAAAACTGGAATAAGACATTGCTTTAAACAAACTAATGAAAATACTGAAAAGGAAATATTTGTATCTATTTGGTTATCTTTATGTGTATCTACATACATATCTGTATTTATGCCTATGTTTATATTTATGTCTAAATCTATATTTGATTCATACATTTTGGAATTTCAAAGTAAATACCTTGTTGGATCACCATTGGTCATCACAAAATTGAGCTAAATTTTAGAAAAATAATGGTATAATATTTTGTGATCACAAAGATAAAGCCCATATTGTGTGCTATTTTTGCATAATTGTGCTGTATTGTCCTCTTTTGTTTCGAGTTGCCCCTCACTCTAGTCCGCTTTCCAGTATTCATAGTCATCTTTCTAAATGTAGGTCTGGTGATGTCACTTCTTAATTCTAGCTTCCTAACTCGCCATGGAGGATCTTGATAATTCTGTTCTTGTCTGTCTCTATGCACTAATCAGTAGTCATTTACCCCATTATACTCCCTGCCTTCTGCCACGCAAAACTCTGGAGTCCCCCAAACAGGTCAGGCTGTTTCATACCTCTATGGTTTTCCCCAGATATTCCTTTCTGTCCAAAATGCCCCTTTCTGTGGTATTCTCCTAGAAAACTCAATTCCCCTTAAAGATTCAACTCAAACTATCAATTCAGAAGCTTTCCTTCCTTTCTCCAGGCAGAACCAATCACAGCCTTCTCTGTGTAGTCACTCTGTATCCTGAACCTACTTCCATTTTTACACATAGTAGGTACTATTTCAACATTTGTTTTCATCTTTGTCTCTCTTTCTACTAGGATAAAATCTCTGAAGGTTGGATCCCTGTTTTTCTATCTTTTTATCCCCAGAACCAGACATACCATTTGGGATATAGCAGGTGCTCAATAAATATTTGTAGAACAAATTATCTTTAATCTTCACAACCACATATGTTTACAAATGAGGATGCTGAGGTCTGAAAAGATTAACTTGCTCAAGGTTAGACAGCTAGTGAATGGCAGATATTTTTCTTACAGTCTAGGACTCTTTCATCAATTTTGCAGCAGTGTTCCTGTCTTTTCTCTCAGGAATAACGAAAGAGCCATTTATATTCAGACCCATCCTCCTAGATATGTGGAATCTAAAAAATGGTACAAATGAACTTATTCACAAAACAAGAGTAGAGTCACAGATGTAGAAAACAAACTTATGGATACCAGGGCGGAAGGTGGGGAAGGATAAATATAGGAGGTTGGGACTGACATGTACACACTGCTATATATAAAAGAGATAACTAATAAGGACCTACTGTATAGCACAGAACTCTACTCAATACTCTGTAATGACCTATATGGGAAAAGAATCTAAAAAAGAGTGGATATATGTATATGTATAACTGATTCACTTTGCTGTACAGCAGAAACTAACACAACATTTTACTTTTTTAATTTATTTATTTTTGGCTGCGTTGGATCTTTGTTGCTGCGCGGGGGCTTTCTCTAGTGGAGGTGAGCGGGGGCTACTCTTTGTTGCGGTGCGCGGGCTTCTCATTGCGGTGGCTTCTCTTATTGTGGAGCATGGGCTCTAGGCACGTGGGCTTCAGTAGTTGTGGCACGCGGGCTCAGCAGTTGTGGCTTGTGGGCTCTAGAGCGCAGGCTCAGTAGTTGTGGCACACGGGCTTAGTTGCTCCATGGCATGTAGGATCTTCCCGGACCTGGGCTCCAACCCGTGTCCCCTGCATTGGCAGGCAGATTCTTAACCACTGCGCCACCAGGGAAGCACCTAACACAACATTTTAAATCAACTATACTACAGTAAAAATTTAAAAAAAGGAAATTAAATTTAAAAAAAAAGAAAATTGAGTCCTTGTGGCTGCTCTGATGTAACCCACATCTGCCCAGAGAATGTTTGTCCTCTCTTTTCATGCCTGTGAGCACCTCACCACTTCTTGAATTGGCTCAGGCTCTGCTCTCATCTTTTTTTTTTTTTTTTTTTTTTTGCGGTACGCGGGCCTCTCACTGTTGTGGCCTCTCCCGCCGCGGAGCACAGGCTCCGGACGCGCAGGCTCAGTGGCCATGGCTCACGGGCTCAGACGCTCCGCGGCATGTGGGACCCTCCTGGACTGGGGCACGAACCCGCGTCCCCTGCATCGGCAGGCGGACTCTCAACCACTGTGCCACCAGGGAAGCCCTCTGCTCTCATCTTTTTGTCTGGTTTGATGTATCTGACTTTATTTGATCTCGATTCAGATTACTTGATTGTTTTCTTTCTTTTCTGATGACAAGAGTCAAAGTGTCTGCCTGGTATTGCTCTTCACTAAAATTAGTCAGCCTTTCTATAGGAACTTGCCGACAGCCCTCTCTTACAATAGTACTTCCTCTTTTCCCACCATCACCATGACTATTCAGATCTTGACGTGTTCAGGCAGAAGTCATTTGGGGACATCAAGGAATTGATTTTTTCAGGTGTATCTAATGATGTGTTAAGAATTTTTAATAACTCCCTTCACATATATTTCTAAATACCACTATATGAAGTGTTAATATTGTAAGAATTAATTTTTAAAAAGAGTTGCTTCTCTCCGAGACTTCATTTATATTTGTATACAGATTACTGTTTCTTGCCAAAAGTTGTTTAGCCCCTGCCCCTTATCTTAGACCTAGGCTTTTACTTCCAGTTGCCTCTGACATATTGCTTTTTAAATGTTCACTGTCACATTCCTTGCAATATGTCTAAAACTCATCTTTTAACTTGCCCTCCAAAGCAAAATTTTCTCCACTTCTCCATTTCTGTCAGTAGCATGCCCCCTACATTTTAAAACTTTCTGTCAATCTAAAATCTTTTAAAATTCCATCACGTCATTCCATGTAGTTATTTGTTAGTACTTCCTCTCCATCATCCACTAAGGGGACCAAGGCATCAATGTCAGTTGATCGTTCAAAATATCTCTCAGAATCAAAAGTCCTTCAGCAACACCTGTTGTAATACATCATCACCATATCGCCTCTTGGTACAATAGCCACTTCCTGTCTCCTCTTTCTACATCCATCAAGCCACTCTGTATAACTCAGATAAGTTAATTTTCCTAAGACACTACTTTTATTATGTCATTATGTCTGCTACTGCCTATTTATTAAGACCAAATTCTTCAACCTGACAGCTGAGGATTCAAACAGACCAGCTTTTTTTCATGTTTCCTCTGCCAGGATTTGCCCTTTTAAGCTGCTTTCCCCATTCATCTGAGTAACCTTTCATCCTTCAACAACTCACTTTAATGTCACTTCCTCTGTGAAGCCTTTTCTGAACTAATTAATCATTTCATCCTCTGTGTTTTTATAACATCCATCATATTATAATACAGATAGCTGTTTACCTGTCTTTCTCAACTACTTTTGAGTTCTTTCAGGTTGAGGACTAGATTTTAATCATATATTTATTCCCAAAACACAGTACAGTATCTGGCATTGAGTAGGAAATTACTACATGTTTGTTAAATGAATGAATGAATAAAACAATAGTGCCTTTCTTCTTTTCCATGTGTTATTCTCAGCTCTGTGCATTCACTCACACTTTGTTTACTTTTCTGAAAAGTCTTTACACTGTTCTCCAAAAATTCAAACACAGCATATTTTTGAAAATAATTCAGTACAAAATGACACACATATTCAATATTATTAGAACTGTATATTCATTCCACATCTTCTTTATCCATTCATCCGATGATGGACACTTAGGTTGTTTCCATCTCCGGGCTATTGTAAATAGAGCTACAATGAACATTTTGGTACATGACTCTTTTTGAATTATGGTTTTCTCAGGGTATATGCCCAGTAGTGGGATTGCTGGGTCATATAGTAGTTCTATTTGTAGTTTTCTAAGGAACCTCCATACTGTTCTCCATAGCGGCTGTACCAATAAATATTAAATGTAGGCATGTATGCAACATCTCCAAGAGGTGTCTGTATTAGAGTGGTAGAATTTATTGTTACTGTTAACAATAAACTTGTAAACAGATTTTAAAGTTCTCCATTTTACCTTATTGTTTTACATTTTGAAAGTTGTAGAATGGCCTATCATGGTGTCCTTAAAATATAGAGTAGAATAAAAACTGTTGACTATGCACCATAAATATATTCTTCCCTGTACACAAACACATGAGCATGCACGCAACTTTAAAGTTACTTGAAGGATCAGATCAAATTCTACCTCTTCCATTAAACTTTCCATAAATAATTCTGTTTTACCGTGTTTTGCCTCAAAATTCTTTAGCATTTCTAGTCTGTAAGAGAAAACTATTATTTTGTTCACTGTGGCTAACTATTTTGTTTGATCTTTTATCTCACGTAAGAGCCAGGATTTCTTTTACTTTATTTTTAAACTTCCATAGTCTCAGGTCAACAATAAGCAGCTAACCAACACTTAGTAATTTCTGCTGTAATTATTATGGTTGTTGTTGATGATGAGGAGGAGGGCCCTAACCTGGGACTGACAAACCAAGATTGTTTCTTCTTTTATAGTGATGTGGGTCTTTTATAAAAAATTAGCACCTTCTCTCCTGCAAAATTCTTTGCAATTTTGTTCAATTGGGTTTGCCTCTGGTTAGAATTTTCTTTTCCTCCCCCTCAATTTAAGTTATTGTCTCTTCTGAGCTTTGTGAGTATCTTCTGCCAGGCTTTTCTTTCTTTTTTGTTTTTCCTTCTCTCTCTCTTCATCTCTCTTAATGCCCTTTTTCTCAATTAGACAATATCATCCTCTCCAAAAAAGTAGAAGACGAATCTTTTGCTAATGACTTAACACTACTAAATTTAAACTCTTCTTTTTGAAATTCCACTGACCAAAGGTTTGTTTTTATTTTTCTCCAGAAGCATGAAGTAATATATTATGTATAACTTATATTTTCTTAAACGAGAAAGTTTCATTTTTGAAATTTACCTTAGATTTCATTTTTATATTTCATGGCCATTGACTTTATACCATTTAAAAAAAATCACATCTCTAGCAAACCAAGATATGTTTACTAGATTTTAATATGCATCTATATATTTATTGTTGCTAAATATTAAAAATTAGGATTCAAATAAATCATTGTGTTAAGTTCATTTTACACTGATTTTTGATCAGATGTTTGAGTGACATAATGGAGCAAGCAATCACTATTTGAAGAGTTGAATATTATTTGACCTTCAGAATGGATATCACACCTTCAGTTGGTAGTTTTTACAAATAAAAATGTTCATTGGTCAAGTTGAAGTATCATTATAGGTTTCATGATTCCTCTCATTAATTCCAGTATCAAATAGCTTTAATGTGCATTTTAAAATTGAATGACTAACAAGATTGCATACTGGCTTAAAATTTTTATTTTGGAAACACACAATTTTCTCTTATTCTCTAAATCTAGGCCATTTGTCTGAGATCTTGTCTTTGCTTTTTAGTGGACTTAAAATGAGCAATGTAAATACAAATTTTTTTTTAACATCTTCATTAGAGTATAATTGCTTTACAATGGTGTGTTAGTTTCTGATTTATAACAAAGTGAATCAGTTATACATATACATATGTTCCCATATCTCTTCCCTCTTGCGTCTCGCTCCCTCCCACCCTCCCTATCCCACCCCTCCAGGCGGTCACATAGCACCGAGCTGATCTTGCTGTCCTATGTGGCTACTTCCCACTAGCTATCTACCCTACGTTTGGTAGTGTATATATGTCCATGCCTCTCTCTCGCTTTGTCACAGCTTACCCTTCTGCCTCCTCATATCTTCAAGTCCATTCTCTAGTAGGTCTGTGTCTTTATTCCTGTCTTACCCCTAGGTTCTTCATGACATTTTTTTCCCCCTTAAATTCCATATATATGTGTTAGTATACGGGATTTGTCTTTCTCTTTCTGACTTACTTCACTCTGTATGACAGACTCTAGGTCTATCCACCTCATTACAAATAGCTCAATTTCGTTTCTTTTTATGGCTGAGTAATATTCCATTGTAATATTCCATTCCACATCTTCTTTATCCATTCATCCGATGATGGGCACTTAGGTTGTTTCCATCTCCGGGCTATTGTAAATAGAGCTACAATGAACATTTTGGTACATGACTCTTTTTGAATTATGGTTTTCTCAGGGTATATGCCCAGTAGTGGGATTGCTGGGTCATATAGTAGTTCTATTTGTAGTTTTCTAAGGAACCTCCATACTGTTCTCCATAGCGGCTGTACCAATTCACATTCCCACCAACAGTGCAAGAGTGTTCCCTTTTCTCCACACCCTCTCCAGCATTTATTGTTTCTAGATTTTTTGATGATGGCCATTCTGACTGGAGTGAGATGATATCTCATTGTAGTTTTGATGTGCATTTCTCTGATGATTAATGATGTTGAGCATTCCTTCATGTGTTCCTTGGCAGTCTGTATATCTTCTTTGGAGAAATGTCTATTTAGGTCTTCTGCCCATTTTTGGATTGGGTTGTTTGTTTTTTTGTTATTGAGCTGCATGAGCTGCTTATAAATTTTGGAGATTAATCCTTTGTCAGTTGCTTCATTTGCAAATACTTTCTCTCATTCTGAGGGTTGTCTTTTGGTCTTGTTTATGGTTTCCTTTGCTGTGCAAAAGCTTTGAAGTTTCATTAGGTCCCATTTGTTTATTTTTGTTTTTATTTCCATTTCTCTAGGAGGTGGGTCAAAAAGGATCTTGCTGTGATTTATGTCATAGAGTGTTCTGCCTATGTTTTCCTCTAAGAGTTTGCTAGTTTCTGGCTTCACATTTATATCTTTAATGCATTTTGAGCTTATTTTTGTGTATGGTGTTAGGGAGTGATCTAATCTCATATTTTTACATGTACCTGTCCAGTTTTCCCAGCAACACTTATTGAAGACGCTGTCCTTGCTCCACTGTATATTCCTGGCTCCTTTATCAAAGATAAGGTGACCATATGTGCATGGGTTTATCTCCGGGCTTTCTATCCTGTTCCATTGATCTTTCTGTTTTTGTGCCAGTACCATACTGTCTTGATTACTGTAGCTTTGTAGTATAGTCTGAACTCAGGGAGCCTGATTCCTCTAGCTCCTTTTTTCGTTCTCAAGATTTCTTTGGCTATTCAGGGTCGTTTGTGTTTCCAAACAAATTGTGAAATTTTTTTGTTCTAGTTCTGTGAAAAATGCCAGTGGTACTTTGATAGGGATTGCATTGAATCTGTAAATTGCCTTGGGTAGTATACTCATTTTCACAATGTTGATTCCTCCAATCCAAGAACATGGTATATCTCTCCATCTATTTGTATTATCTTTAATTTCTTTCATCAGTGTCTTATAATTTTCTGCATACAGGTCTTTTGTCTCCTTAGGTAGGTTTATTCCTAGATATTTTATTCTTTTTGTTCCAGTGGTAAATGGGAGTGTCTTCTTAATTTCATTTTCAGATTTTTCATCTTTAGTGTATAAGAATGCCACAGATTTCTGTGCATTAATTTTGAATCCCGCTACTTTACCAAATTCATTGACTAGCTCTAGTAGTTTTCTGGTAGCATCTTTAGGATTCTCTATGTATAGTATCATGTCATCTGCAAACAGTGACAGCTTTACTTCTTCTTTTCCAATTTGGATTCCTTTTATTTCCCTTCTTCTCTGATTGCTGTGGCTAAAACTTCCAAAACTATGTTGAATAAAAGTGGTGAGAGTGGGCAACCTTGTGTTGTTCCTGATCTTAGTGGAAATGCTTTCAGTTTTTCACCATTGAGGATGATGTTGGCTGTGGGTCTGTCATATACGGCCTTTATTATGTTGAGGAAAGTTCCCTCTATGCCTACTTTCTGGAGGGTTTTTATCATAAATGGGTGTTGAATTTTGTCTATAGCTTTCTCTGCATCTATTGAGATCATCATATGGTTTTTCTCCTTCAATTTGTTAATATGGTTTATCACATTGATTGATTTGCATATATTGAAGACTCCTTGCATTCCTGGAATAAACCCCACTTGATCATGGTGTATGATCCGTTTAATGTGCTGTTGGATTCTGTTTGCTAGTATTTTGCTGAGGATTTTTGCATCTATGTTCTTCTGTGATATTGGCCTGTACTTTTCTTTTTTTGTGACATCCTTTTCTGGTTTTGGTATCAAGATGATGGTGGCCTCGTAGAATGAGTTTGGGAGTGCTCCTCCCTTTGCTATATTTTGGAAGCGTTTGAGAAGGATAGGTGTTAGCTCTTCTCTAAGTGTTTGATAGAATTCCCCTGTGAAGCCATCTGGTCCTGGGCTTTTGTTTGTTGGAAGATTTTAAATCACAGTTTCAATTTCAGTGCTTGTGATTGGTCTGTTCATATTTTCTATTTCTTCCTGGATCAGTCTCGGCAGGTTGTGCATTTTTAAGAATTTGTCCATTTCTTCCAGGTTGTCCATTTTATTGGCATAGAGTTGCTTGTAGTAATCTCTCATGATCTTTTGTATTTCTGCAGTGTCAGTTGTTACTTCTCCTTTTTCATTTCTAATTCTATTGATTTGAGTCTTCTCCCTTTTTTTCTTGATGAGTCTGGCTAATGGTTTATCAATTTTGTTTATCTTCTCAAAGAACCAGCTTTTAGTTTTATTGATCTTTGCTATCATTTCCTTCATTTCTTTTTCATTTATTTCTGATCTGATCTTTATGATTTCTTTCCTTCTGCTATCTTTGGGGTTTTTTTGTTCTTCTTTCTCTAATTGCTTTAGGTGCAAGGTTAGGTTGTTTATTCGAGATGTTTCCTGTTTCTTAAGGTAGGATTGTATTGTTATAAACTTCCCTCTTAGAACTGCTTTTGCTGTATCCCATAGGTTTTGGGTTGTTGTGTCTCCATTGTCATTTGTTTCTGAGTATTTTTTGATTTCCTCTGTGATTTCTTCAGTGATCACTTCGTTATTAAGTAGTGTATTGTTTAGCCTCCATGTGTTTGTATTTTTTACAGATCTTTTCCTGTAATTGATATCTCGTCTCATAGTGTTGTGGTTGGAAAAGATACTTGATACAATTTCAATTTTCTTAAATTTACCAAGGCTTGATTTGTGACGCAAGATATGATCTATCCTGGAGAATGTTCTATGAGCACTTGAGAAAAATGTGTATTCTGTTGTTTTTGGATGCAGTGTCCTATAAATATCAATTAAGTCCATCTTGTTTAATGTTTCATTTAAAGCTTGTGTTTCCTTATTTATTTTCATTTTGGATGATCTATTAGTGAAAGTGGGGTGTTAAAGTCCCCTACTATTAATGTGTTACTGTCGATTTCCCCTTTTATGGCTGTTAGTATTTGCCTTATGTATTGAGGTGCTCCTATGTTGGGTGCATAAATATTTACAATTGTTATATCTTCTTCTTGGATCGATCCCTTGATCATTATGTAGTATCCTTGTTTGTCTCTTCTAATATTCTTTATTTTAAAGTCCATTTTGTCTGATATGAGAATTGCTACTCCAGCTTTCTTTTGGTTTCCATTTGCATGAAATATCTTTTTCCATCCCCTTACTTTCAGTCTGTATGTGTCTCTAGGTCTGAAGTGGGTCTCTGGCAGATAACAAATATATGGGTCTTGTTTTTGTATCCATTCAGCTACTCTGTGTCTTTTGGTAGGAGCATTTAGTCCATTTACATTTAAGGTAATTATCGATATGTATGTTCCTATTCCCATTTTCTTAATTGTTTTGGGTTCGTTATTGTAGGTCTTTTCCTTCTCTTGTGTTTCCTGCCTAGAGAAGTTCCTTTAGCAGTTGTTGTAAAGATGGTTTGGTGGTGCTGAACTCTCTCAGCTTTTGCTTGTCTGTAAAGGTTTTAATTTCTCCATCAAATCTGAATGAGATCCTTGCTGGGTAGAGTAATCTTGGTTGCAGGTTTTTCTCCTTCATCACTTTAAATATGTCCTGCCAGTCCCTTCTGGCCTGCAGAGTTTCTGCTGAAAGATCAGCTGTTAACCTTATGGGGATTCCCTTGTGTGTTATTTGTTGCTTTTCCCTTGCTGCTTTTAATATGTTTTCTTTGTATTTACTTTCTGACAGTTTGATTAATATGTGCCTTGGCATATTTCTCCTTGCATTTATCCTGTACGGGACTCTCTGTGCTTCCTGGACTTGATTAACTATTTCCTTTCCCATATTAGAGAAGTTTTCAACTGTAATCTCTTCAAATATTTTCTCAGTCCCTTTCTTTTTCTCTTCTTCTTCTGGAACCCCTATAATTCGAATGTTGGTGCGTTTAATGTTGTCCCAGAGGTCTCTGAGACTGTCCTCAGTTCTTTTCATTTTTTTTTCTTTATTCTGCTCTGCAGTAGTTATTTCCACTATTTTATCTTCCAGGTCACTTATCCGTTCTTCTGCCTCAGTTATTCTGCTATTGTTCCCATGTAGAGTATTTTTAATTTCATTTAATGTGTTGTTCATCGTTGTTTGTTTCATCTTTAGTTCTTCTAGGTCCTTGTTAAATGTTTCTTGCGTTTTGTCTATTCTATTTCCAAGATTTTGGATCATCTTTACTATCATTATTCTTAATTCTTTTTCAGGTAGACTCCCTATTTCCTCTTCATTTGTTAGGTCTGGTCGGTTTTTATCTTGCTTCTTCATCTGCTGTGTGTTTTTCTGTCTTATCATTTTGCTTATCTTACTGTCTTTGGGGTCCTGTTTTTGCAGACTGCATGTTCGTAGTTCCTGTTGTTTTTGGTGTCTCTCCCCAGTGGCTAAGGTTGGTTTAGTGGGTTGTGTAGGCTTCCTCGTGGAGGGGACTAGTGCCTGTGTTCTGGTGGATGAGGCTGGATCTTGTCTTTCTGGTGGGCAGGTCCACGTTTGTTGGTGTGTTTTGGGGTGTCTGTGGACTTACTATGATTTTAGGCAGCCTCTGTGATAATGGGTGGGGTTGTGTTCCTGTCTTGCTAGTTGTTTGGCATAGGATGTCCAGCACTGTAGCTTGCTGGTCGTTGAGTGAAACTGGGTGCTGGTGTTGAGATGGATATCTCTGGGAGATTTTCGCCATTTGATATTATGTGGAACTGGGAGGTCTCTTGTGGACCAGTGTCCTGAAGTTGGATCTCCCACCTCAGAGGCACAGCACTGACTCCTAGCTGCAGCACCAAGAGCCTTTCATCCACACGGCTCGGAATAAAAGGGAGAAAAAGTAGAAAAAAAGAAAGAAAAAAGAAAGAAAGAAATAAAGGAGGGAAGGGAGGGAGGGAGGAAGGAAGGAGGGAAGGAAGGAAAAAACGAAAGAAGATAAAGTAAAATAAAGTAAAGTAAGAAAATATAATAAAGTTTTTAAAATAAAAAAATAATTATTAAGAAAAATATTAAAAAAAAAAGAAAAAACCCCAGACGTATAGAACCCTAGGACAAATGGTTGAAGCAAAGCTATACAGACAAAATCTCACACAGAAGCATACACATACACACAAAAAGGGGAAAAGGGGAAAAAATCATAAATCTTGCTCTCGACGTCCACCTCCTCAATTTGGGATGATTCGTTGTCTATTCATATATTCCACAGATGCAGGGTACATCAAGTTGATTGTGGAGCTTTAATCTGCTGCTCCTGAGGCTGCTGGGGGAGATTTCCCTTTCTCTTGTTTGTTCTCACAGCTGCCGGGGCTCAGCTTTGGATTTGGCCCCGCCTGTGCGTGTAGGTCGCCGGAGGGCGTCTGTTCCTCGCTCAGAAAGGACAGGGTTAAAGGAGCAGCTGCTTCGGGGGCTCTGGCTCACTCAGGCCGGGGGGTGGGGGGGGAGGGAGGTGTGCGGCTGCGGGGTGAGCCTGTGGTGGCAGAAGCCGGCGGGACTTTGCACCAGCCTGAGGCGCGCCGTGCGTTTTCCGGGGGAAGTTGTCCCTGGATCCCAGGACCCTGGCAGTGGAGGGCTGCACAGGATCCCCGGAAGGGTGGTGTGGATAGTGACCTGTGCTCGCACACAGGCTTCTTAGTGGCGACAGCAGCAGCAGCCTTAGCGTCTCATGCACGTCTCGGGTCCGCGCTTTTAGCCTCGGCTTGTGCCCGTCTCTGGAGCTCCTTTAAGCAGCGCCCTTAATCCCCTCCCCTCGCGCACCAGGAAACAAAGAGGGAAGAAAAAGTCTCTTGCCTCTTCGGCAGGTCCAGACTTTTCCCCGGAATCCCTCCCGGCCAGCCGTGGCGCACTAGCCCCTGCAGGCTGTGTTCACGCTGCCAACCCGTCCTCTCCCTGCGCTCCGACGGAAGCCAGAGCCTCAGCTCTTAGCCCCGCCCACCCGGCGGGTGAGCAGACAAGCCTCTCGGCCTGGTGAGTGCCGGTCGGCAGCGATCCTCTTTGCGGGAATCTCTCCGCTTTGCCTTCTGCGCCCCTGTTGCTGCGCTCTCCTCCTCGGCCCCGAAGCTTTCCTCCTCCGCCATCCGCAGTCTCCGCACGCGAAGGGGCTTCCTAGTGTGTGGAAAGCTTTTCTCCTTCACAGCTCTCTCCCACTGGTGCGTGTCCCATCCCTATTCTTTTGTCTCTGTTTTTCCTTTTTCTTTTGCCCTACCCAGGTACGTGGGGGAGTTTCTTGCCTTTTGAGAGGTCTGAGGTCTCTGCCAGCGTTCAGTGGGTGTTCTGTAGGAGCAGTACCCCGTGTAGATGTATTTGTGGTGTATCTGTGGGGAGGAAGGTGATCTCCGCGTCTTACTCTTCCGCCATCTTCCCCTCGTCCCAATACTAAGTTTTTTAATTAAAAAAATTTTATATCACAGGGTCCAATTTCAGTCTTCTTAATCTTCTTAATTCATCTTGAATTAGGAACTCGATTTAAGAAGAAATACAGTATCATTTTGTGTAGTATTTGTCACTTAATTCATTGTAAGTTTGTACTTTTTATTGTGGTCTCTTACGGTCTGGAGCATCCTTCTGGGACTTGGAGTGACTTTTGGTTCAGTCACTGCAACAAAGTCCTTTTTGATGGAGCATTGACGTGAAATTCGTAGACCGAAAAAAGAGGACTAAAGAAATTAGATATATAGTCCACAGACTATAAAAATAAGCTAGTAGAAAATAAACCTTACAGTATATAGTTGGATGGCCAGTTAAATTATTGATTAAACATACTACATTATTGAGCAAGGGATGATGAACAAAAATGTTTCTTTAAAGCCAGATTTAAATTAACACAAACATATGTGCTTAGTTAAGTATTCTTTTCTTAGTATATTTATTCTCTTTCCAGTTTTTAAAATCCAGGATTGGTGTACTGTCAGCTTGAAATTACAACTCACTCAGAAATAAAGTGCAGTTTATCTGCTGGCCCAGAATTTGGAGGCTCCAGGAATGAGTTCAGAATTAGCTAGAGCAATTAAAGTGTTGCAGTCTTATCGCTGTATTGATACCTCTCAGGTGCCAACTATCTAAGGGCTATTTAGCCCTTGTTACCTCTTGCAACTACTTTTTCCTCTCATTCTCCCTCAGTGAAGGCAGGAGACTAGGAGGACTAATAGCTGCCAGCTTTTTTGTTAACAGAACCTAAGCTGTTTCTTTAAAGCAGGCTTCTTAAAGCGAAAACAACAGAGAAGTACTTTTTTCTTTACAGTTTATTACTAACATTACAAATCAGCTTTTATTAGAGCAAATACTAATGTCTCAACAATGCACAGAAGTCTCACGATTTTGTTTTGTTTCACAAAATGGATTGTTGATACCTATTGCTCTCCACTTTCTGAATTCACGTATCACATCCACATACACAGATATTATAGTTTGATGTCAGTAATGCTTTTTATTATTTGTGGTGGTCTCCTGAAATTCTTTTAGAAAATAAGTGTGTGTGTGTATTAGAGAGAGGATAAGTGAGAAAGAGAGAGGGAAAGAAAGGGAGGAACAGAAAGAGAGGGAATGTGTTGTTTAAATGGACTAGAAATAAGAAATAGCAATGGATCTCTGAAATTTAGTTATTATTCTTATATTGGATTAACTATGAAAAGGTTATTTGGGACTGGAATTTTAGTTTTGACCCTGCAGAACACGTAAACAAGCTTAGTCAGTTTCATTTATATGCCCACGCTCCAAATTTGTTTTAACCACTGCTAAAACATAGAGTCCATTGTTTCTATTTAGGGCCCATTGTAGCCCATTGATTTTGTTTCATGTTGTGCTCACTGTTATTTTAGAGTGACTTAAGGGGCATTTTATTTACCGGTTTCTCTTTAGAGTTAAGTCTCACCATGTAGGTTGATGAGCATCATTAATTAAGTAACACACATTCTGTTCATATTGTCACACATATTCCGTCATAACCAGGAATCACCTATGATGTTGTTCCATCTACTATATTGCAGGAAAAACAGAGGTTTCTGACAGATGTTCTACATGAAGTGATGCTGCTTGACGGCTTGGCCAGTTCCCATCCAGTATCACAGGAAGTGCTACGGGCAACAGATATTGACAGGGTGTTTGACTGGATCGCATATAAAAAGGTGGGAATAGATAAGACCCAAGTACCAATTGGATATTTCACTATCCTGGGGTAGCCAAACTATTTCATGCTAGATGTATTATATCTTTCTCTTCTCCCTGGCAAATGGAAATGGACTGTGAGTTAGAAAACATAGAGTCACTAGGTTCATGTCATTTTATGAGTTAGGGCTTTGCTTTATAAATCAGTAAGATGGAGATGAATGTTTGCCAAATAATGCCTAGAAATATTGGCAGTATTAATGAATAAATCTTTGGAGTCTTGATATGAAATTGCTGTACAAATGGTGTTATGTCAGTTTTTATTATTAATAAGAGAGCTGACCTATATAGTGACAAATTATTTCCCACCGATGCCCCTTAATACTTATTTTGATTGGCTGCTGCAAATGGGTATAGACAGTGACCTGACATATGTATTTTATAAACATTATTTAAGGGAGATTTGGGGAATTAGGCATGTTTCCTGGATAACAAGCATAATAAATGAAATCTTAAAGACTGGACTTTCAATGGTAAAGATTTTGGACCAATGACTAGACATCTGTAGCAATAAGGTATATTATGAATTTTTTTCCATTGTTACTTGGATTAGGATTTTTCCTTATAACTGTCCCTTTGTTGTTCTAATTTTAACAGGAGTGTGTACATCTCAGTGTATAACACTTAGCAGCCACTTAATAATTGTTAAAATAGTATTAAAATCTACTTTGTCTTTGGTGTAGATTGAATTGCGTTTATTAGGATTTCTATATAAATACTCTATTGATTTAATAACGTTTTAAGCTTAAAAACAAGTTGCTAATATTCTTTCTGAAAAACAAGATATTCCTCTTTATAACTAGAAATCAAATAATGATTCATCAGAATTTTTTGGTGCAGCAATTTGGATGGTTGGTTTTGCACTCAGGAAATGACTATCTCAATGGTTATTAGTTAATACCGTATGCTATTAGTTAACATTGTATGCTATAATATATAAAGTTGCAAATTGTGTTAGAAAATATCTTTTCAAGTCACTGATCATTGCATTGGCTCAGAAAGGATATTTTCGATGTTTTATAAAGATAAGTGGAAGTGTAGTACCATATTTAAAGTATGCAGTGTTAATATATTTATGTTAAATGTTAAATAAATATTTAAAGTACACATTCACTTTTATATATGATATTTTTTGGCTAGATTTTGCTGGATGCACATTTGGTTCATTCAACTGTATTGATTCTTAAAATATAATGCAGAAAATAATTTATTACGTTAGCTTGAGGTGCATTTGGAGACATGTCTGTGGTTATTTCCCACCTAACCACCAATTCTAAAAGACTATTTGTAAGTACCAGTATTATTTCTGCATGAATAATATCAGGAAAATATTATTTTGATTAAATATGTTATAGATGTGCTTTTACACGTAAGTTAACATTTATTCCAAATTTCATATATTTGAGTAATTTTTAATTCATTCAAGAAGGTTAAGAATTAAACCAGTAGGAAAGAAGGAAGTTACAATGATTATTATTTTACCCTCTCTACATTTTGGTGCAAAGGCTTACCAATTTACAAATGTGACACATGAGCAAACTGTGCCATGATGCTCAGGACCATCATCATAAAGGACACTGGCTTATTTGTCTCTAGCCATGTATCTTTATTTATTAATTTTTTGAGGAATAACTGACAAATATAATTGTATATATTGAAAGTGTACAATGTGATGATTTGATACACATATACATTGTAGAATGATTACCAAGATCAAGATAATTAACACATCTGTCACCTCACCTAGTTAACTCTTTGGGGGTGGGGAGTGCGAATGCCTGTGATCTACTCTCTGCAACTTTGAAGTCTACAGGACTGTATTATTAACTGTAGTCACCATGCTATACATTAGAGCATTAGAATTTATTCTTCTTATAAGTGAAAATTTGTACCCTTTGACCTGTATCACCCCATTTCCCCCTTCCCCTAGCCCTTGGTAATCACTACTCTACTCTCTGTTTCTATGAAATTGGCTTTTTTTGTTTTTTTTCTTTTTTAGATTTTGCATATAAGTGATACCATACAGTATTTATCTTTCTCTGGCTTATTTTACTCAGCATAATGACCTCCAGGTTAATCCATGTTGTCACAAATGGTAGGACTTCCTTCCTTTTATGGCTGAATAATATTCAGTTATATATATCATATTTTCTTAATCCATTCATCTGTTGAAAGGCATTTAGATTGTTTTTATATCTTGGTTATTGTGAAGAAATGCTGAAAGGAACATGAGTGTGCAGATATCTCCTTTAGATACTGGTTTAAATTCCTTTGGATATTTAGGAGTGGGATTGCGAGATCATTTGGTAGCTCTATTTTTAATGTCTTGAGGAACCTCCATATTATTTTCTGTAACGGCTGTACCAATTTACATTCCTACCGACACTGTGTAAGGGTTCGCTTTTCTTCACATCCTCACCAACATTTGTTATCTCTTGCCTTTTTGATAATAGCCATCACAACAAGTATGAAGTGATATATCTCACTGTGGTTTTGGTTTGCATCTCCCTGATGATTAGTGATGTAGAGCATCTTTTCATATAGCTATCGGCCATTTGTATGTCTTCTTTGGAAAAATATCTATTCAGGTCCTTTGCCTATTTTTTAATTGGATTATTATTATTTTGCAATTGAGTTGTATGAGTTCTTTATATATTTTGGATATTAACCCCTTATCAGCTATATGTTTGCTAATGCTTTCTCTCATTTTTCAGGTTGCCTTTTCAATTTATTGATTGTTTGCTTTGCTGTACCAAAGCTCTTTAGTTTGATGTAGTCCAATTTGTTTATTTTAACTTTTGTTGCCTGTGCTTTTGGTCTCTTATCCAATAAATCATTTCTAAGACCAATGTCAAGGATCTTTTCCCCTATATTTTCTTCTAGGAGTTTTATGGTTTCACATCTTACATTTAAGTCTTTGGTCCATTTCAAGTTCATTTTTGTGAGTGGTGTGAGATAGGAATCTGGTTTCATTCTTTTACATGTGGATATCCAGTTTTACCAATACTGTTTATCGAAGAGTCTAACCTTTCTCCATTGTGTGTTCCTGGTGCTCTTGTCAAAAATCAGTTGACCACATATGTGTTGATTTTTATATGGAATCTCTGTTCTGTTCCACTGGTTCCATGTACCGTTGCCAGTACCATAATGTTTGATTACTGCAGCTTTGTAATATAGCTTGAAATCAGGAATTGTGATGCCTCCAGTTTTGTTCTTTTTTTCTCAGGATTACTTTGTCTATTTGGGGTCTTTTGTGGCTCCATACAAATTTTAGGATAATTTGTATCTATTTCTGTGAAAAATGCTATTGGACTTTTGATAGGGATTACATGGACTCTCTAGATCATTTTTCAGTAGTACGGAGATTTTCACAGCATTAATTTTTCCAATCCAAGATCATGGGATATCTTTCCATTTATTTGTATCTTCCTCAATCTCACCAGTGTTTCATAGTTTTCAGTGTATGTCTTTCACCTACTTGGTTAAATTTATTTATAAGTATTTTATTGCTTTTGATGCTATTGTAAATGGGATTGCTTTCTTAATTTCTCTTTCAGATAGTTCATTGTCAGTGTATAGGAAGACAAATGATTTCTGTGTGTTAATTTTGCATCCTGCAACTTTACTGAATTAACTTATTAGTTGTAACAGTTTTTTGGTGAAGTCTTTAGGGTTTTCTATATATAAGACCATGTCATCTATAAACAGAGAAAATTCTACTTCTTCCTTTCTGATTGAAGGTCTTTTATTTATTTACTTTTTGCTTGCTTAGTTGCTGTGACTAGGACTTTCAGTACCATGTTGAATAGAAATGGCAAGAGTGGGCATCCTTGTCTTATTCCTGATCTTAGAGGAAAGGCTTAGCTTTTCACCATTGAGTATGATGTTAGCTGTGGGCTTGTCTTCATTCTAGCCATGTATCATTATGCTTAAGTACCACTGGAAATACTGTCCTTACTGTGTTTTCAACTGATGATAGGATCTACACATTTTTAATGAAGACTTATCAAGAGAAAATTTTCTTTTTAACAACTATATTGAGGAATAATTAAAATACATTAAACTGTACATGCTTAAAAGGTACAATTTAATATGTTCTGACATATGTATCCCAGTGAAAACATCACCATAATCAAGTTAATGAACATATTCATCAAAAGTTTCCTCATGCCTCTTTGTAATACGTCCTCCCATCCCTCCTCACTCCCCCACTGATCAACTTTTCACTGTAGATTAATTTTCATTTTCTAGAGTTTTATGTAAATGGAATTATACAGTATGCACTCTTTTTTGTCTGCCTTCTTTCACTCAACATCATGATTTTGAGGTACAATTCATGTTGTAGGATATATGGGTATAATATAATTTGTTCTTTCACCTGGACATTTGTTTTTTTCCAGTTTTTGGCTGTTACAAATAAAGCTACTGTGAATACTTTTGTACAGGTCTTTGTATGTGTATCTGCCTTTATTTCTCTTGGGTAAATACCTAGAACTGGAATGTCTAGATGATGGTAGATATGTTTAATGTTTTATGACACTGCTGAACTGTTTTCCGAAGTAGTTGAACCATCGTACCTTGGTACATTCTCATTGAAAGTGTGCCAGAGTTCTACTTTTTCCACATCTTCACCAACACAAGCTAGGTATAATCAATTTGTTTAATTTTAGATACTGTAATGGTATCTCATTGTGATTGTAATCTACATTCCCCTAATAACTAATGATATTGACCATTCTTTCATTTGCATATTCTCCCTTATATATCTTCCTTGGTGAAGGGTCAATTCAAATCCTTTGCTCATTTCCTTTTAGATTGGGTTGTTTTCTTATTATTGAGTTTTGAGGATTCTTTATATACTTTGAATGCAGGTTATCATATATATGATATGCAAATAATGTTTTTCCCAATTTGTGACCTACTCTTTATTTTCATAGCAGTATCTTTCTAAAAGCAAACTATTTTAATTTTGATTAAGTATGTTTTATATTTTTTAAAATTGATAGTTCTATTGGTGTCAGAGTTAAGAAATCTTTGGTTAATTCAAGGCCATGAAGGTTATTCTTTTGTTTTTTCTTCCAAAAGTTTTATAGTTTTAGGTTTATATTTAGATCTATATTCGATTTTGAGTTAATTTTTGTATATGGTGTGAAGTTTGAATTGAATGTTTTTCTTTTTTTTGCACATGGATATCCAATTTTTCAAGAACCATTTCTTGAAATGTCTGTTATTTACCCTGTTGAATTGCCTTTGCACATTTGTTGAAATCAGTGAACTATGTGTGGTGGGTCTATTTCTGGACTGTTTATTTTATTCTATTGATATATTTATTTATCTTGGCACCAATACCATACAATCGTGATTGCTGTAGCTTTTAATAAGCTGTGAAATAAAGTTGTTAGTTCTCCAACTTTGTTCTTTTTTTTAAAGTTCTTTTGGTTAATCTTGATCTCTTGAATTTCTATATGAATTTTAGAATGAGTTTTTCACTTTCTATAAAATTCTGTTGTAATTGCACAGGTTGCATTCCATTTGTAAAATAATTTGGGAGCATTGACACCTTAGCAATACTGAGTGACTCATGAATACTGTGTACTGTTCCATTAATTTAGGGCCTCTTCATTTTCTCTCAGCAATGTACTTTTCAATGAATAAATCTTTCATATCTATTTTCAGGTTTATCTCTAAGTATTTCACATTTTTAGGCTATTTTACATGGTATTCTAATTCCCATTTTTGACTTTTTGTTCTATATAGAAATACAATTTATTTTTGTATACTTATCTTGTGCAATGTTAAATAGAAGTGAGAGCAGACATCCTTGTTTTGTTCTGGGTTTTAGGAGCAATACATTCAGTTTTTCACCATTAAATATGAAATTGCCTTTACATTTTTATAAATACTCTTTATCAGGTTGAAAATGTTACATTCTACTTCTGCATTGGTGAGGGTTTTAATCCAAAATGGATACTGATTCTATCAAATACTTTTCCCCATCTATCAAGGTGATCATATTTTTGTTTTTGTTATTTTAGTTTGTTAATATGGTGAATTATATTGATAGATTTTTCAATTTTAGGCTTTCTTTACATCCCTGGGACAAATACCATTTGGTCATAATGTTGTTTTTTTTTTTTTTTGGCACTGAATTTTATTTTATTTATTTATTTTTTTAACATCTTTATTGGAGTATATTTGCTTTACAATGGTGTGTTAGTTTCTGCTATATAACAAAGTGAATCAGCTATACATATACATATATCCCCATATCTCCTCTCTCTTGTGTCTCTCTCCACCCTCCCTATCCCACCCCTCTGGTGGACACAAAGCACGGAGCTGATCTCCCTGTGCTATGCGGCTCCTTCCATTAGCTGTCAGTTTTACATTTGGTAGTGTATATATGTCAATGCCACTCTCTCACTTCATCCCAGCTTACCCTTCCCCCTCCCCATGTCCTCAAGTCCATTCTCTACATCTGCGTCTTTATTCCTGTCCTGCCCCTAGGTTCTTCAGAACCACTTGTTTTTTTTTTTAGATTCCATATACATGTGTTAGCATACGGTAGTTGTTTTTCTCTTTCTGACTTACTTCACTCTGTATGACAGTCTCTAGGTCCATCCACCTCACTACAAATAACTGAATTTCATTTCGTTTTATGGCTGAGTAATCCTCCATTGTATATATGTGTCACATCTTCTTTATCCATTTTTATGTATTTTTGTATACATTGTTGGATTAAGCTTGCTAAAGAAATGTTTAGAAATTTTGTGTCTATGTTCATGAGGAGTATTGGTCTATAGTTTTTGTAATGTCTTTGGCTTTGTTCTCACTATAATGCTAGCCTCACAGAATGGAAACTATTACCTCCTTTTCCACTTTATAGGATAATTTATGTAGAATTTATATTCTTTCTTTGTTAAATATTTGATGGAATTTGCCACTACAGCAACCTGGGCCTAGAATTTCCTTCATGGGAAGATATTTAATAATTTAAGTTCATTAATGTATAGTGAGTTATTCAGGTTATTTATGTCTTCTTGCGTGAGCTTTCGTAGTTTATATCTTATCAAGGATTTGGCTCATTGTACATGTTATATTCTTTTATTATCCTTTTAGTAGTCATATAATCTCTAATAATGTCCCCTCTTTTATTCCAGATATTGTTAATTTTTGTCTACCCCTTTTCTCCTGATTAGTCTAGCTAGAAGCTTTTACATTTTATTCTCAAAAAATCAGCTTTTGGTTTAATTGATTTCTGCTCTTAATTTCTATTTCATAGATTTCGTCTCTTATCATTATTATTTCCTTCCTTTATATGCTTTGGATTTAAATTGTTCTTTTTTCTAGTTTCTTAAGGTGCAAACTGAGGTCATTAATTGGAGACCTTTCATCTGTTCTAATTCAGGTGTTTATTCTATCAATTTCCTCCTAAGTGTACTGCTTAGGGCAAGCTCTAGATTTTGAGATATAGAAGTTTCATTTTCATTCACCTTAAGATACTATTTTCCCATTTGATTTATTAATTTATCCATGGGTTATAAAAAGTATGTTATTTAGTTTACAAATATTAGAAGATTTTCCAGAAAATTTTCTGTTATTCATTTCTTATTTAGTTTTATTGTGATCAGGGAAGTATATTCTGTATGACTTGAATCTTCTTAGAGTTACTGAGGCTTATTTCATGGCCCAGAATTTGGTCTCTGTTGATAAGTGTATGCACGTCAAAAGAATGTGTATTCCACTGTTGGCTGGAGTGTTTTATAAATGCCAATTAGGTCAAGTTGGTTGATAGAATTGTTCAAGTCTTCTGTATCCTTATTGATTTCTGTCTACTTGTTCATCATGCTTTCTTGATGAGCCCTCATTGTTTGGATTCACCTACATGGTGTCAAATCAGACTTCTAAAAATGTGGTGAAAAACAGTGGCCCAGGTACCTGCTGGCATGTCTGAAAAATAATCTTCAGTGACAATGTGGAAAAACAAAGCTCAGAACAATTTGGCTATAATCTCAGGGGCTTCAGTTTGATAATCTCTATACCAGGCCTTGATGTATATTTAGATTTCTAGACTACTTCTCCAACTGGGCTTCTCTCAGACTCTTTCTGTCAGCAATTAGTATGTGGGTAATATACAATAACCAATTTAACTCTGTGGATGGAATGGATAAACTGTGTCATTCTGGGATGTGTATGACAGGTAATATAGATAATTGTACAGCCATAATATCAACTGCTAATGTTTATTGAATGCTTACTCTGTGCTAGGCACTGTGTTAAACTCTATACATTCATTAACTCACTTAATTCTCATAATCCCCTTTAGGGGTTGTTATTTCATTATCCTCATTTTAAAGATGAAGATATTGAATCATGGTCAATCCAAGGATATGTTTCCCAGGAAATCAGGTTCCAGAGCCAGCGTTCTTAAACACTGTCATATTTGATCAATGAACTTGGCTGGAGCATTCATTCCAAAATCATTTGTAAGCCTCAACTTATGTTCCAGGCACTGTGTGCTGAGTGCTTGGGATATAACAGTAATAAGACACAAAGGAGGAATAGCATATAAATACGTCAGTGCAGTAGCATTTGAGTATTAACAGCAGTGTTTCCATTTTAAATGTAGAAACTTAACTCAAACCATCTGAAACATTAAAAAAGAATTTGTTGACTGAATAGCTGGTAAGTCTGAGGTGTTGTTATGTTTAGGAATGGTTGAATCCACGCATTTTAACAATGTCATCAGAAATCTACCTTCCATTGATTTCTTGGCTCTTTGTCTCTGACTTAATTTCTAGATGATTCTTAGATAGGTGGCCTAAAAAGAAGTTTAGGCTGATAAAGTCCTCAAGCTTGTGATCCTAATGAGCTTGCGGAAAGAGTAAACTGCCTCCCTCACTACAGAACCCGTTTCTCCCCAAAGCTATGATTTGTTCTGATTAAGTAATAGAGCGCCATTGGCCAATCCCTATGTCCCTGGGATGGACAGTCCCTATGGACATTCTGAATAGCTAGCATGGGTCATAAGCTCATCCTCTGGTGGGAAAGATAGGTCATACAATTGGTAGATCCAATGGGATCACTTGAAGTAGGGTTTCCCAGAGAATATGATGGCTAGATAAAAGTAATGGATGCCAACCAACCTCAGAATCTTAGGAGTTACAATAGAAATATGTATAAGATACACAGAGTCATGAGGGTAAGGGTTAGGGGAGTGACAAAATGGCAAAAAAGGACTATTCTGTAGAATTGGCTCAGGAAAGGAACACAATGGTGACTAAGTGCAACATCAAGGAGTTCAACATGGCCATACCATAGTGAGGATTTGGGGTAGTAGACAGGCTGGGGAGATAATCTGGTAAGAACTTGGAGGACCTGTTATGCAATACTAAGAAGTCTGAACTTCATCCAGCAGATGAAGAGGAACCAATGAAGAGTTTCAAGCAAAGGAATAACATTGTATAAATAAATTTGTATTCTAGAAAGAATATTCCTGTAGGTGTGGTAGAGATGGAAGTAATATGATAGATCTGGACATTTCAGAAAAGACTGTAGCAACTAGAGTTGTAGCATGTAGCCCGTTTTTTTTGTTTTGATTGTCACTTCTTGCCACTGCTCTTCTGTGCTCTCTTCCCTGAAGATCGCTGTTACTAGGCTACATCAACCTCTGCCAACAGTCAACCTCTCATTGCATCAGTGCTTTGCTTGCTTATCATCTCTTGTAATTATTCCCTTAATAATTATTCTAATTATTCCCACTTCTGTTTTTTGTAATTTTTCCTGCATAGTAATTTTATTACACTTTAAACAACTTTTTATATGGAACTGTATTATAGGGGTAGAGAAGATTATAAAGAAGTACAGGTTAGGAACCAACAAACCAGATCCTAATTTCTGTGGATTTGAATTTAAGAACTGAATGCTTTTGAAGAAATTGTGAGTGATGTTCAATATGGACCGTCTCAAGGCCTGTATTAAAAGAAAAAAAAAAAACTCCTAAAATTACATATATATTTTTAGAATGGGAAGAGAAAAAAATGCGAACTAGTCTTTAAAAAAAGAGAGTGAGAGAGCAAGAGTTACATCCTGGGAAATAACAAATTTTCCATTTTAATAGTAGGTTGAAAATGAGGATGCTTTTATCGTAAAAGTGAAATGCAAACAGGAAAATACTGTCCATAGATAGGAAAACTGGAAGAGATGCATTGAGAGAGTCTCTTTACTCTAAAAGCCCAAAGGGAAATAAGAATCAATGACCCAGTGACCTGGATGATGAAAGTGAGTGAATGCTTATTAAATTTGCACATGGTACCAAGCTGGAGAGGATTGCTACAAGTTTGGGAGAGAGGAACAGATTTCAAAATGACTTAAGCAAATTTAAAGAGGATCCTTTAAAAACAAGAACACTTTTCAGCAATTCTTATAACAAGTTTGATATACTTTAGAGACCAAACGAAATTACATAGAGTAAAAGGAAAGAATTGGCAAGCAGAGAAAATCCCACAAAGGGTCATAGCGAATATGAATTTAAAAAGTGGGGGAGTGGAAATTCAACTTTTGTTATTCTACCAGCATATTCCAGACTTAATTTAAAATTCTTGTATGGCTAAAGAGGAAAATATGTATGATTTCTATTATCTTTAGAAGTGAATATGAAAGGGCCAATCCGCCATTTGCATCTTTTGTCCCTTCTGATACCAGGTTCCCCACCCGCGGTGTGGTATCAGCCAGGCCACAGTTAGTACAGCGAGAGAGCCCATACTAACTCTAGATACAGGACAGAATGTTTCTCTATAGAAATAATAATAATAATAATAATAATAATAGGACAGTATCCTCTTTCAAGAATATAACCCAGTAGTAGACATAAAACATATGAAATGAAAACAGTAATTACACTAAGAGTCACAGTAAAGCACATCTTTCATTTAACAAGCATTTATTATGTCCGAGGCATTTTGTGAAATGCTTTGCATGTATTATCCCATTTACTCCATATAGAAAACTTGGGATTTGGCATTTTTAACCCATTTTACTGATGAGGAAACTAAAACTTAAGAAGTTCAGTGATTTCCACAGGGTCAGACATCTAGCAAGTGAACAAGCAGGATATGAAGTCAGATCTGTGTAACTCCAAATACTGGGCTCTTATACATAAAACTTTTAATAAATAAATATATTTCAAGGCAAAATAGGATATGAGCCGTCTCAGTGGATGGCAACTCTAAATTCTCAGGCCACATTTGATTCTCTCTTTTTCTCACCCTATTTGTCAGGAAATCTTATGGTGTCTGCTGTAAAATATTTCCAGAATTTGACTTCTTCTCCCCACCATTACTGTTGCTATACTGGTTGGAATCACCACCATATTGCCACAGTAGTTTCTTAAAAGCTCTCTCTGCTTCTAGTCCTGCAACCCTACAGTATATTTTTAACCAAGCACTCAAAGTGATCATTTTTAAAACCTAAGCCAGATAGTGCCACTTCTTTGCTAGAAACCCTACAATGATTCCCCACCAAAATTAGAATAAAAGATAAAATCTTTACAGTGACCCATGAGGCCCTACCTGATCTCCACTCACCCTATTCTTCCCAAGTCCTCCACAGACCCCGACCCTTATTCTCTTATCCCTCTGACTTTACCTCTTCTTATTAGTATCCCTTCACTCATGGTAATCGTGCTCCACCAACTCTCCTGCTTTTCCTGAAATCCAGCTAAACTCCCTCCCACACTAGGGCCTTTGATCTGGGAATGATGTTATTCTGGATATCGTCATAGTTCTAACTTGCTGTCCTTGAAAACTTTATTTAAATGTCACCTTCTCAGAGAGGCTACCCTTTTAAAATGTCAACTGACACCCTCACTCCTTTCTTCATTCATTTTCTTATTCTGATCCACATACCGTTTGATCACCTTCAAATGTATAATACAATTTATTCATTATTATGTTTATTATATGATCTGGCTTCCCACTTTCCCCCATTGAGTGTGAGCTTCACAAAGGGAGGGATCTGTGTTTGTGATTTTCACTGTTTTGCAGTACTCATTATGCTGCCTGCATATAGTAGGCACTTAATAAGTATTTGTTGAGTTAAATTAAAGTAAATGTCAGAAAAGCAATATAAGCAAAACACTGTGGTGTTTCAGAGGGAAAGATCCCATCTGTTTATAGGAATTAGGAAAAAGACTTGGCACCTGAAATAGGATTAAAGAGTTTCAGATGTAATGCCATATGAATTCTGGAGGGGGTGGGGGAGGAAGATTGTGTTGCCCATTCACTCTGCTTTCTAATGGGTTCTGTCACATGTGGCCTGACCCCTTAGCCCTGGACCACCTGGGACCCTTTCCGGTCAGCTCAACTCTTCTCCTGTTGTCTCCACACTTTCCTGCCTCAGGCACAGTCAGCCTCCTGTTCTGCAAATCTTCCCAGCTCTTATTCTTCTAAACATGTCCTTTGTAGCCTTTGCTTTCTCAATTCACAGTCTACAACATACAGGCTCTCAAATGAATGTAACATTACTATTTTGTCCTCTTTGACACATTTGTACATACTTTACAGGTTCTGGTATATGATATATATTGTTTTTGTTTTTTAACATCTTTATTGGAGTATAATTGCTTTACAGTGATATGTTAGTATCTGCCTTATAACAAAGTGAATCAGCTATGCATATATATAAATTCCCATGATATATATTGTTTAACTAGCTCTTGTGGTCATTTCTGTAAAACAGTTGGATAATACACTTTTGGTCAGGTGTATAATGGCAATAATACTAGTAGTAGGAAAAATAGTATCAATCGTTCTTTGAGATTTTCTTTTGCCACTGGGCATCCACATAATTATCTCATTAAATTTCCTATCCTTGTAAGGTAGATACTGTTGTCTTCAATTTACATAAGAGTAAATAGATGTTCTTGGATTGGAAGAATCAACATTGTGAAAATTACTATACTACCCAAAGTAATCTACAGATTCAATGCAATCCTTATCAAACTACCAATGGCATTTTTCACAGAACTAGAACAAAAAATTTCACAATTTGTATGGAAACACAAAAGAACCAGAATAGCCAAAGCAATCTTGAGAAAGAAAAACAAAGCAGGAGGAATCAGGCTCCTGGACTTCAGACTGTACTACAAAGCTACAGTAATCAAGACAGTGTGGTACTGGCACAAAAACAGAAATATAGATCGATAGAAAGCCCAGAGATAAACCCACATACATATGGTCATCTTATTTTTGATAAAAGAGGCGAGAATACACAATGGAGAAAAGACAGCCTCGTCAATATTCAATAAGTGGTGCTGGGAAAACTGGACGGCTACATGTAAAAGAATGAAATTAGAACACTCCCTAACACCATACACAAAAATAAACTCAAAATGGATTAAAGACCTAAATGTAAGGCCAGACACTGTAAAACTCTTAGAGGGAAACATAGGCAGAACACTCTATGACATAAATCACAGCAAGATCTTTTTGACCCACCTCCTAGACAAATGGAAATAAAAACAAAATAAACAAATGGGACCTAATGAAATTTAAAAGCTTTTCACAACAAAGGAAACCATAAACAAGATGAAACGACAACCCTCAGAATAGGAGAAAATATTTGCAAATGAAGCACCTGACAAAGGATTAATCTCCAAAATTTCCAAGCAGCTCAATATCAAAAAAACTAAAAACCCAATCTAAAAATGGGCAGAAGACATAAATAGACATTTCTCCAAAGAAGATATACAGATTGCCAACAAACACATGAAAGGATGCTCAACATCACTAATCATTAGAGAAATGCAAATCAAAACTACAAAGAGGTATCACCTCACACCAGTCAGAATGGCCATCATCAAAAAATCTACAAAGAATAAATGCTGGAGAGGGTGTGGAGAAAAGAGAACCCTCTTGCACTGTTGGTGGGAATGTAAATTGATACAGCCACTATGGAGAACAGTACGGAGGTTCCTTAAAAAACTAAAAATAGAACTATCATACGACCCAGCAATCCCACTACTGGGCATATACCCTGAGAAAACCATAATTCAAAAAGAGTCATGTACCAAAATGTTCATTGCAACTCTATTTACAATAGCCAGGACATGGAAGCAACCAACCTAAGTGTCCATTGACAGATGAATGGATAAAGAAGATGTGGCACATATATACAATGGAATATTACTCAGCCATAAAAAGAAACAAAATTGAGTTATTTGTAGTGAGGTGGATGGACCTAGAGTCTGTCATACAGAGTGAAGTAAGTCAGAAAGAGAAAAACAAATACCGTATGCTAACACATATATATGGAATCTTGAAAAAAAAAAAAGGTCCTGAAGAACCTAGGGGCAGGACAGGAATAAAGACTCAGATGTAGAGAATGGACTTGAGGACACAGAGGGGGAAGGGTAAGCTGGGACGAAATGAGAGAGTGGCATGGACATATATACACTACCAAATGTAAAATAGATAGCTAGTGGGAAGCAGCCACATAGCACAGGGAGATCAGCTCGGTGCTTTGTGACCACCTGGAGGGTTGGGACAGGGAGGGTGGGAGAGAGATGCAAGAGGGAGGGGTATGGGGAAATATATATATGTATAGCTGATTCACTTTGTTATAAAGCAGAAACTAACACACCATTGTAAAGCAATTATACTCTAATAAAGGTGTTAAAAAACAAACAAAACAGATTCCACTGGGGAGATCAAATAAAATATTATATGCGGGGGGGAAAAAAAAGAGTAAACAGAAACCCAGGGAGTTAATGTTGTTCTCAGGCTTCTAGGTGTCAGAGGTAGTATTCTCACCTCTCTGTTTCTAACTCATCCTCTTTTCACTCTACCAGAATACTTTCTTTAACTAATTGCCTATTATGCCACTGTTTCAATAGGAAATATGATTTGGGTTACAGTCTTTTGACATATACTAAAGTTAGAGATTTTCCCTGAATGAAAAAGTGCAGTGTTTTTAAATAAGTACTATACTGGCATGCAAATAAAAAATAAAGGGTATAAAGTCTGGGAAATAATAATCCATGGTTATGATCATCTCATAAGGAAAATGTGAACAAGTTTAAGAGATTGAGGAAAATTAAGCAAAGAAGAGTGAGCCAGAGAGAGAAATGGAGAGAGAGAGATTGATTTAGAAACAATTGGAGGTAAATCCTATCAGAAAAAGCTAAAGAACTTACAAATGTCTACTCGGGAATGTAGAGGGCTCAGAGATGACTTAATTATTGGCTCTAATATATAAATGGTCATTATAGGAACACTGTTCACCACTTCTCTGTCAACATCAAGGTCAGAGTAAGATAAGTGGCCTTAAATTATAAGGAGAAATTTCAGTTCATATAAGAAAAAACTTCTTGACATAAAAGGAAATTAAACATATCAATGTTAACCACTGATGTTGATAAAATCTTCATTCTTTGATATTCTTTAAAGATAAAATTGAAAATCTGCTCCCAAATTAGCAAACTAAATTGTAGGACTACTAAAAAAGTTTCTCCTGAATCTTGCCTCCATGGTATATCATAGTCAAATAATGTAATATAAAATACAAAATTTATTAGAAATTAATTTTGCATGCATATGTTTATGTTTGTATCATTCAGTTTCTCCCTTCTAAAAAATTTTTTAAAAATTTATTTTATTTATTTATTTTGACTGTGTTGGGTCTTGGTTGTTACGCGCAGGCTTTCTCTAGTTGCAGCAAGCAGGGGTACTCTTCATTGCGGTGCCGGGCTTCTCATTGCGGTGGCTTCTCTTGTTGCAGAGCGCAGGCTGTAGGTGCACAGACTTCAGTAGTTGTGGTTGTTGCAGAGCGCAGGCTGTAGGTGCACAGACTTCAGTAGTTGTGGCTCGCGGGCTCTAGAGCGCAGGCTCAGTAGTTGTGACGCACGGGCTTAGTTGCTCTGCAGCATGTGGGATCTTCCTGGACCAGGGCTCGGACCTTTGTTCCCTGCATTAGCAGGCGGATTCTTAACCACTGACCCACCAGGGAAGCCCAATTTCTCCCTTTTTATTTATTTATAAATTTATTTTATTCATTTATTTTTGGCTACGTTGGGTCTTCATTGCTGTGTGTGGGCTTTCTCTAGTTGTGGTGAGCGGGGGCTACTCTTCGTTGTGGTACGTGGGCTTCTCAGTGCAGTGGCTTCTCTTGTTGCGAAGCATAGGCTCTACGCATGTGGGCTTTAGTAGTTGTGGCATGCGGGCTCAGTAGTTGTGGCTCATGGGCTCTAGAGCACAGGCTCAGTAGTTGTGGCATGTAGGCTTAGTTGCTCCACGGCATGTGGGATCTTCCTGGACCAGGGCTCGATCCCACGTCCCCTGCATTGGCAGGCAGATTCTTAACCACTGCACCACCAGGAAGTCCCCTCTCTCTTTTTAATAGATGTAGAAGTGTGAATGATAAAAGAAGCAAACTACTTGCTTCTTAGGTAAAATGGGAAAGTTTAGAGATAAGTCCCATCCATCTCTGAATCATCTGTTGATATCTGTAAAAAAATTATGAAAAGAATGTCTAGGATATAACTTACTTTAGTGGCTCTCTTTATTACCAGTGAGTCTTGTCTTTGCCTTTGGCCTTGAAATAACCATTATTAGAGGCCAGAGGTGATTTTAAGACATCATGTAAAGGAAATGCTATTTTGCCCTTGTAAAGAAAATGTAGGTGGTGGGAGGAGATGATTTTATTGACATTTCTGTGATAAATGCCTTTACCACTTACTGGTAAACTATTAATTTGTGCATTTTGCTGATGGAGGCAAGCTTTCTTTTGCACATGTGTTTGACTGGTTCATCACCATTTGAATGATTTCTTTCTTTTTTCCTTGCTTGAATCTTAATACTTAAAACAGCTTGCTTTTTTCTTTCAAGTCACTTGTACTTCTCCCTGTTAGCTGTTCTTCTCTGATTTATTTGATGAAATTGAAAGAAAAACTATGTATTTAATGAAAATAGGTAGCAGGTTACTCAGTAGTATAAGGAACGGATTAACCCTGTTCAAAGGATTCTTACCCTCTCTTGCCCTGCTTGTGTCTCATTGATTTATTATTATTAACTAATAATTGATTATGCTAGTTTTGAATTCCTCTGTTGCACAGTTTCTTTCTTACTTTGCTGAAATGCTTAAGAAAGTGCAATGTTGGTTTTGAATTTATCCTTCTGCTCTTTTTGTGAAAGCCAGAGTGGTGATCACACAATACAAGAAGCTTAAGAGGCAAAGCTGTGTAAGTCTTAGCTTGAAGGACTTGTCTATAGTGAGATCCCGCTTCTAAGGTAGCTTTATGAAATATTTTCACAGCTACAGTTGTTCTTAGTGTTTTGCTTATGCAAAAAGCCTAATTCTAATGAATTTTGCAGTGGTTCACTCATGCCAGACTACATCAATAACCATAATTAGGAATAAAAAGTACCATTTCAATAAGTATAAATGGTAATATACAAAGAGTACTCGGTTCCTGTAACTTGCCCACCCTGCAACTGTATGTGACTTTAATTCCATTAGCCTAGGAGGCAGCTACAATGCATCTCAGAAAGGAACGGGGCTTCTGTTAACAGTACAAGTTCAGTTCAGTCAGGAGACTTGTGGATCTCAAAGTTTTATACAGGATATTCAGAGAGAAATAGCAATTGAAGATAGAAACTAAAGAAGTGTTGGGAATCGGCCAGTGTATATTCCCCTAGCACATAAGGGGATTGCAATATTTTGAATAGATTTTCTGGTATAACGGGATTCTGTGGTAGTTAGGAAAAGGACAAGTAAAGTTAGGAATAAATTAAGATTTAAAGGATAAACAAGAAAGGCAGCTGGGATTAACGGTTGACATTTTGACAAATGAGAAGTAAAGTAGAAGGAAAAGGAGAACAAAGATAAAACTTCATTTTCACAAAAAGCATGCTTAGAGAAAGTGAAGAATAAAAATATTCACAATGTAAGTAGTTTATATACTTATAACAATAGAATAGTTCGGAAGAAGTTGAACTGAATGAATTTTTCAGTAGAATAATCATGAGTGGGTAGTGTTTTAGCATCTGATGGATTCACCTTTTTACTTACTATAACAACCTCCCATTTTTAATCAACCACCCATGGTATATTGATGTGATATAGAAATCTTCAAAAGCCCTATATGGTTACCAGTCTTAATATAAAGTGCAAAAGACTTATCCCCCAATTATTTTATCATTAGCCAAGTATTAAACAATTCACTCTATATTAATCAAGCACATACATAATTCTCAGAGTTTTTGTTTCATACAGGCCAAACTGTATTACTTTGCAAGGTAAATACAATTCTAGTCAAACATACAAACAAACAAAAAAAACTTTCTCTTTGGCCCCTTTTGAAGGTAAATATGGCATTTCATTTGAAATAATGAAAATATTTCTTTGGATACACTTTCACAGATATTTTCATGGATTCTTTCAGAGGAGGCTAAGGGTCAATTGATGACCTACTGAGAAAATTATCTAGAGACTACATGTTTTATATATCCTTTATCATTCATGCTATTGCATATTTTCTGATAGCACTGAATCAAGGTTTTGGCTTTTCTGCTTTTTAAAAATAGAATGGCTTTCTTTCAGCTTGTTTTTGGTTTTGTTTTGAATTGCCTTTATATCAGTATTAGAAGGCTTGACTGTGATTTCATACAGCATATTCTTACATACATACATGAATACAACATATTCAACATATTCTTATTCTTTAAAAGACAGAGATTAAAAAAAATACTGAAGCTGGCTTTTGCCTTGAGGTCATTTTTCCAACCAGTAGTATTTGAGCACAGTTTTCAAGGTTTTACAAAGGTAGGAAAAGAAGACAAAGCTGAAGGTGAGAAGTTTAATGGGAGGCCTCCCATAAAGCTAGGACCTTACAATGCTGCACCTTTAGCACAGAGATGTACTTGAAATAAACCTGTCCCTTCCTCAGGAGACTACAAAGAAACTGTTCCAAACTATGACAGCAAATGGGGAGGAAAAGAAAATTCTCATGAAAATTTGCAGTCACGAGCAACTCTTGCATAGCATTGTAGCTCAAATGAAAACTATCTTGGTACACTGTGAACACCAAGCCAGGATTTTGATTTAAAATGCTTGGTCCTGGACTAGTGGTATCCCCAGATGCCACACAGAACTAAAACAAACCCTTTCCAGAAACGCATGCCTTCCTATCACATCTCGAAAGATTTCCACAGGTAAATCCCAAGGAAAAAGAGCATCTCCCAGTCAAAAATCACCAGTTACGAAAGGAAAGATGGGTCCATGAACATGAGACAGCTGAAACAATTGAGAGCAGAATCACCCATGCATATGATTAAAACACTGAATATGTTAGACATAGGGTATAAACTCATATATTAATAAATTTGAGGAAATAAAGAGGCTTGAAAATATAAGCACAATGCAAGCAGATTAAAAGGAATAACTAACGAGGATTTCTAGAAATAAAAATGTAATAATTGCATTTAAAAATGTATATTTAGGGGCTTCCCTGGTGGCGCAGTGGTTGAGAGTCCGCCTGCCGATGCAGGGGACACGGGTTCGTGCCCCGGTCCGGGAAGATCCCACATGCCGCGGAGCGGCAGGGCCCGTGAGCCATGGCCGCTGATCTTGCGCATCCGGAGCCTGTGCTCTGCAACGGGAGAAGCCACAACAGTGAGAGGCCCGCGTACCGCAAAAAAAAAAAAAAAAAAAAAAAAGTGTATATTTATAGCTGATCCATTTTGCTGTACAGTAGAAACTAACACAACATTGTAGAGCAACTATACTCCCATAAAAATTAATTTAAAAATAAATAAAGGTTGTCTATCAGTAAAGTAAAAAATAAAAAGTGAATAAAAATAAAAATAGAGTGCATATATAGATGGTTTATCACAGACTACAATGAGCTGAAGAGAGAATTTTAAATGGGAATAGAGAACTGAAGAAACTATCTACAGTGCAGCACAGAGAGACAAAAACATGGGAAATATGCAAGAGGGGTTAAGAGACATAGGAGAGGGAATGAGAAGGTCTAACAAATGGGCAATGCATAATCTCAAGACGTAGCTTCACTTATTTTTTTCCATCCTTTATTTCTTTGTCAAATTATTTCTTCTTAGTTTCAGGGACTAAAGTTTTTTGCTTTAAACAGTGCATCATTCTTAGAAACAGAGCTCTGAGTTTGATCCAAGATTTTCTTTATTTTAAAGTAATAAATTTTACCCATCAACAAAGCACTGTTTTATTATCTTTAGTCTCTTTTACTGCCATCTTAAAAGCTTGAACAAGAGATTAATTTAAAAATTAGGGCTTCCCTGGTGGCGCAGTGGTTGAGAGTCCGCCTGCCGATGCAGGGGACACGGGTTTGTGCCCCGGTTCGGGAAGATCCCACATGCCGCGGAGCAGATGGGCCCGTGAGCCATGGCCGCTGAGCCTGCGCGTCTGGAGCCTATGCTCTGCAACGGGAGAGGCCACAACAGTGAAAGGCCCGCGTATCGCAAAAAAAAAATAAATTAATTAATTAAGCACAGTGCACTTTTTATATTAATAGTTATTATTTACTGAGTGTTCACTTTGTTCCTGGAGTTTTACATCATTCCATTTAAACATTACATCAAGCTGATGCTTATGGTAGTTACATTTTATGCCCAAGTTCTTGCAGCTCATAAGTAGAAGAACCAAGGTTTTAACCCAGCCTACCTGACTCCAAATTCTATTCTCTCATTGCCTGATAATCTAATCAAATAAGTGTTGACTTTCACAGTAGAAAAGGTTATACATTTATTCAAATAACTCTGCCTCTCATCTGACCATTTATTTCATCTCTCTTTTGAAAGGTCTTTCAGATACAATTTCTTGCCTAAGCAAACCAGTGCCATTATTGTATAATTCCTGGAGAGTCTATCTTGATCAGACAGATACTTCTGTTTTCTTTGTCCTTCATTCTCATCCATCCTTATTTTACACTGCTCACCTCTTCCCACTTTACACTCTTTCACAATTGAGCCAACAGCCTGAGGATCCTAGGAAAAATTCTATGCCAAGACTGTCTTGGAGGTGAGAGACCCTGAGTAGAGACGTGCATGGGCTGGAATGGAGCTGTGTGGATCTTGGTGTCTCAGAGGTTAGGCTTCCACAGAGTGGAGCATGTTCAGAAGCAAACCGACGGGTGCAGTTCAGTTGTGCACCGACTTTTTGTTGTAATTTTACAGTAGGATGCAATTAGTTCAGAGCCATAAAAATATCTGGCCTGAAGCAGAGAATTTTGGGTATGTATCCCCCTGGTCAGTACTCTAAGCCAAAGCAGAGCAATGATCAAGCAACTGAATATCTATGTTTTGCGTTGTCCAGCCCCGCAATTTTATGATGAAATGTGCAAACACTTATATCATTTTCTTTCTGGAAGGGCATCAGTCACAGCAGGAACTTTGCAACTAAATTGGAGCAATTAAAACTATTTTAGTAGTCACATCATTAAGTGTAAAAGTAAAAGTTTTCAGTGCTATCTAATATCTAAAAATGTTTTTCCAGTTTGAAATGCATGTGGTGGTAGTGTTGGGGAAAAGTTAGTGTGTTTAAAGGTATTTATGTCTGAAATAATAACCTCAATTAGCACTTCTATGTACTAGTTACTTTTATATAAGTTCTTTAGATGTATTAAGTCATATAATCCTTATAGCAACCTGATGATACAGATACTCTTTCCGTCCCCAATTTGTGGACGAGGAAACTTAGGCAGTAACCTATCCAAATCACCAATGTTGGAGTTAAGATTGCATACACTGGCAGTTCTGTCTGTGCTCTTCATCAACTACACTTGACTAGTCATCCTTCTATTTCTGAGAACATATTGCACATAAAACATGAAGAGACAGTAACTTTTCTAGTAGATCTCTTATTTTTAAATTATTTGTATATGTCTGTTTAGTTAGTTCTCTTAGAATCAAAGCTTTAGCGATATGCTTGTTATTACCTAGTTCACTGCCTTACAGATAGTGAATGCACAATAAATACTTGTAGTTTGAATGAATTTTGTTTTTTTTGGCTGCACTGTGCGGCATGCGGGATCTTAAGTTCCCTGACCCAGGATTGAACCTGTGCCCCCTGCAGTGGAAGCACAGAGCCTTAACCACTGGACCGCCAGGGAAGTCCCTGAATGAATTTTAACAGAGATTAATTCTGCCTTCCAGACCCTCAGAGGCTTTAAGGTAGTGATGCACATTTTTTTTTTAACATCTTTATTGGGGTACAGTTGCTTTACAATGGTGTGTTAGTTTCTGCTTTATAACAAAGTGAATCAGTTATACATATACATATGTTCCCATATCTCTTCCCTCTTGCGTCTCCCCCCCTCCCACCCTCCCTATCCCACCCCTCCAGGCGGTCACAAAGCACCAAACTGATCTCCCTGTGCTATGCGGCTGCTTCCCACTAGCTATCTACCTTAGGTTTGGTAGTGTATATATTTCCATGCCTCTCTCTCGCTTTGTCACAGCTCACCCTTCCCCCTCCCCATATCCTCAAGTCTGTTCTCTAGTAGGTCTGTGTCTTTATTCCTGTTTTACCCCTAGGTTCTTCATGACATTATTTTTTTGTTAAATTCCATATATATGTGTTAGCATACGGTATTTGTCTTTCTCTTTCTGACTTACTTCACTCTGTATGACAGACTCTAGGTCTATCCACCTCATTACAAATAGCTCAATTTCGTTTCTTTTTATGGCTGAGTAATATTCCATTGTATATATGTGCCACATCTTCTTTATCCATTCATCCGATGATGGGCACTTAAGTTGTTTCCATCTCTGGGCTATTGTAAATAGAGCTACAATGAACATTTTGGTACATGACTCTTTTTGAATTATGGTTTTCTCAGGGTATATGCCCAGTAGTGGGATTGCTGGGTCATATAGTAGTTCTATTTGTAGTTTTTTAAGGAAACTCCATACTGTTCTCTATAGTGGCTGTACCAATTCACATTCCCACCAGCAGTGCAAGAGTGTTTCCTTTTCTCCACACCCTCTCCAGCATTTATTGTTTCTAGATTTTTTGATGATGGCCATTCTGACTGGTGTGAGATGGTATCTCATTGTAGTTTTGATTTTCATTTCTCTGATGATTAATGATGTTGAGCATTCTTTCATGTGTTTGTTGGCAGTCTGTATATCTTCTTTGGAGAAATATCTATTTAGGTCTTCTGCCCATTTTTGGATTGGGTTGTTTGTTTTTTTGTTATTGAGCTGCAAGAGCTGCTTGTAAATTTTGCAGATTAATCCTTTGTCAGTTGCTTCATTTGCAAATATTTTCTCCCATTCTGAGGGTTGTCTTTTGCTCTTGTTTATGGTTTCCTTTGCTGTGCAAAAGCATTGAAGTTTCATTAGGTCCCATTTGTTTATTTTTGTTTTTATTTCCATTTCTCTAGGAGTTGGGTCAAAAAGGATCTTGCTGTGATTTATGTCATAGAGTGTTCTGCCTATGTTTTCCTCTAAGAGTTTGATAGTTCCTGGCCTTACATTTAGCACATTTAATTCCTAGTTGGCTCAGATTCCTAACAGCAGTGACCTCTGAGGTATTTCTGGGTTTTATTTTAAACATTTAGTATGAAAAAGGGAAGTAAATATGGTCTGTACTATTAAGCAGAGTCATGCTTTATTAAATGCTAACATTACCTTTTTAAGAGTTCTTTAGTTTGAACTAGTCACACGTATCCGGAAAAATAATGCAGAATAAAACTTCTACTCATCCTGAATTACTTTCCTCAAGCATTAAGCGATCCTCCCTGGTTCTGGTATCCTGTGATTCCTTCCACAAGCCTGATGGAGAAGTTAGGAAAGTTCAGAACATAACCCTTCACCTCTGAGATGAGGGTCATGGAAAACAGTGAGCATACCTGCTTCTCAGCATCCCTTGGTGCCTCTGTCAGAGACAGACTGCAGTCTAACAGACCACTGATCTGCCCCTTTATGGCATTTTTGTTCCTAATTCCACTCTTGTTTACTTGAAGAGCTAAATCTTTTTCCACTTCTGCTTGAGAAAACATTTTTATAGCTTTGGGACCAAATGTTTTTCATCAGCTCATTGTAATGTCTCTTTTCGGTGAACTTTTTGCCAGTGGAAGCCACGATGTTGCTGGTGGAATGCGGGAGAAATTTGCTATGATCAGAGTAAAACACTTTTGCTTTTGTCCCAGCAATAAGGAAATAAGAATCAATTGCTTTTCCCCATTTACATTTGCTCTATGTTAAACCATAAGAAAGTTGTTGACCTTTAATTGCTTCTAAAATGAAAGGTTGCTGGATCACCAGGTATTTAAGTGGTTTATGTCTTCTAAAATTCTTGTGGTGGCAGCAATCGCTATTTCTTGTTTCGGTTGATGATCAAGAGAATGCAGGAAAGTTAGAGGTAGAAATTTGCTGCCGCGTACAAGAAGCTGAAGTTTGGGAAGGTAAGAAGAGAACCTGTGAGGTATATGTTTGCTTAGAGTGTCAAATACTTCCTTATAGATTCCTAGGAGAAAGGGCAGTATGTGTTTTTATGTATGTGTCTTGGGAAGTTTAATTGTACAAAAGTGGTATTTCCCAAAGTGTGATCTGTGGAATATCACATGTTCTCTTAAAATTATTTTCCACCCCTTCACTTAGATATTGAAACTTCAGATTTTATTGATGTGGCTTGACGGCATTACACAAGTGTACCTTACATGAAAAGTTTGAAAATGGGCTGATTCTTTCTGCTCGTAATCCACCACTGTCAGAAAGGTTTGCCTCGTGATAAATGGCTTGCTGATTTTGTTCCCTAGATGATGTTTTTGGGTTTTGAAACTTTCTTGGGACAAAACGCATCTGTGCTTTGCCACACTGAGAACAAAAATCAGTTTGAGGGAAAATCTGTCCTCTTGTTTTACAAGAGGGGATGGTGATGAACACTTACCCTTTGACTGGCTTCTAGATGTTATCAAGTCCTCAAATACTAATCTGCTCCCCATTACACTCTGCTACCCACAAGCATCCAAGCAAAAATTAACAACTTCTGCCGTTCTAGAGGAGAAGCAAGGAAGGAAATAGTCCATCTCTCAATGAAATGGGCGAAGAGGCTAATTTGCTTTCTTGAGAACAGCTGAAGGTGGTTTGATGAAACTTGAATTTGGGCATTTCATTCTCTCTGTAAACTCACCCTGAAGTCAGAATAGCAGAAAGGGAGATAAAGAAAACCTTACTCAAGCAATTATTTCCCTTATCCTGCAAATATTGGCACAGTAAAATAATTTCCTTAGCTTCCAGGAAATCAACCATGTCATGTATGAATGAATTTGACAGTGAAGATTAAAAGGTGTCATTCAGTTATCAAGCTCATGCCCTAGACAAGATGTTTTTATTCTTTGCTTTTCTATATGATCTGAATGACCAAATGATGTGCAGATTTCAGTTGATCCATTTCCATCGTGGATTAGTTGCAGTGATTGAAACATTAGCTATGGTAGTATTCACTGATGATACATGTTTTATTTATTATGAGTTTGGTAGAATGGTAAATTCAGTTTATAGCCCAGTGGTTTGAGAAGCGTGACTTTACTCAACATTTTTCTTGAACTCTGTGATGGCCCATCCGTGTAAATAATCTCATCAACCTCTTGTGTGAGCCCATCCTTGAAGAGTTCCTCATACGGATGCTTAATGAAAAAATATGCTGTGCTTTTGTCCTTGTCAGTGGTGTCAGAACATATGAGATGTTCAGCACAACTGTTAAATAAAGCTTCTGCTGTAACAGGAGGCCCAGCAACATTTTGTCTGGATGAGTAAGCAGCATCCTGGGTTTCACAGAAAAAAGACAATCCTGAGCCCAAATGAAGGGCATAGTTATTTATGGTCATGTCTAGTGAGTTTTCTTCATGTAGGAAGTATGCCTAAAAGTTCAGAGAACTGACCTCGAAGTCTCAGGTCTTCTGGACTTTAATTTCCTTAATTTTCCATGGAGGCTTCTTTTAATACCTGTCCCCAAAGATGCATTTATACCACTCAAGACAAAACTTATACTAAGCTATATTTAAATCTAGAGTTTCTGAATTAGACTAACAAGCTAGGGATGCTTACATAAAATACCCTGTTAATATAGTCAGTGCGCCAATTTACTTCATTGTAAAGTCATTGGGAAAAATATCACTTGACTATATAAATGTTTTAGAAAAAGCAAGTTTTGAAAATCTGAAATCCCCTTTTAAAATAAGAATAAAATAACTTTGCCCTTTAAGTATGTGTATTATTTTTAAATTGAAAGATATTATATTCTTAGGTCAGACACAGTTATTTTCATTAAGGTTACTTATTTCTAAAAATATCAACTCTTTCAAAGCTAAATAATAGTACAATATAGTGAAATACTTAAATATTAATTAGCCTGGTGAATTACAAAACAAAAAGATTCTGTCCAGTATATTTTTAGATTATATTATTGAAATTTAGGCTTGTTTTTTTTTGCCTTTACTATATATAATATAGAATCTTCAGATAATACACTAGGCTTCTTCTGTTTCTTATTAGCGTGTGTGTGTGTGTGTGTGTGTGTGTGTGTGTGTGTGTGTGTAGTTGGCAATTTTTAGTCTATTCTCTTCTTCCCAAAAGGAATACCAGCGAGCTATGAGAGAGAAGGATTTTGGAGCAATACCTGTATTAGTAGGAGGCTGGGTTAGATGGATATATTGTTTAAATGAATGAATCAAAGAATGTGCCAGTTTGGAGATGGACTAAACAAGAGTCCATGCATAGCTGCCTGATTGCAGCAGGTCTTTCGAAAGACTATCCTTATATTTTCTGGCAGATTAATGCTTAAATCCTAAATACAAAAAGAAAATACAGTTTATTGTAGCTAACTTTTGAAGGACAATCTACATATTCCATTGATGGTTAATACCAAATGGTAAGTCCTTCACGGTTAAGAAATATTTTCTTTCTTTCAGTCATTTCTTTTTTTCAAGTGGTTCCTGTTTAACTCGCAGTGGACCTAAAAATCAAACAATCACATCTACTTTATGTGAAACTTCCCTATATTTGAAAATTATTATTGTTTGGCTAGCCTTCTTTTTTCCACGAAAAAAAAAATTTATATCTACTTTTTAAAAACTTATCCTATCTCTGGATTTTATCTGATGTTTCTCTGACATTTTTACCTATACCCTTTTTTTTTAGCACACAGTTATTTCAAATCATGTTCAATATAAAGTTTTTTTTTTCCCTGCAATATATTTTACATTCCATTGTTGTACTCACTCTGAACAGCCCTTCCAGACACTCCAGCTACTCAGGGTACTGCGGAGCAAAGGGTCGTGCATTTTATTGCTGTGCTTCCACTGGATTGATTTCTTTTTACTGTTTTTCAGATAACATTGCTAAAATCCTCTTTTTTTTAGCAATTCAGACAATAGCAATTGCTTCCTTTTTGTAGCTATTGGTAGACAATTGAGAAATGTTACCTCAAGCCTCCGGCTTCTTTTGCTTTGGTTATTAAGCTTCTAATTGATATTTTATGTTGCTGGAATAATTGTACTTTGTAAATACTCTGTTGATGACAGGTAAAGTTCAAAATTATTCTTTAAAAGATATGCAGAGACATTTTCCCATTACTATAAGATCACTTTGTTTTTTGCAAACTTTAAAAATTTTATTTATTTATTTTTATACAACAGATTCTTATTAGTTATCTGTTTTATACATATTACTGTATATGTGTCAATCCCAGTATCCCAATTCATCCCACCACCACCACCCACCCCCCGCTTTCCCCCCTTGGTGTCCATACGTTTGTTCTCTACATCTCTGTCTCTATTTCTGCCTTACAAACTGGTTCATCTGTACCATTTTTCTAGATTCCACATGTATGCGTTAATATACGATATTTGTTTTTTTCTTTCTGACTTACTTCACTCTGTATAACAGTCTCTAGGTCCATCCACGTCTCTACAAATGACCCAATTTCGTTTCTTTTTATGGCTGAATAATATTGCATTGTATATATGTACCACATCTTCTTTACCCATTCGTCTGTCGATGGGCATTTAGGTTGCTTCCATGTCCTGGCTATTGTAAATAGTGCTGCAATGAACATTGGGGTGCATGTATCTTTTTGAATTATGGTTATATCTGGGTATATGCCCAGTGGGATTGCTGGGTCATATGGTAATTCCATTTTTAATTTTTTAAGGAAACACCATACTGTTCTCCATAGTGGCTGTATCAATTTATATTCCCACCAACAGTGCAAGACGGTTCCCTTTTCTCCACACCCTCTCCAACATTTGTTGTTTGTAGATTTTCTGATGATGCTCTTTCTAACCAGTGTGAGGTGATACCTCACTGTAGTTTTGATTTGCATGTATCTAATAATTAGTGATGTTGAGCAGCTTTTCATGTGCTTCTTGGCCATCTGTACGTCTTCCTTGGAGAAATATCTATTTAGGACTTCTGTCCATTTTTTGATTGGGTTGTTTGTTTTTTTAATATTGAGCTGCATGAGCTGTTTATATATTTTGGAGATTAATCCTTTGTCCATTGATACACTTCCAAATATTTTCTCCCATTCTGAGGGCTGTCTTCTCATCTTGTTTATAGTTTCCTTTGCTGTGCAAAAGCTTTTAGGTTTAATTAGGTCCCATTTGTTTATTTTTGTTTCCATTACTCTAGGAGGTGGGTCAAAAAATATCTTGCTGTGATTTATGTCAAAGAGTGTTCTCCTATGTTTTCCTCTAAGAGTTTTATAGTGTCTGGTCTTACATTTAGATCTTTAGTCCATTTTGAGTTTATTTTTGGGTATGGTGTTAGGGATTGTTCTAATTTCATTTTTTTACATGTAGCTGTCCAGTTTTCCCATCACCACTTATTGAAGAGACTGTATTTTATTCATTGTATATCCTTGCCTCCTTTGTCATAGATTAGTTGACCATAGGTGCGTGAATTTATCTCTGGGCTTTCTATCCTGTTTCATTGATCTATATTTCTGTTTTTGTGCCAGTAACAGATTGTCTTGATTACTGTAGCTTTGTAGTAGAGTCTGAAGTCAGGGAGTCTGATTCTTCCAGTTCCCTTTATTCCCTTAAGGTTGCTTTCGGGGTCTTTAGTGTCTCCATACAAACTTTAAGATTTTTTTGTTCTAGTTCTGTAAAAAATGCCATTGGTAATTTGATAGGTATTGCATTGAATATGCAGACTGCTTTGGGTAGTATCGTCATTTTCACAATATTGATTCTTCCAATCCAAGAACATGGTATACCTCTCTATCTGTTTATGTCATCTTTGATTTCTTTCATCAGGGTCTTATAGTTTTCTGAGTACAGGTCTTTTACCTCCTTAGGTAGGTTTATTCCTAGGTATTTATTCTTTTTGTTGCAATGGTGAATGGGATTGTTTACTTAATTTCTCTTTCTAATCTTTCATTGTTAGCATATAGGAATGCAAGAGAGTTCTGTGCATTAATTTTGTATCCTGCAACTTTACCAAATTCATTGATTAGCTCTAGTAGTTTTCTGGTGGCATCTTTAGGATTATCTATGTATAGTATCATGTCATCTGCAAACAGTGACAGTTTTTATTCTTCTTTTCCAACTTGTATTCCTTTTATTTCTTTTTCTTCTCTGATTGCCGTTGCTAGGACTTCCAAAAACTATGTTGAATAATAGTGGCGAGAGTGGACATCCTTGTCTTGTTCCTGATCTTAGAGGAAATGCTTTCAGTTTTTCACAGTTGAGAAGGATGTTTGCTGTGGGTTTGTCATATATGGCCTTTATTATGTTGAGGTGGGTTCACCCTATGCCCACTTTCAGGAGAGTTTTTATCGTAAATGGGTGTTGAATTTTGTCAAAAGCTTTTTCTGCATCTATCGAGATGACCATATGGTTTTTATTCTTCAATTTGTTAATATGGTGTGTCACATTGATTGAATTGCATATACTGAAGAATCCTTGCATCCTTGGGATAAATCCCACTTGATCATGGTGTATGATCCTTTAAATGTGTTGTTGGATTCTGTTTGCTAGTATTTTGTTGAGGATTTTTACATCTACATTCATCAGTGATATTGGTTTGTAAGTTTCTTCTTTTGTAGTATCTTTGTCTGGTTTTGGTATCAGGGTGATGGTAGCCTCATAGAATGAGTTTGGGAGTGTTTCTTCCTGTGCAATTTTTTGGAAGAGTTTGAGAAGGATTGGTGTTAGCTCTTGTCTAAATGTTGGATAGAATTCACCTGTGAAGCCATCTGGTCCTGGAGGTTTTGTTTGTTGAAAGATTTTTAATCACAGTTTTAATTTCATTGCTTGTGATTGGGCTGTTCATATTTTCTCTTTCTTCCTGGTTCAGTCTGGGAAGGTTATACCTTTCTACGAATTTGTCCATTTCTTCCAGTATGTCCATTTTATTGGCATAGAGTTGCATGTAGTAGTCTCTTATGATGCTTTGTATTTCTGCGGCGTCCATTGTAACTTCTCCTTTCTAATTTTATTGATTTGAGTCTTCTCCCTCTTTTTCTTGATGAGTCTGGCTAAAGGTTTACTAATTTTGTTTATCTTCACAAAGAACCAGCTTTTAATTTTATTGATCTTTGCTATTGTTTTCTTTGTTTCTATTTCATTTATTTCTGCTCTGGTCTTTATGATTTCTTTCCTTCTGCTAACTTTGGACTTTGTTTGTTCTTCTTTCTCTAATTCCTTTTGGTGTAAGGTTAGGTTGTTTATTTGAGATTTTTCTTGTTTCTTGAGGTAGGACTGTATTGCTGTAAACTTCCCTCGTAGAACTGCTTTTGCTCCATCCCATAGGTGTTGCATCGTCATGTTTTCATTGTCATTTGTCTCTAGGTATTTTTTGATTTCCTCTTTGATTTCTTCAGTGATCTCTTGGTTATTTAGTAACGTATTGTTTAGCCTCCATGTGTTTGTTTTTTACGTTTTTTTCCTTGTAATTCATTTCTAATCTCATATCGTTGTGGTTAGAAAAAGTGTTTGATATGATTTCAATATTTTTAAATTTACCGAGGCTTGATTTGTGAGCCAAAATGTGATCTATCCTGAAGGATGTTCTGTGGGCAATTGAGAAGAAAGTGTAATCTGCTGGTTTTGGATGGAATGTCCTATAAATATCAATTAAACCTGTCTGGTCTACTGTATCATTTAAAGGTTGTGTTTCCTTATTAATTTTCTGTCTGAATGATCTGTCCATTGGTATAAGTGAGGCGTTAATGTCCCCCACTATTATTGTGTTGCTGTCAATTTCCTCTTTTATAGCTGTTAGTACTTGCCTTATGTATTGAGGTGCTCCTATGTTGGGTGCATATATATTTATAATTGTTATATCTTCTTCTTAGATTGATCCTTTGATCATTGTGTAGTGTCCTTCCTTGTCTCTTGTAGCATTCTTTATTTTAAAGTCTATTTTGTCTGATATGAGAATTGCTGCTCCAGCTTTCTTTTGATTTCCATTTGCATGGAATATCTTTTTCCATCCCCTCACTGTCAGTCTGTATGTGTCCCTAGGTCTGAAGTGGGTCTCTTGTAGACGGCCTATGTACAGGTTTTGTTTTTGTATCCATTCAGCGAGCTTGTGTCTTTTGGTTGGAGCGTTTAATCCATTCACATTTAAGGTGTTATTCATATGTATGTTCTATTACCATTTTCTTAATTGTTTTGGGTTTGTTTTTGTAGGTCCTTTTCTTCTCTTGTGTTTCGTACTTAGAGAAGTTCCTTTAGCATTTGTTGTACAGCTGGTTTGGTGGTGCTGAATTCTCTTAGCTTTTGCTTGTCTGTAAGGCTTTTGATTTCTCCATCGAATCTGAATGAGATCCTTGCTGGGTAGAGTACCTTGGCTGTAGGTTCTCTCCTTTCATCACTTTAAATATATCATGCCACTCCCCTGGCTTGTAGAGTTTCTGCTGAGAAATCAGCTGTTAACCTTATTGGAGTTTCTTTGTATGTTATTTGTCGTTTTTCCCTGCTGCTTTTAATAATTTTTCTTTAATGTTTGTCAATTTGATTACTATGTGTCTTGGCAGGTTTCTCCTTGGGTTTATCCTGCCTGAGACTCTCTGTGCTTCCTGGACTTGGGTGACTATTTCCTTTTCCATCTTCAGGAAGTTTTCAACTGTAATCTCTTCATATATTTTCTAGGGTCCTTTCTCTCTCTCATCTCCTCCTGGGACCTCTGTAATGCGAATGTTGGTGCATTTAATGTTGTCCCAGAGGTCGCTTAGGTTGTCTTCATTTCTTTTCATTCTTTTTTCTTTATTGTGTTCCACTGCAGTGAATTCCACCATTCTGTCTTTCAGGTCACTTATCTGTTCTTCTGCCTCAGTTATTCTGCTATTGATTCCTTCTAGTGTATTTTTCATTTCAGTTATTGTATTTTTCATCTCTGTTTGGTTGTTCTTTAATTCTTAGGTCTTTGTTAAACATTTCTTGTATCCTCTCGATCTTTGCTTCCATTCTTTTTCCAAGGTCCTTCATCATCTTCACTATCATTATTCTGAATTCTTTTTCTGGAAGGTTGCCTATCTCCAATTCATTTAATTGATTTTCTGGGGTTTTATCTTGTTCCTTCATCTGGAACATAGTCCTCTGCCTTTTCATTTTGTCTATATTTCTGTGAATGTGGTTTTCATTCCACAGGCTGTAGGATTGTAGTTCTTCTTGCTTCTGCTATCTGCCCTCTGTAAGATCACTTCTTTATAACCTGCAAGTAGATTTTCTCTTCAACATGAAAATTACACAAAAGTGCCTGTCTTCTACCAAAGTTCATTCTTCTTCAAGTGTCACTTTCAGTCAGGCTACACTTGACAGTGCTCTGGCTTGAGTACAGAGACAGCAAAGTGTCTGCAAATGGGTATCTGAGATTTGGAGGCCTGTCTGTTTATGACATTAATATGAATACCAAAAGGACCTTTTATAACTAAAGGTTATAATTTAATGTTTGAATGAATGAGATTACTTAGGAAAAAGTATCAACAAGGGCTTCCCTGGTGGCACAGTGGTTGAGAGTCCGCCTGCCGATGCAGGGGACATGGGTTTGTGCCCCGGTCCGGGAAGATCCCACATGCTGCAGAGCGGCTGGGCTTGTGAGCCATGGCCGCTGAGCCTGCGCGTCCAGAGCCTGTGCTCTGCAACGGGAGAGGCCACAACAGTGAGAGGCCCACATACCACAAAAAAAAGTATCAACAAATATTGAGAAATATTAGAGTAAATCTGTAGAAGGGAATCCTGAATTTGGGAATCCAGAAAAAGAAGTCAGTGTAGATGAATGATAAAATCTGTATTTAGTTTTATACAATCATTTTCTTCCTGGCATCTCCAGCCGGGATAGTGTTTGTCCCAAATAAGACTGCAGTCATACTTATTTACTGTTTTCTTTTTTTTCCTATTGTTTTCTGCTAATATTTCACACATTGATACATTTCCTTAGTCATCTCATTTAGTAGACACGTATTGAATGTATAGTCATGCAGAAAGATGCTGGGGTTTGTGGATCATGACCCCTCCCCTCCTGACTCCCAGTGGTGTGGCAAATAGTTGTTAATATGTAAATTCTCAAAATAAGACATATTGTGCTTTACGTCAACATAGATGTAAGAATAGATATAAAAAGCAACTTCTCTAGGAGAATTGTAATAACAATTTAATTCTGGATTTTGAGTTAGGAAAGATTTCTTTTAAAAAAAAGTGGCATTAGACTTAATAGAAGACTTAAGTCATATTTGAGTTAAGACGATTTGGGCAATTGGGGCATTTTTCATGCATGAAGAACTTGTTCAAATGCAAGGATAATGGGAAGTGCAGGGAAACCGGAGAGACTAATCTTTACATAGTCTCTCAAAAGACAGTACAGGTCACAATGTGTGAGAGGAATTATAAAGAAGAAAGAGACAGGTGTAAGAAAGTATGATTCTCCTAAGAGTCATATGCCCATTCATTTTTCTTTCTGTCAATATAATTTTATATTATATAAAAAATATAAATGTACTGATGTACACCATATATATTTTATACACCACACTATTACATACATCAATATGCATATAAAAATAAAATTTAGCAAAGAAAAATTGGAAAGGAGAATGAATTGAACCACATAACTATATGTTTTGCATATAAACTTATTTATAGATAATTATCAAATATCTGAATATTTTGCATGATGAAAAAGCAGATGTTTAGATTATTCAGAAAATATGCAGTTTAGTAATTTATTAGATGTTAGTGCTGTACTCTAATTTTCAGACAAAATGTCCAACTGACACTGAAGTTTCATTACACTAACATATATGGTTGTTTGCATAATAAACCATATTTACTTAACTTGTCAGCATTCAACTTAATTCAGCAATGTCTCTTTAAGAAGTACCATGTCATCTTTTATATTAGACAGAAATTAGGGAAGTATTTTATATTCAAAACATATCAGAAACATAATTTGTAGTGATTCTGTTAAGTATTTAAGTTGTGACATTTGCTAGCACAATATTATGCAAGTGTCTCTTAAAGGTCTTATTTACATAGCATGTTCGACATGCATTGTTCACTAACATTAATTCATGTTGTATTTTTCTTAATAAGCTAAATTTCATATGTGTTTCCAGCTGTGATAGTTTAACTCCGACAAGGAACAATTGTTCTGCAATAAGTGACGAGGATACCATTTGTTGGCCGATATTTAAGAAAGCCTGTTGTTTGTAAATTCTAAAATGAATTTGGGATTAAAGAGCATTTAGAGTCCTAAAAACAAATGGTGTTTCCTGAATTCTTAAAACAAAATTAAATTAGCTTAACTCATTCAATACTGTTATTGATTTGGGACATTTTAGCCTTCCATTTGGTTCAGAAATTTAAACAATGTATTTTTATCACTTACTCTTAAACCATTGCTCTGGTAATACTTTTATACTACTTTAATGGGAATTACAATATGTTCATTAATAATTTGATTTTTAAGAGAAAATTATTATTCATAAGATCTTGTTTAAAGCATACTCTAAATGTCTGGCTAATTAAATTCAACTTATTTCATTTTTCTTCTATTAGATGTTTCTTTTAAAAAATTGTAGCACCAAAGTATTCCTAGAAAGCTCTACCGATACATCATGGAATGAGGGGTTTTCCACCAGCAAGATTAAGACAAAGAGGGGTACAACATCTGTTGACTCTGCATTTATTCACTGAGAAATGGCAATCAGTGTTCTCCCACCTTCAAACCTCTATATATATCTCACCTGTTGAATCCCTTGCTCCTGGTTACAATGGATAAATGTCTGTGCTTCAATCTAGGCCAATGCCTCCACTGTGTACTGGGTTTCATCCTCTTGCCTGTTTGGGGAGGTTGCTTAAGCAGAGCTGTCTCTTCTCTCTTGAATCATCAAATTTTCCTTCTCTACTTTATTACCCTTATCTGCATAGAATGTTATATTTTATTCTTAATAAACACCCCTTGACCGACATCCCCCCAGACTATTTCCTTATGCCTTTGTATTCTTTTAATGTAGAGCCCCAATTCCTTTTTTCCCCCTTCTCTTTTTTTTTTTTTTTTTTTTGCGGTATGCGGGCCTCTCACTGTTGTGGCCTCTCCCGTTGTGGAGCACAGGCTCCAGATGCGCAGGCTCAGCGGCCATGGCTCACGGGCCCAGCCGCCCCGCGGCATGTGGGATCTTCCCGGACCAGGGCACAAACCCGCGTCCCCTGCATCGGACTCTCAACCACTGCGCCACCAGGGAAGCCCTCCCCTTCTCTTTTAAAACCACTCTAATTATATTTTCATTCTTACTATTTGACCAAATCTTTGCAGTCAGGTCAACTATTAACTCCACATTGCAAAATCCAATTAGCCTTCAACTTAGTTTACTTGCTTTCTCAAACACATTTTATAGCAATGATCATTCTCCCCTTGAAACACTTCCTTCCTTTTATTTCCTAGATGCCATATTCTTTTTGTTTGTTTGTTTGTTACCCACTCACTTGTCGTTTCTCTTTCATCTTTTTTTGATGAACTCAACTTTTCTCAACTTCTAAATGCTGAAATACTCCAGAACCCATTCTTCAGATATATTTATACTCATATGTTATAATTTGACATATATATATACATATATATGGTTATTATTTTCAGTCTCCTTGTGGGAGCCTGGGGCTTCTAGGCTTCTAACCCTAATCTCTCTCCTGAATTCTAGGTTTTAAAATTTAACTATGTGTGTTCTATCTGCCTGGAATGTGCTTCCCCAGTTGTAAACATGGCTTGCTTCTTCAGTGAATTCATGTCTGTGCTCAAATGTGAATTTATTACAGCAATCTTACCTGATTATCTGATGTAAAATTTGAGAGTCCATCTTCCCCAGTTATTCTCTTTTCCCTTACCCTGCTTTATTTTTCTTCATAGCGATAGTCAGTACTTGGCATGATTGTATTGAGCTGTTTCTTTGTTTATTAACTGCCTCTTCTACCTAGAATGTAAATTCCATGAAATCTTTATTTGGTTTGCTCTCTGCATCATTTTCAGTTCCTATAGTAATGCCTGACACAGTGAGCCCTCAATAATTGTTTGGTAAATTCACAAAATCAATCTTTAACTTTACCTTAGTGTGACAGTTTTCCCCCAAAGTGTTGGTACCTGTATTCATACTCCCACTGGAATGTTTGAGAGATAGTTTCCTCACATCCCTATCTATAATTGGCATTATTAAACTCCCAAAGTTTTTGCTTGGCTAATGGCTGTGAAATGCTATCTTCCTGTTTAATTTACATTTCTTTGTTTATTAGTGAGATTAAGACTTTTATGTATTTATTGCCCAGTTTCTTACTTTTTAAATTTTCTGTGTATATCCTTTGCCCATTTTCCAATAGGGTCTTTGTTTTAAACTTTGTTTGCTTATGTATTTAATCATTGATTAATGAAAGGTTTTCTCTGTATTCTGGATACTAATCTTTGGTTGCTAATAAGACTGTAATTTATCTTTTAATTTACGATGTCTTTTATCACGCAGATGTTTTTAAGTCAGATGTAGTCTACTTGTCCATTTGCTCTTTTATGCTTCACGCTTTTTGTTTTGTTTAAATGTCCTTCTTTATCCGAAATTCTTAAAGCTAGGTTTTGAGATTTTTTTCTAATATTTTTAAAGTTTTACATCTTATATTAAGTTCTTTAATCCATTTGGATATTTTTTGTTGTTTCTTTTTTGTGTGATGTACAATGTAATGTCATTTTGGTTTAGATAATCTTCTCAGTGCCACTTATTGAATTTCCTGCCCTACTCCCACTCATGTGTGATACCATCTCTGTCGGCTATCACCAGTATCAGCTTTGGTACATTTGCACCAAAATTGTGATCCCTGGTTTACATGTGCATTCCTGCTTCAATAATTCTGTCTAAGGTCTAACCACTATAGCTTTTTAGGTTTGATATCGGGTATGATGATTCTCCCTGTCTTGTTCTCTTTCATAATTGCTATTGTTAACTGTTCACCAATCCATATGAATTTTCAGATGAAGACAGTTTCTAGAAAAAAAACTTTGAAGATTTTATACATTAATTTTGGAATAATTGACATTTATTTGTAAAAGTTTGACATTTTTAAAATTGTAAAAAGATTGTAAAATTATAAAAAATGCCATTTGTAAAAATTGACATTTTTACAGTAACAATTCTCTTTAGCTTTGTGAGGAATATAGTCCTTGAGTCTTTGGATAATTTCTGTAATTTTCTCCATGAAAACTCCGAACAAACTTTTAATTTCTCCCTATAATTTTTGGTTTTTTCGTATTTGTTTGTATATTTGCTCTTGAGAATAGGATTCTTTCTAAATTAATTCTTTAAATTAGTTTTTACTGATTTATGTTAACTTTCTTGATATTTATGTATTAGTCTGTGTCAGGCAAACTTGCTGCACTTTTTTATTGATTTTATAGATTAGTTCTATAGATTCTCTTGGATTTCTATAAGGACTTTCACATTATCTCTACATAATACTAATTTATTTCTTCGTTTCTAGCTTTTGCTTATAATTCTGTATTTGTTCATTTATTTTATTGTATTTTTGAATATAAGTATTAATGGGAAGCATTCTTGTCTTATTCCCATCATAATGGAGAGGACTTACAGTGTCTCACCACTCAGTATATTTTTGGAAGAGGGCCTTTAACATGTTAATAAATTCCCTTCTCTTTCTAGTTTATTAAGACATAATATTTTGAATGAATGCTAAGTCATAACAAACGTTTTTCATCTTCTCAATAATTTCTTTATTTTCTATTTCATTAATTTCTGCTCTTAATAAGTTACTTTCATGAACATTCACTGAGTTTACAGTATTGTTATGTTTCAGATTTCTTTAATTGAATGCTTTCATGTAAGTACTATTTCTGGCGCTGTTGAAAGCTCCCTGTTTTCTTGTCTCAGATCTGTGGTCCTCTTTCTTGGTTTCCTTTTGACTTAAATATATATTACCCTGTTTGAATACCAATGCTTGAGAATACTAAAAAACAAAAGGCTGCAGTGTAGGATATAAGCTAATTTTCATGGTAGGGAAGATTGAATAGCCATGTATTGGCTACAAGCTCATGGTTTGGATTGCTGATTTGAATCTAGCAAGCTGTTGGTGGATACTTTTCTTAGTTAGGACCATCTTTCACTGGCAATGGAAAAGTTATGGCACTGACAACTAACAGGTGTGCCAATAATAAGTCTAAATGTTCTGAGCTACATCTAATTGTGGAAAGAAGAAACGGTCATATGAAACAATTAGTGAGTGATGTAAAATAATTTGATAAATTATGTAGTTTAGACTTAAAGGATTTATGACTGCAGAGGAGAGAAAAGCATTGAGGACTAACATTTGTAGGAAGTTTCATATTATAGTATGGACTTTCCCTGTGCTTTTGAATAATTTATGGGGCTTAGAATATAGGATTGAAAAAGAATGTCATTGCAGTTGAAGTAAATAGCATGATTAAAGCATGAAGGTATAAGGTATGCTCGAGGGATATGAGAAGATCAGCTTAACTAGAGGCTGATTATTTGGCCATATGGAAAAAGTATTGGTAGGTAATGGTGAGTTTCATTGTGTATGGCCTTGATTTACTACCATAGGAATTGTTTTTAAAAAGGAAAGAGTTTGGAGGGCAGGGTGCTAACATAAAAACGATGGTAATGATAAAGATGATGACAATAACTGCAAACTTCGGTTGAAGCAAATTATATGCCAAACACTGTTCCAAGTACTTCATATGAATGATTTAAATGAATCCTCAGAAAAATCTTGAGGTAAGTATTATCACCATAATCATCATTGGTAGAAGTAATCTTTGTTGCTGTTGTTCTGTTCTAATTGTAGATACTTAGGCAGCTTCTATAACATGTCTAAGCTCTCACATCCAGTAGATGACAGAATTTGGACTTTTAGCAGACATTATACTTCTTCAGAAGTAATTATTAAAATTAGTCTGATGTGGTCCATAAGATGGACTTGTGAAAGTGAGAATGCTTCTGAGGTTGTTGCTGGGAGGCTGGGAAATAATTCAGCTGTGCAGTGATAGAAACTTGGCCTCAGGAAGTAATAAATCAAAGAGGACTCCAAGGTTCCAGGTGCGAGTGACTGGGGCAATGGGGCATTAATTCTGCTTTCTTTGTCAAATTAACTTTCTTTTTTTGTCCTTTTTTCCCTCTTCCTCTTCTCTCTCTCTCTCTCTGTATTTCTCTCTTCCTTTCATTTGGGTAATCAATTTGAGAGTGAATGATTTTCAGGATTAGATATTTTATTTATTTATTTTTCCTTTTCCTTGGGTCCTAGATATAGCTATCATACTCTTGTAAAAAAATAAAGGAAAAAACATGTTTTTGAAAAACCATGGAGGATTTAAGATATGCTTTTACTCCAGACCGAAGACATTCTTCAGTAACAAATCATGTTAGAACATCACATAATCTCCACACATGTCCAGATATAGTGCAAAGACATAATTTAGAAATTTACATTATAAAAGTACTTTGATTTAGGATCAATAGACTAATCCTTTCAGTAATTTAGAAAGTAACAAGAAAGTCTCACCTTCTAGGTTTCTGTGCTAATAAACTCAACAACTGAATGAATGGAGATAATTTCCTGTAACTACTATACCTGTGTCACTTTGAACAGATTACCTGTTCCTTTGTCTCAGTTTCTCCCATATGTAGACTGAATATAATGATACCTTTTGCTTACCTGCTTCTATCCTTGAGAAGAGCAAACACATCTGTAATGTGGAATATTGGAATATAAACGCTAAAGGACTTCTTTTATAGCTATATCTATATCTATATCTATCTATATCGTTATCGGTATATAGTTGCTTTACAACGTTGTGTTAGTTTCTGCTGTACAACAAAGTGAATCAGCTATATGTATACATATATCCCCATATCCCCTCCCTCTTGAGTCTCCCTCCCACCCTCCCTATCCCACTCCTCCAGGTGGTCACAAAGCACCGAGCTGATCTTCCTGTGCTATGCAGCTGCTTCCCACTAGCCATCCATTTTACATTTAGTAGTGTATATGTGTCAATGCTACTCTCTCACTTCATCCCAGCTTCCCCTTCCCCACCACGTCCTCAAGTCCATTCTCTACGTCTGCGTCTGTATTCCTGCCCTGCCACTAGGTTCATCAGTACTGTTTTTTTCTTTTTTTACATTCCATATATGTGTGTTCACATATGGTATTTGTTTTTCTCCTCTGACTTACTTCACTCTGTATGACAGACTCTATGTCCATCCACCTCACTACAAATAATTTCATTCTAAAGGACTTCTTGAGAAGACTAAGAAGGAAAAGGTTTTATTTGGGTGTGTGTGTTACTTAATATTAGAGTATACTCAGTAGCAACTTATTCCAGTGACCTATCATCCAACAGTTTATACTTGTTTTGTACTTCAGTATTTAAAGTCGCCCTATTGGGTTAGGTCTTCTGAGAAGGGAACACAATGGTGTGAGATAGTTACTTGGGAAAAGAGCCAGAGAAGGAAGCGAGAGCTTCTTGAGACCACACTGCCGCTCACAGCCTGTGCAGGGAGAGAGGGAAGGGAGAAAGTCATAGACTTGGAGTGAACTGAGGGAAGTGCAGCCTTCATGGTGGCAAATGCGAAGGAGCAATAGTAGGAAATCTAAGCAGCGCCTTTTCACAGCTGCCACATCCACGCACAGCATCTGATAAAGATATCACTATTTTCAACTTTGCTAGCCCTTTGTTCTTACTGAACCTGCCTGAACGAGCTTTATGTCTCCTAGTCCATCAACATGTTCTATTCTGCTAGCCAGTTTATGTCTTCTATTCATCCTCAATCCTGGGCATATTGATCAGCTATTTCAACTAGGTCTCTTCCATTAGGTTTCCCTTTGTCCTCTTCTGGGAACACCTATTGATTCTAAGCTCTGAGTAAGTCTAAGAATTTCTTTTCTTTTTCCAAGTTCTTACTATACCCAGTGTTTCTGAAGAGTATCATGTAACTATTTTGATTTGGGAACACAAGAAAGTCATCCAAATTGGTTAAGATGACTGATTTTGGAGTTGCACATGACTGGGTTTCTAATCCTGGCTTCCCTGCTCACTACCTGTGTTAATTTGGTCAAGTTACACACATCCGTTCAAGTCTCAATTTCATGATCTGACAAATAAGGATAGTAGTATGTTCCTTACAATATCATGAATTTGGCACATAACAGTTGCTTAATGAATGACAACTATGTCATTAATAACTTAAACTAGGACTTTTCTGCACATTTCTACATGTTTTGGACTCCTTTTTACCTTCTCACTGGAGTTAATTCAAACCTAGTTCTACACTTTGAAATCACATAATCTTGGGACCACATCTCCTATATTACTGAAGAGTGACAGGCCATCTCTCACTGAGTAGTTATTGAGAACCTGCTGTGTGCCAGAAAGTTTTTTGCAGTGAATCTACAGTGGTGAGTCACACAGACCAAGTCTCCACCTCAGTGAGGCTTACAGTCTATTTCGTCAACTTCATTGTTTTATACTTCAAAAATTTTAACTTATTTTTTACTTCCATTTTCTGTCTTAGGCCTGTCTCAGAGGAAATTTGTCCTTATCCTTTTCCAAGACTAACCCTAATTCTCTTCTTATTTGGCTCTCCTAGAGTTTTGTTCCGGCAACCATCTCTCGATCTACTGTGTATCTAATAGTACCTTTCTCTACTAGATTATCTTTTCTTTGCATGAAATTTTCTCCCACATTTTTAAGAACAAAAACACAAACAAGCCTCATGTGAACATGCTTATTGCTTTCTCTTTTCTTCCTCTGTTTCCATTATTTTGCAATCTGGCTTTCACACCAAGTCTATTTAAATAGCTCTCTTAAACGTGACCTACTTTGGTCTTAGCTATCTTTTTTCGTTAAAACTGAAGCACTTATTCTTAAAATATGTTTTCTTTGCCACCACGTGTACCCAGTTCTCCTTCTATTTGTTTTTTTCAATCACAGTGTGTCATCCTTTGCTCTTCATTTCAATTTTTTTCATTGATTTTCTCAACAGGTATTCATTGAGTGCTTATTACAGGCACTCAAGTGCAAGTCATACAGAGTCCATAGTTTCTAAATTCTGTTTTCTATCTCCCTCACTAAGACCTCAGAACTGTTCTTTTGGCAATCTCACCCCCTACAAATTCTAATTTATGTCTTCAGTCAAAACCTTCCAGTTAATTTCATTCCTATGGTCACATTTTCCTTCTGTTCCTCTGGTTCCCTAGTTGTTCCTCAAACTCCACCTGTTTCAAATGAATGCTACCATATTCACCTAACACTTTCTTTTAAATTCCAAATATCTGCTAATATCATCTTCTAGTCACTCAGGCGTTCAGATTTAAAATGATTTTTGTTCTCTTGCTTAAACCTATCTCTGGTTTTTATCCTCACTGCTACCATTTGCTCCTGGTTATTTTACTTCCTCCTTGGAGTATTAGAGATGAGTCCTCACTTTTTTAACCACTTTTCCAAAAATTCTTCCTGATCCTCTAACAGAGTTCAAATGTCTTAGTCCTGGTATTCAATCTTCTCTAAGAACTGCTTCAATCTTATATTCCATTGAATCTTCTATCACCTGGTTGTAAGCCCTTTGTCTTTCAGTATTACCTTAGCCACTTGTGCTTTTCGCTTTCACACCTGCATGGCATCACACAAAGGCTGTTCCTCCCATAGCATGCATGCTCTGTGTTTACCTTTGCTCATGGAATCCCATCCATCCTTCAGAGTGCAACACAAGTGGCACTTCTTTAGATCCTCTTTACCCTTCATCCTCCCTCTCTTCTGAAACACTGTAGAATATTTTATTTCTTTTGTCATTCATCTTATACTACGTTGTATCTTCTCATCTCACTTAGGAGGGTTTGAGGTCCTTGAGGACAGAGACTTGTGGCATTCCTATTTATGCTTTATAGGATCCTGAGCACGCAGCCTTCCTCAGTAAGCATATGTTAAAAGAACAAAGTAGTGGAGAAGATCTTCCTCTCTTCAAAGTGATTACTTATCACTGAAGTACAAAGATAAGATAAAGTAATAAACTGTCTATCCTGGCTGAGTAGTCTTCTAGAATGACAAATACAATAAGTAATTGCTATGTGTGCAACTAATTTGTCTTCCTCTCTCATTGTGTTAAGGAGAAGCTTTCTCAGCCAGGCAGAGGGAACAGGGGTCCCAAGTCATAAGGACACAGTCGTTTCTCTGGAGATGTTTACTGTCTTTGAGACTGACATGCATGCAAATGATTTCATGTAAAATAAAAGAAATTTTAGCTATGAACGTATATGAAAAAGATACCACAAGTACAAAAATTACTAAATGACTAATGGGTTTATAATCGTATTCTTGTAGAATATTCTTTATGAAACCTTAAAAAAATCAGGTAGTGGGACTTTCCTGGTGGTCCGGTGGGTAAGACTCCGCACTCCCAATACAGGGGGCCTGGGTTCAAACCCCGGTCAGGGAAGTGGATCCCACGTTTACGCCGCAACTAAGAAGTCTGCATGCCTCAACGAAGAGTCTGCATGCTGCACCTAAGACCAGGCACAGCCTAAATAAATAAATACTAAAAAAAATTTTTTTTAAAAATCAGGTAGTAGTTTCCATCCTAATATCTCTCTGAACTTTAGTATAGCAAATACAGTGATGTTTTCTTGATTAAGTTTCAGAATTATACAGATCTTGCAGAAATAGTGTATTTATTTCCCATAAAGCTATTTAGGCTATGTAACATCCAGTTTGCTTGATTGGGGCTAGAATTTTGAATCACAAGTGAGTATAAATTACAATGTTGTAAATTATATTTACTTTGGTGGAAAAATATTTTAAAGACACAATGAAAGGGGATTCATTGTTTTCTTTTTTGAACAAAGGTTTACAATGAGTTTTGCCTGCATTAAAAGGTACGATCTTTGTTATAACCCATCTATAGTAGGTACTTAGTGTGTGTTGGCTGCATGATGACACTTGGAGAGCCCATCTGCCTATGAAGTTCTATGAAATAGAGATTTTTAAAATTGAGCTTTGGAAAGAAAAGGCTAGTTAAATATAGAAGAACGCATGCATACTACTCTGGAGAACTTAAAATGTTCAAATTGACAAGACAGACATATTTTTGAAAAGTTAATTAAATTATACAATATAATAATAATAGGGAGTTCAGTAATATTATATAACTTTGAAATATTGATTATATTTCCAGATTTTCTTTCCTGTTAGTACTCTGCTACAGCTCAACCTAGACAGGAAAATGGGTACATTCTTTTTTTTTTTTTAATTAATTAATTTTTGGCTGCGTTGGGTCTTCGTTGCTGCGTGCGGGCTTTTCTCTAGTTGTGGCGAGCAGGGTCTACTCTTCGTTGCAGTGCGCGAGCTTCTCGTTGCGGTGGCTTCTCTTGTTGGGGAGCACAGGCTCTAGGTACACGGGCTTCAGTAGTTATGGCTTGAAGGCTCTAGAGTGCAGCCTTAGTAATTGTGGCGTATGGGCTTAGTTGCTCCCTGGCATGTAGGATCCTCTCGGACCAGGGCTCGAACCCGTGTCCCCTGCACTGACAGGTGGATTCTCAATGACTGTGCCACCAGGGAAGCCCGGTACATTCTTTATGGTTAGGAAGAACTCTTTTGCCATTAGCCCATGCTAAATTGATAGTTTTTACAGCTTACAGCCCGACAAGAGACCAAGTCTTTGTTACCTAGAGGGAAGCACTTAAATCATCTGAAGATGGCTATTCTGTACTGAAGGAAAGTTTGAGTTGGCTGCTCGAGATTCTGTCTCACACCCTGGGTGGCAAGGGTTAGTTTTTCTGCCGAACTGACAGTTTCTACCCTCAGGGTAGATAGATTAGATTGGGAAATATATAGGAGGGGAGCTTCTGAAGGAAATTCAAGGAGCAGAGTTGATAAGTTCTAAAGGGAATTCTAACCTGGTCCCCAGATTGAATCATAAATGCTTATATTTTATGGATTTATACAAGTGTGCAGAAGATACAGACTAAGAAGCAAAAGAAAGAGCAAAGAGTAGAAGGTGTGGGAAGAAAATATACCAGAAGAGGCATACAACTCTATGGCTTGTCCAGCTCATCATTTGTTGAGTTGTGAATAAAATACCAGTTTTGAGAGCAACTGTGGTGATGACTGAAAGTTTTTGAGACATTTCTTTAATGGTGATTCAGGAGCCTGAGTACTGTATTGCATTAAAAATTTGGAATTACAGGAAACAATTCTGGTAACAAACAATGGAAATTCATTCTTGCATCTCTGTACTGGCTGCTGCAGTCCAGCCCCAGGCAGGATGAGTCTATATGTGGTTCTTATGATTCTCTTATAAAAAAGAGATACCTGGTAAGAAATTAGTTATTGACAGGTACGAATTTGTAACGAGTATGAAGTGGGAAATGTAGTCATAAAGGGATTTATTTCCCTTAAAACCAGGCTATCATTTATATTTAAACTTTTGCTGCTTATAATTCACTGCTTCATACAATTTGGTGCAGATTGTAATATCTCCTTGAAGGCTTATTTATATTTTACATACAGATTTGTGATCATCCAGGCTTAGCCATCATTTCTTGGAATGTTTCACATTGATTACATGTCAGGCTTTTTGCACTGATATTGCTCTACAATAAAATAACTGTTCTCAAAGTGAGATAGACTCTTAAATTAGTATTTTCTTCTATTAGTCTAAATATTTATATCAGCCACGTAAGTGTTCTACTTGTATATGGATTTATAGAAGACTCTAAAAGGGAAAAAGAAACAGGAAATAAAAATCATTAGCTTGATATAATACTGACAACTAATATTTCTATCATGGTTACTGTTTTTCAAACCCAGCTTGAACTGCTTACATACAGTAATATATTTAAATTTCAGAACAACCATAGTAAATTGGGACTATTATTGCCTACACTTTACAACTGAGAAAAGTGAGGAACAGAGGGGTTAAATACTTCTCCTGGGTAAACATGGAGGGTAATGCCAGAGCCAGGATTTGAACCCAAGCAGTCTGACTGCTTGGCACTCCTACTGTCCACTTCTATGGCTAAATTATTCTTGATTGGACCAAGGGTAGAGTATGTAGCTGTGTTACTTCAAAGCTATGTTTTAACATGATTATTTATTAACATGGTTGTCCCTCCCTTACTAGATTATGAACTTGTGAGTACATGAACCATGTCTTATTAACTTCGTCATATACAGTGCTCAGTAAAACTTTTATTATTCCTGAATTACAGCTTATTATTGCTCTGAGAGATTTTATCCAAGAGACTTCTATTTTGAAGTCATTGGTTTTATATCCACAAAACTTTTAGATCCACAAAACAAAAAATGCAATTGTTACCTCTAAGTGAAGTATTTCATTCATAATTCTCTTATTTCTTAACTATTTTAAAGAATAAAATAGCATGAATGAAGCAAATTATTTTTTATGGGTATGGAATAATTTTAGAATCATGTGACTTGGTTGAAATGTTTTTTTCTTTTCTTTTAAAAAAATACTCTTTCTTACAGGGTGCTGCTTTAATTAGAATGCTGGCTAATTTTATGGGCCATTCCGTATTTCAGAGGGGTTTGCAAGTAAGTAAAATGCTTTCTATTTTCTCTTACACTTTTCCTTGTTCCTGCATTTATTTTTTTTCCCATTTATTTATTTATGGCTGCTTTGGGTCTTCGTTGCTGCGCACGGGCTTTCAGGGGCCACTCCTTGCTGTGGTGTGCGGCCTTCTCTTGTTGTGGAGCACAGGCTCTAGGCACGCGGGCTTCAGTAGCTGTGGCGCACAGGCTTAGTTGGTCCGTGGCATGTGGGATCTTCCCAGACCAGGTCTCGAACCCATGTCCCCGGCATTGGCAAGCGGATTCCCAACCACTGTGCCACCAGGGAAGCCCCTCCTGTATTTATTTTAAAGATATTTCACAGCTTGGGAAATTGCTAATACAAAAATGCTGAATTTGATGGAAAACTTTAAGATGAATAAGGTGAACAGTGTCGTTCCACATGACAAATGAAAGTGGTAGACAAGATTCCATACCAACCCACAAAACTCCAACTGTTATACCATTTAGAATCTCTTTAATATGCATTTTAAAACTGAAGTAATTTTCAAATATATTAGATCCTAAGTATTCTATACAAGATTTTATGAAAGTCTGATTCCTTTTTCTTCCATTTAAAAGTTCATATAAAGTGAAAACAAGTTGTTAGCCTTCTTAGAATTATGTATTTGAGAAATTCTTAACGCTTTTTTTCAGATATGTGCCTTTTATGTTGTTTGCTCTTTTAATGTTGACATACATAGATTGTTATTTTTTCCAAATATATTTAAATGTTTTTTAAATTAGAAAATGCACTGTTTTAAAAAAAGGGGGGGAAAAGAAACAGTTTTATTATAATACATTTATAGTGTGAAGTATGGAATCTGGGAGTAGATTCTTAGAAAAGGAGGATTCTTAAATTCTTGAAAGCAAATATAGAAAAATAGAACTTTTATTCCATTGAATCTGTTGGAGTAAATCACGTTCCTGGCAGCTGTGATTGATGAATTATTTATGATGCGTTCTACTTAGAAGTGTCCTTAAAGTAAATTGATGTTCACCTGAAATACAATTATGCTAAGACAGAGAGAGCAATCAATCTTAGCTCTTCTTAGTAAGCTTTTCATTCTGAAATTTAAATAAACTACATATGGGATCAGGTCATATTTTAGTAGTGTAATTCTGTCTTTACCCAAAATAAACCAAAAGATAAAATACAAAGCAAGAGTTAAATATGTTATGACAAAGCTATAAATACGTTAACACAACAGAGAAAAAAATATATAAATTTCTTGAAGAATAATTTCCCTTAGAAAGTTTTTTTACCGAATTGTCCCAGCAGGGGTTGAAATTTACTTTAAAATCAGCTCTTCCCATTAGGGACACCTTCAGAATAGCTGAATTCAATTGAACCTGTCTGCCGGGTGCTAAAGTCTCTATTCTGATCACATAGTTAGGAAAATCTTTTTTCTCTAGGTGTGCCCTCCATGAATATCAACTGTCTGGAGAAACATCCTTCCTTATCCCCACTCCTTTGTTTTTCCCACTGAAGATGTAGCATGACAGTACAGTTCCACAGAATATCTAAGCTTTCATAAGGGCTACACAAACTGAATTTGATTTCCTAGTAGCAAGTTGATGTGAAATCATTTTCTGTATACAATTTTTATTGGTTTTTTTTCTCACTTGTGTGTATAGATTTGCTTGGCAGATTGAATAACTATAGTTATGTTATCTGGAAAGAATTATTGTTTTGCAACATTTTTCTTTATCTTGTCACAATTTCTATAGTACGCAAAATACATCAATATTTAATTCACCCTTTTCTACTGACCCAGTCCGTTCAGTTTTATCTGAAACAGTTAGACTATACCCTCTGACCCCCCTTATATTAAACTTTCATTTGAACCTTGTTTTAATGTGTGTGCCTTTATGCTCTGATACTTGATTTGGTTAATTTTCAACTGTGGGACTCTTGTGTTTGTCAACATTGCATTTCATTTGCCTTGTGACATCTCATTGATCAGAGAGATCTTTATCCTTCGGTACTTCCCTTGCAGCTTTATTTATACTCATCACTCACACTGATTTAGTGTATCATCAGCAGTTTGGATTAGTTTACAGTAGATCCCTATGTCTATTTAGTGTATCATCAGCAGTTTGGATTAGTTTACAGTAGATCCCTATGTCTAAGTGATAAGTTATCATCTCTTGTGCAGGAAGATGTATGGAATACAGTTTGGAAATGACCTCCTGTACAGACACTTCATGTATGGTACTGAGTGGTCACAGAGTTGATATTAATATATTTCCCATCCACAAGGCTCTGGGGAGTCTTGGTTTACATGTTGTTGAAAGAGCTAATCTGGACTGTCAGCACTTACCTCTGCTGGAAAATCTATTAACTGTCTTTACATTAACCATGGATATTTCTGTGTTGACAAATGGAAGTTTATATTTGCAGACAGAGCCAGGGTTAGATTTATAGATGTAGGCATCCCAAGTTGCAGATAGTATATTTTTCATATATTTTCCCCTCCCTCTCTCCCTCTTCCTCCCTTCCTTCCTCCCTCTCTTCCTTTCTTCTTTCTTCCCTCCTCCATCTTTCCTTTCCTTTTTCTTTTCTTTTTGTTTTAGTACTTGGACCTTAGCCCTGATGTTTCACACAAGGACAATAGTATAATGGTGGTTTCTTCTAAAACTTGTGTTCTCTTGTATTTTCTATATCCTAATTAACCATCTTAAGCTCTTTTGGGAACAAAGCAAACATTTTTTACAAATACAACCACAAATATATAAAATATGATATATTTACACAATATAAATTTAAAATATAATTTAAATAAATATATGATATATCATAATAAATATACATAGATATAAAATAAACTATAAATATATTTGTATACTAAATATAATAATATAGAAAGATGGGTCAGTTCACATGTTTATATTTAACTTAGCAAGTATTTGAGTATGGATTCAACTACATTTTTCTAACTTTTATAATATTTTGTATTGGACAACATATTTCAGGTTTCAACTTACACATATATCCTGCAGTAGGAAGGGACTCCTGGTACCCATAAATCCATTTGATCAGCTATCAGAAAGTCTGGTGGTAAACACTTTTATAGTGAATAATCACAACTTCCCTTGGTCTCATCTTCTTGATTTTTTGGTCTACTTCCCTTATTTCTTGAATTTTGTCTGATGCTTAAATGGTTCAGTCTTGCATAATTTTGCAGAACATACATTCTATCTATTTAGAATGTAATAGACAGTATATACAATCATAAAAAATTAGTCCTGACTACCATTAATGCCAGCTTCTGTTTTGTTTTGATGTTTAAATTGAAAACGAAACACAGCAAACGAAGCTTGAACCCTTGTTGGACCATGTATGCCACTTGTAAATAAAACACTTTTAAAAACATAGAAATATTTGTATTTTTGCAAACTCTGTATAGCTATTGTTCTTCCATAATCGATTTCCCAAATCAATAGCTGGCATATTTTGGGACACAAGAGGCAATGGAATAAGTAGAGAGAAACAATTCTTATTCCTGTTTCTAATTAATGATGGGCTTTCTGCTAGTCACTAAACCTTTTGTGGCCTCTGACTTTATAGTTACAAAATGCAAGAGTAGAATTAAATGCTCTCTTTTTTCATCTTTCAGATTCTCTGCATCTAAGACATTTAATGCATTTTACTAGCTAGACAATTTGGGTTTGATACTTTAATTTAGGACAGCTATTTCAATTTGATGGGAAAATTTGTTAACTAGATGTGCAAAAGTGTCCTTGAATCTTCAGTTAATCATCTGAGTATTAAGACTATTTGGCTTTGACCCTGTTGGGAGGGTTAGTGAAGTGAAAGTCAGGAAAGCCACCGCTAGATTTCAGAAAATCAAGAAATTTTGGTGTCACAAAGAAACAACACCCATACACTCAGTGTAGCCCTAGTCAGGTTTTGGGAGGGAGTGAACTTAGATGTGGTTGTTCAATTCACCGTCATAACCCAGAAGTCCTTGAATCACTTTCTTCAGTTGGCTTCGGTGGCACTGTGTTCTGTGTGTCATTTTAGTTCACATCATGCTCAAACCCTATTACTGTAAGAATTGCTGAGTCTTTCTGAAATTCTCACATTTTTAATTTCCTAGGCTTCTTACTGTTTAAGTACATATATATTAGTTTTCGCCCATATGTAGCAATGTTTATGTGTATAGATCCAGTAAATTAGGATCTACTTCTTTTACCTTGTTTTTATAATTTAAGCTTCCACAGCTCAAATCCTCGTTCTTACATAAGTATTCTAGGCTTATTTTTAAAGTAAATAATTCAGATAAGGATTCTTTTAGATAGAATTGTTTTCACATGAATTTAACCTTTCTTAGTTCATTTTTACTTGTTTTAATCTCCCTAGTAAGTTTTTAAATTTTTCTTTGAGTTTTTTGGAAATAAAAGAATAAAGCTATAATTTCGAAATCCTCAGATAACATTGATTGGCTCAGTAGCTATTAAAAAATAATTAGTACATAACTACTGCTTTTTCTTTTCAAACAAAACAATATTGTTTTAATGATCTGGCAGTACCATTCTTCATGTTGTTATGAGGCAATACCAGGGAACTGAAATTATGAAGAAAGATCATTGCTAAACTTGATATAACTCACTCTGAAATCCATGTCAGAAAGTGAGTCACCCTCCTGCTTATCCAATGAGGGTAATTCAATATCATTTAAAATATGATTGAATAAAGAAAGATTTCTCTTGATTAGTATTTAACTGCTCTTTTCCATAAGGTAACCTACAAAAAGATGTTTGCCTCCAATTATCAGGGTGGAAATTGCTTATGCAAATCAGTGTAAGGCAATGAGGTGTGGATAAAAAGCAAAAGGGAAATATCATTATTATTGGTTTGTGCTCATAAAATTCTGATAGCTTAAAGGTAATGACAGCACAAAGCTATAGGGTTTATTAGTAGCAACAACAAACTCAATAACTTGTGTTCCAGTGAGAAGTTATATGTTAACATATGTATACAGGATTTTTATTTGAAAACTGCAAGCTTATGTTTGTGAAAGAGTGTTTGCTCCCTTGCATGTAGGTTTTTAGATAAATGAAAAGTCAGGAAATAACAGAGGAACAGAGACCATGTGTCAAAGTTAATTTCCTTTCTGAAGAGATTGTATTGTGCTTTTATCCAGATGGAAGCTGAATCATGCTTAATCTAAAATTAAATGACCATAGATAGGTTTTGTTCAATTTCTCCGTGTTTCATTTAAATCACTGTGCAGTTTTAGGTATGGTATAGGTAGAAAGGTTAACTCATCATAATAATTTCTTGTGATCAGTCAATACCATGTGATAATAATACTATCATTGATGATGTTTAGTCATTGGATTTGACCTAATTAACATTTAACTTATTAAAGACCAACTACAAAGCTAAAATTAATGACTACGCTACAGAGAAAAATATTAGTTTTAAGGAAAGATTCCATGGATTTGAGAATCAAGAATACTATCTCTAATAAAAATCAAGTACTTTAAAAAATTAAATAGCAATAGCTATTCGTATTTCTCAATCAGAGAAAATAACTTCTGTTCCTCAATTTCAATGAATTTTTTTGTGTACAGCTACTGATTGAATCCTTATCATTTTGCCTCTGAATTAAATGTTGTTAGTTGACTACTGTGACTATATGGCATTAACTAAAAAGCCTTCATTAGTAATGACATATATCTCTATTTGTTCATCCCACAAGCATTTACCCAGCTTGATGGGAGGCTTTAGAAACTTATTCTTACTGGTTTTCTTTTGCCTGTTAGTTAAGAGCTCAAGATACGTTATTCATTTTAACTCATAGGGTTGATACTATAAAATGATGTTTTTGATATCTTTAAAATATATTTGTGAAATGATTTGACACATTCGGCTAATGGGTGATATATTCGTATATTGGTATGTGTGTAAATGCATACAGATCAGTGAATTGCACACACTGGGGTATGTATACCTATCTGCAAACACTCTCTCCCTCCTTGTAAACGTTACCATTTGGTTAGATCGTTAGTTCAGAGGCACAATAAACTTGCCTTAGAGGCATTTTTCTCTAACCTACTTAGCTCTTGCATCAGCAGGTTTCTTTCGTTTCCTTTTTTAATTTATTTTTTCTCTTATTTTATGTTCTCATTTCAGAATGTTCATGTAATAGCCTAGAAGTATATATTTGGCAATGTTGAAAGTTTTGATGCTAAAGAAACCTTCTAGGTTGGGAAGGATTTTTTTCTTTTTTACTCACATTTTCATAATTGCTTGGTGGTTCTAGTATATAGTTCAATACTAGTATTATGGCATAGATGTACATAATATTTTTAGCTTTTTCCTTGTTGGCAAACATTTAGATTACTTTCCAATTTTTGTTAAATAAACAACACTGTAACAATTTTTAAATTATAGATTTTCCCATTATATTTTGATTGTCTTTTCATCTATATTTCTCGAAGCATATTATCAATTTTTCTTCTGAAATATTAAGCCAATATATAATGGTAGAAATAAAGTTTGAAAGTTCTCTTTTTATAATACACTAAGCAAACAACATTGTGTCTTATTTTCAAAATAAATTTCTTACTAATTTAGTAAGTAAAAAATTGCTATTTCAGTGTATATATTTTTATCACAATTGAGGTTGAAAACTTCCATATATTCTCTTGCATTTCACTCTTATCACTTACTTTTTTATGACATATTTATCCATGTGTTTATCTGTTTAAAAAACTGAAGTTCTACTTTTTTATAACATAACTATTTATAAATATTCAATAGTTATAAAAATAATGAACCATAACATTTATGCAACTTCTTTTCCCTATCATATCTAAATGTCAAAATTATCGTTCTGAAAAACCATATGTTATAAATTAGTGGCTTAAGAGGAGTGCTATAAAGACCTATCCTAAGTTATATATTTAGAACCTATCTTACAAAAGGTTCAAATGTATTCAAAATTCCATGTTGATCTACTTTTGTGTTTCTGTCTATGGAAGAGAAGGCTCTGTGTTAGTATGACACACAAAGAAATGGGGATATCCATGTGTCATCCTGCATCTCATTTCCTTTTGCAATCAGTCTCTCGTATTCATCTTTTCTCTTCTGCTCAAGATCTCTCTCTATGATTATGTTACAGATCATTTTCCCCCCCTTAAGAGCAATAACTCATTTTAGTATTAAAAACTTTTCTTAGTGCTTTGTGCTAATAAACCAAAATTGTGATTTCTCTTGCTGCATCAGCTCTCTTTAGTTTTATATCCATGTTGTTCACCCATCAGATATGTTCAGTTATTCATTTATTCCACACATATTTATTACATAGCCACTCAATGTTAGACACTATGATAAATACCAAGCATTCAGGGCATGCTGCACACAGCAGATATGCCCCCTGATCTCATGAATCATATCACTGGATAAGATTGATACTAAAAAGGAAAAAAGCAAATACAGGCCTATTTACTAAGTGTGATAAATGCTAGGCAGGAAAAAAATCGGATGTTGTGTGATAACATATGGAGGGGTGGGTCAGGTAACTTTAGGTTAGGTGTTTAGAAAATCCTTCTTGGGAAGAAGGCATGTGTCTTCATTTCTGAAGGATGAGAAAGAGGTGGGGGTCTGGGGAGATCATTCCAGAAAGGTGGAAGGGCTTGTGCAAAGGGCTGAGGGAAGGAACTGAGCATTTTCAAGGAAAATAAAGAAACTAGCGTAGATGAGCATCGTTAGTAGGGGCAAGAGATGAAGGGGGAGATGAGGGCAGGCGCTAATTGTGGGATGCCAAAGTGCACTGTGCTTAAGAGGGTTGGGTTTTATTCTGAGTGCAGTGGGAGGCTATTCAACAGTTTTAAAACTGGGATGTAACATGGCTCTATTTATATTTAAAATAGTTATCTGACTAATTGTAATAATACATTGGAATTGGAGCAATCAGCATACCAAGAGAGGAGGAATCAGGTAATAAAATTAGGAAGATATTTTAATATTCAGGTGAGAGATGATAGAGGCTTAAATAGTTAGATGTACAGAGACATGGATGGATTCAAAATGTTTTTTGAAGGGAGAATGAAGTGGACCTTGGGATAGATTGGGTGAAGACTGGTAGTTGAGAGATGAGGAAGAAAAAGTACCTAGGAATGATTCTGCAGTTTCTGGGTTGAAGGCCTGAGACCAAGCCCTGAAGGGCTGTAGCAGTTGGAGGTTGAAGGAAGAGGAGGGGGCTGGTAAAAGAGGCTGAGGTGGAATAAATAGTAAGAGAGGCAGGCAGAACACCAAGGGTATGGTGTTACTCGTGTCAAGAAAAAAGCCTATTTCAATAAAAAGAAAGTGACCAAGGAGGTTAAATGCAACCAAGGAGGTTAAATGCAGCCAAGGGGTAGAGCAGAATAAAGACTAAAAAGTGTTCCTTTTGGCAGTTTGCAACTTAATGACTTTAGTGGAATAGGTTAAAGAGTGTCATACAGAGTGAAGTAAGTCAGAAAGAGAAAAACAAATGTATATTAACGCATATATGTGGAATCTAGAAAAATGGTATAGATGATCTTATTTGCAAAGCAGAAATAGAGACATAGACGTAGAGAACAAATGCATGGATACCAAGGGGGAAGAGGGAGTCTGGAGGAATTGGGAGACTGAGATTGACACATATACACTATTGATACTATGTGTAAAATAGATAACTAATGAGAACATAATGTATAGCTCAGGGAACTCTACTTAATGCCCTGTGGGGACCTAAATGGGAAGGAAATCCAAAAAGGAGGGGGTATATGTATATGTATAGCTGATTCATTTTGCTGTACAGTAGAAACTAACACACATTGCAAAGCAACTATACCCCAATAAAAATTAATCCAAAAAGAAAAGAGAGGATGGGAAATACCTAAGTAGAGATAGTGTATGTAGGATAAAATTTTTTAAATTTGCCAAGGAAGGAGATCAGAAAAACAGGGTAGGTAGGTAGAGGAGGATAAGGGCTAAGGAAAGTTTCTGTTTTGTTTTTTAAAGATGGGAGACAGTTGTACTCATTTTAGACTGTTAGAGAAGGAGTCAGGACAGAAGAGTTTGATAATGTTGCAGAAGAAAGAGACAACTGGGATTTTGGTTCTTGAGACAGTAAAAAGACTGGTCTTTTATAGGAGAGACCCTTCCAGTAAATTTGGCAATTGGAAAATAAAGGAGTTCATTTTCTGATGAATTCTTTTTTAAAAATTAATTAATTAATTATTTATGCCACACTTTGAGGCTTGTGGGATCCTAGTTCCCTTACCAGGGATCAAACCTGAGGCCACGGCAGTGAAAACACCGCATCCTAACCACTAGACCGCCAGGGAATTCCAAATTCTATGTTTTTAGTGTTATCTGAGGCAAGGTCAATAGCTGAAAGTGAGGTAATGCTGTCCAGTAGACAGATTTGAAGACTGAGGATTGGGAAGAATAGGAAGGCATGGCTGCCTGGTTTTATTGAGTGCCTATTTGAGTTTGGTGCTTATGAATTTATAAGAAAGCACAGGGACTTTCCTGGTGCTGCAGTGGTTAAGAATCCGCCTGCCAATGCAGGAGACACGGATTCGAGCCCTGGTCCCAGAAGATCCCACATGCCGTGGAGCAACTAAGCCCATGCACCACAACTACTGAGCCTGTGCTCTACAGCCCTCAAGCCATAGCTACTGAAGCCCGTGTGCCTAGAGCCCGTGCTCTGCAACAAGAGAAGCCACCTCAATGAGAAGCCCACGCCCTGCAACGAAGAGTAGCCTCAGCTCGCCGAAACTAGAGAATGCCTGTGGGGAGCAACGAAGACCCAACGCAGCCAAAAATAAATAAATACTGTGAACCAGTTTTTATTAAAAAAAAAAAAGAAAAAGAAAGCACAACTGCTCAATTGCCTTATTTTTTCCTGTGATGCTCAGCTGTATGGGTACAGGTTTGAAGAAGGCAAATACTTGAATTTATCCAGGAATGGGATATTTGCCAGCTAGCCTAATTGAAAAACAGAGCTGCAAAGGAGATGAGGCTGTTTGTTAGGAATTAAGATAAACTATGAAATAGAGGCTGGATAACCAGGGAAACAAAAACAGGAAGGATCTGATAGACAAATACCCATCATTAATAATGTTAACAGTAAATAACATATTAGTAAGTGTATATTATTTTAACACTGAATAAAAGAAATCCCCCATGCTTCTGAGCATATGGGAAATTTAATCTGTCCTTATGGAATTCCCCTTATGTTATGCCCATTAATAGGAGAATGTTCCAGGGAACTTTATCAGGCCAGAACATACAGCGAAGAACCGTCTGTTCTCATCCACACTGATAGTCAGTCATATTAGTTTCAGGAAAGAAGTGAGATAGTGCATGCTGCTCGAATGTTCGGTATGTATCTTGCCCAAGCCTAGCCTTTCTGGTCACCTGGAGGTTAGTGTCTTTGCTGCTTTAGTGCTCCCTTAGGTATGGCTATTTTGTGCTGAGGAACCTAACTAGTGCCCCCATTTCATGGGCCCCTCCCCCCATTAGTGGTCTTGTCACCTCAGTAGACCTCTGCGAAAAACAGAGTTCTAGACCTCACGGTCTCTTTCTTTCTCCAGACTTGGATAAGGGAAGGTTTCTAAGCTTTTCTCAAGTCTAAAGAAGCTTTGACCTCAAATTTTTTTCTTGCAATTTTACTTTTTAAAATTAAAAAAAAATGTCCTCTGGGCACTTTCCTCCTACAAGTTAGTCCACTTAATCTCCTTGGGCCTCCAGAACATTTTGACTTCTCTTGGAGGTAGGGTTGAAGAAGAAGATGTTGACTCTAGACTTTTTTCCCTTGAGCTTGATCTTAAAATAACTAAAGTTTCTTGGGTTCTTTGTGTGGCAGGCTTTTTTCTTCCTAAGTGCTTTACTTGTTTTATGTCATTTTCTATGCACACTGTTCTCAAGTAAGTGCTGTATTATCTACTTTTTCCAGTTGAAGAAATAAGGTTTAGAGAAAATAGATATCTTACCCAAGATCACATGGCTGGTAAGGATTGGCCTGAATTCTTAGTTTTTCTGAATATACACACTACCTCTTTCTCAACTGAGTTTCATTTTCTTCTCAGTGAGTGACCAGCACCGGGGACTGAGTGAGAGAACTCCATGTACATGGCCTGCAGTCAGTGGGTATCTTGATTTACAAAAGGCAGTATATTCTTACCGGCCAGGATATACTTTATCTGTTTTGTGAGCTTGCTGTGGTCCAAACCCTTTACCAGGGCATTCAGAAAAAGCAATTCACAGACTTCAGTTTTACCAATAGATTCATTTTATGTCTCAGTAATATTTCAAGCTAGCAGCAGAAGTGAGGGGTGGGGATATTTTAGTACCCCAGAACACCCCTATCGACTTAACATTCACGCCATTTTGCTGACAGGTGTAGGACCCTGTCAGGTGGTTCTGGGATGGAGTACAAATTCAACAGTGGCCATACTGCGCCTCTGGTGATGCTGCTGCATGTTGGGGCATTGATGGTATGATCTATAATTGCTAAATAAAAGATAGGCGAAAACAGAACTGAAGTGAGAATACGCCATTGTCTGTAATTTCAGGCAAACAGACAAAAAAATCTTTCATGGGCTAGCAGGTTGTTTTGATTTAAAATTTTCTGGCATATTTCACAGCCCTTTAAGAGACTATACTGATTTTACAAAATTTACACTCATTACGTGGAGTAATGGATTTTTAAAACATGTGAAATGCCCTTTTGTTCCTATGGAAATATCTGAATATTCCTATATCTAAGTAAGCAACTTCTGAAAGTAAATTTAAGTTAAACACACATTTAAAAAATCAAGATCAAAATGGCCTGCAAGCAATGATATAACTGACTTTTCAACTAGTATCATCGTAGCTATTCAAACAACTTTCCTTCCTGAATTCCACCTCTTTTTTATTGTATCCTGTGGTCAGAAACTGCTGTACCTCAGAGTGTTTGGTAATGGTTTCTGTTTTACAGGATTTCCTCCTTGGAAACTTGTTATAATTTAATAATAAAAATTTAATAATTATTTATTCCTTTTATCCTTGCTTCTTATCTAGTAGAATTAAAATGTAAACATTCTTTTATTTTGCATAGTGCTTTTTCAGTACTTGGCTACTTGTTTTTACTTAATTTCATAATCTCCAACCAGTATTCAGGCATTAACAAAAACAATATTTTGACATATAGCCTAGATTTCTTGTGTTTTAGTTGGTCATCTGTCACTGTTTTAGTCTTTTACTTCTGTTTCTCAAGGTCAGGGAACGTAGAAACATCCTCTGAAATGCGTGGCTAGGCTTCAGATGGGTTTTATCCAACCCGTGTGTGACATTGCTGTGATCTGGCAGCTTTTAATCTGCTTTTGTTGTTGTCCATGGATCCCTTTAAGATCACTTTACCCTAATAATGCCCACACTTACAAATACTTAATTCTCGACCTTATGGTTCCCAATTTAAAAGCCTCTGCTCTAGAGGCTTTGCTTAAAACACAAGTTTTGCAGAGTTTTATTTTTTATTCTTGTCGCTCTCTGTGCACTCTTCTCTGTGGAACTTTCGTATCTTTTTTTCCGACCTTCTTATCTGCCTCTTTTTTTTTTAAAGTATCCACCTCTTCCCTCCATACCTAATAATATAAAAGCCCAGTTGATTTACTAAATAGAACTGGGTGTTCTTTGTTTTACGTTTTGCATAAGTCCTGAGAGATTGTTTCTATTTTTCTTGCTGAGGAAACCAAGAAACTGTAAGACATCTTTGTTTTGTATCACCCATTAATGTTGTACCAGTCAGGATTTTGGGTTGCAAGCAACAGAAAGAAACTGACTAAATTAAGCAAAAAGGAATTTTTTGGAAGGGTGTAGGGCAGTGCTTGGAATCATTGGGAAGTGTGGAGAATCAGGCTTACAAAACAGATAATGGGAACTAAAGGAGACTCAGAAATGAAGAAACATAGCCAAGGTCATGTCATAGTACTGGCTGGTTCCGTTGCTGCCATTAGCACGGCTGTATCTGGACCCTCAGTGTCACCATTACAGGGAATGTAATTTCAGTGATTGCTGCTCCTTTGCATTGATCCTGTAGGATTAACAGTCCTGGGATGAAGTATCCACTTGTGTCCATGTTTTAGCTGACGGAGAGTGGAGAGGATTTAGAATTTTGTCCCTTCCATTTCAAGTGAGAGAGCCCTCACTTTCCTCTAAGATTCCATGATGAGGTATCACCCTCATATAAAAGTGGTGTTTAAATACCAGAAAGCCAAAAGAATGACAAATGCCCAGTACAAATATTTTGAGGTACAATTTTTCTTAATAGAAAGGAACAACATTTTAAACCCTTGCTTCAAACTTCTTGTCACATAGTCAGAAAAATCAGTGCTCGATTTACCTGGCGTTTCCCAGACTATTCTTGCAAGTAGAAAGGATCCTGCTTCCCAGGGTCACTGAGGCCTGGACTTGCATCCCTTGTCTCGTTGGAGAAAACACTGTTGGTGGTCTACCCATAAGCTAGTCTCCTCTTCTTTCTTATAAACCAAATTTTGATTTTGATTGGATTCTCATCCTCATCTATATAATCATATACTTCATAGGACTGGGTCCTGACTTGTGCGATCCCCCCCCCCCCCAAATTTCACTAACGGATTTTGTTTTGAGCACATGATAGAATTTGGCTAAACGGGAAACGTGGGGAGTTTGATGTAGGATTTGAGGGAGAGTTTTTCTGATTCTTAAACAGAGATTCTCAGGAAAAAATTCCATATTTTCCTCTGTGATGTTACATCTGAATGCGTGGGATTGCTACAGCCATCTAGCCCCAAATGTGAGGAGAAAGCCAAAACTTAGGTAAAGATGGGGCCAAAAGAATTCCATAGGAAAAGAGCTGCGGCTCTATCTTACCTTCTTATGGTAGGAAAGAATAAATCTTGTTATTAAAAAAGTCATCCCAGGGTGGACTTTTTGTTATTTGCAGCTGAACACATACAAGCCAGTCCATACCTCTTTGATTTTTATCAAACTGTCCCTCCGTGTCCTGAGGAATAAACCATTTATATGGTTGATCCTCTGTTTCAACATGCTGAAGGGCTCGTTAATAGTAGAGAAAGTATTCCATAATTATTTCCACATAAATCTTAAAAGATAATAGTGCTTTACTTCCTCAGCTCACTTTTTACTTTTCCCCTTGTCTTTATTAGTCCCATTGGCTTTTATATATAAAATGTTATGAACCGTGTCACTTGTTAGCAAAGAAAGTTAAACAAAAAACGGTCTCATACCCAATAGTTTACAGTCTTTTGATGACATCAGGGCCAGTTGCTTATATCGTTGCAAGTTATATATCCGACAGATACTCACTGAAATAATAAATTAAGTATTTAGTGTTTAAATATGACATTTAGGGGGAACATGATAGGTACAAGAAATCTCTCTTTACTGCATTGTCAGCTGTCAGCAGAAAGGCATATTGCATAAGGAAAGTCAGAAATCACACAAATATATTGAGCATCTACGGGGTACCAGGCTGGGCACATAGATGCTGGTTAAATAGTGGTAAACAGGAATCACAGGGTCCTCACTCTCATGGAGTTTACAGACTATGTGGGCAGTAAAACTAGTAAACAGGCAATTATAACAGTGTGATAATTGCTCTTATATGGTGAAGCATGTAAGAATATAAGAGGGGTGCTTAACTCAGAATTAGGAAGGGGGTGAGAATGGGCAAGAAAGGATTCCCGAAGGACATGCAAACTTGAGCCCTGGAGATTGAATTGAATTTAAATGGGCAAAGGAGAAAAGAGTGTGTAGAGAACTGCTTGTGCAGGGAACTAGAAAAGGGAGAAAATAAGCATTAGACATCTGCAAGAAAGGTGAAAATGGTTAAGTTGAGGCAGGGGGCCAACAAAGTAATGGATGAGATTGGAGAGGTACAGAGGGACCAGACTATGAGGGACACCTTTAAGTTACATTGAGGTATGTTTGGACTATATTCTGAAGGCAGCAGGGATTCATATGTATATTTGATGAAAATTATTCATGCATGACTGCGTGAAAGAGATTAGATTTGAAAGGGACAAAGCAGAAGTAGTAGCAGTAGTAGTCATCTGGGCAAAATACTGTAGAGTGGCTGTCAAACAGCTAAAAGGAAGGGGGAATATTAGGGGCTGTTTAGGATGTGCATCATTACTTGAATGTGGTGGAAAGGGAGAGAAAGGCATCAAAGATGACTCCTTGGTTGAGGTGGATGGAAGAGTCATCCCTGGGGAAGGGCTCCCAAAAGGAGCTGATATAGGGGAGGACATGAGTTCAGCTTTGAACATGACTCTTAGTCACCTGTGTGTCATCTCGTAGATACCGGATTTGGGTCAGCAGTTGTGTGCACAGATATGGGGTTTGGACATGGGCTGGAGTCTCTGAGTTCCAGTATTTTGATTTATTAAGTGTTGTTGATAACATCTAACTCATAAATGTCATCTTGGGATTGAATGAAATAAAATATAAAGCAACTTAGTGCTAAAAGGGAGGCAAATATTGTTTTCATCATTACTGATGCTTTTGCTTTTGTTACTCAGTTTTCCAACCTGTAACCTGAAATGATTAATAAGATTCTGGCAGCTACTGTCTATTGAATAGACATTACTGTGTTAAGCACTCTTCGCTTTTTAACACTGTACAGATATTAAATCATTTATTTCTCAGAAAAATTCTATGCAGCAGGTACTTTTATTATCCTTATTTTCTAGATGTGAAGACAGGTACAAAGAGGTTAAGTGATTTGCCAGAGATCATACAACTAGGGACTGTTGGAATATGGATTTGAACAAAGACAGTCAGACCCCCACTCCTGCACTTTATGTATCAGAATATACTTTTGCTTAACATGCTTTTAACTTTTTTTAAAATAAATTTATTTATTTGGCTGCACTGGGTCTTCGTTGCTGCGCGCAGGCTTTCTCTAATTGCGGTGAGCAGGGACTACTCTTTGTTGCGGTGCGTGGGCTTATCGCGGTGGCTTTTCTTGCTGCGGAGCACAGGCGCTAGGTGTGCAGGCTTTAGTAGTTGTGGCACGCAGGCTCAGTAGTTGTGGCGCACTGGATTAGTTGCTCCATGGCATGTGGGATGTTCCCGGACCAGGGCTTGAACCCGTGTCCCCTGCATCGGCAGGCAATTCTTAACCACAGCGCCACCAGGGAAGTCCCTGCTTTTAACTTTTAATCAGTTTATATTTTTGGTTATGTTCCTTAAGAATATTCTAGTGGTCATCTTTGTTTTACTCTTTTCAACAACTCTACTGTTTCTGAAATACTCTGTATAGAGAACCCACAATTCTCTTTCCAGTGTTAATATTAAATCATTCTTCTACTTTATATTATGTCAAATCTACTGCTGATTGACTTTCATACATATAAATATAAATTTTCATTTCAGGTTCATAACTCCAGCCATGTCCATATTCATTGACTTGTAGGTTTGACCAGAACTTAAAATCTTCTTATTCAATCTCATACCAAATATTTGATTCATCTTATCAAGTGGTTATTGTACCAAGACTTCCCCAGTTTCCGTCATAGAAACCTTCCTACACAAATCGCATCTCAGTATTTCTAGTTATTCTCAGTAAACTTCTCTCCACCACTGTTGCTCCAGCACCTGGTGAGCTGCCTGGCACATGCAAAGTGCACCAAACATTTTGTGGAATGGGCAAATAAATAAATGATTGATCATCAAAAAACCACACTCACTATTCTTTTAAGTGGTTTTGTAATTCTACAAAGACAAAGCAAAATTTCCTCAATTCAAAATATGACTATATTTGTGCAAGAGGAAGGTTAAAATAACTAAGGAAAACATTTGAGTTTTATAACAGAGAAAAGAAGTGACATATGTAGGATTCCAGTAACACCCGAAAACTGGGGCTGCTGGGAGTCCAAGAAGGCATGTGATCTGCCCTGAATACTGAGGCAGACAAGTTGGAGCACCTTCCTAAACTTGGATAATTGCCATTTCAGCCTGCTTGAAATGTAAATTTGAACTTTATTCTGAATTGGGGAGGGAACCAAGAGCTCAAGTTGATGATCAGTATTGGGCCAAGGTCAACTCATATCATGAACCGTTGGATTTTTATGATCTGTGTGTGAAGAGAAACCTGTAGTTATATATTGGACCAAGCCTGTAGTTATGCATTGGACCTTTCAAGGTCTGGGTAGTATTCCTTTGCTCCCTCTCTTTGATTATCCTAGCAGCACTGTACATAAACAGAATCCAATAATAAATAGTTCTAATGTTAAAACTTTATTATTATGGCATTATTATTATTTATTTAAAATAAAATTTATGTTTCATAATTCCTATTTTCCCCAAATTTATTCACTTAAGTGATAAACAAGCATAAAAAATAATTCTGACAACTGAATCTGAAATAGCTGATTTAAATCCTGGTCCTTGAGTTCTAATTGAAAATGCCTCATGTGGCATGTTCAAAGCTAAGGTTAGGATTCAGATTGGTCATTCAGGCTTGTATTTTTTCAGTAAAGTTATTCCTAACACCTGATGATGACGATGAATTTGTGGTTGCTAAGTTAGTGTTGAGTACTGCATCTCTAGCAGTCTGATTAAGTGGGAGTTGCCGTTTGCTGTGCTGTGAGTTAGCAAGAAAGCTGAATCTGTCACAGGTGCTACAATTTGTATTTCAGAAAATTTGCTTCCCCAACTTTAATTATCCCCAAAGTACTCCACTCTACATAAAGTACTGAAAGGAGTCAGCAAAATTTTTCCAGTTTTAGTACTATGATGTAAGTTAAGATTTTGTCTACTACCTAGGTGTTGCAGAGATAATGGAATTTCAGATGAAGGAGGGGACACTGTTTCATAATATAAAACACTGTTTTCTATTGATTTTTCCACTTTGGAATCAGAAAAAAAAATGCCAAGTAGCCATAACTAAATAACACATTCACAGTGACATAAACCATGCTTCTTAGAAGGGAACAGACATGAATCAGAAAGTGTGTACATTAAACTACTAATGATTGAAAATGAGAAATGTGAAGTCCTAAGCTCAAAAATATTAAATAAACTTAGGATTGACCTTTTCTTATTAAATATTAATATGTGTTTCAAACTCATGGAAATATGTATATATCATTTTTGTATTAGGCAGCCTGTCCTTTGCAGAGAGACAGGGAAATGGACAAGTTGTGGAGATAGTCATCACCTTTTTGGCAAAACAATCCCTCTTCACATCAGTATATATCAGTCAGGTTGTTTTTTTCCTTTTTCCATAAAACAAGATATTTTTTTCAACACTTCAACATGAAAGCCTGATGAGAAAGTGTCCCCTAAATATTTCATTGCAGAGGTAGTTTTTTCAAAATTCCCTGAGTTTGACTTGCTAAATTAGAGGAAGATCTTTGACCCTGGAAATCCATAAGAAGTGATTATGGCTATGAAAATAAATTTTAAGAGATTAGTATTGTTTGATGATTTAATTAAGAAATATGCTGTAGTTCAATCTCTTTGGAATATTTTTAAATGAGATTCTTCACCTTATTTGCACGTCTTTATCTTGTGTTAAGGCAGTTCCAACAAATGGAAATGGTTAACCGAATTGAGAAGTAAATGTGTTTACTGGAAATTGCTTAGCCTTTGAATTGTAATTACAATTTTATATTCTTTGTAGGATTACTTAACTATTCATAAGTATGGCAATGCAGCCAGAAATGATCTCTGGAATACACTATCAGAGGTAAAGTATAGGAAGCTTGAAAGCCAAAGCCTCTTCTTGAATACTTGAATTGAGTTTATAAAACATTCATAACTTTTATTGACACTGATGGTTTGTTTTTACTTTTATATTTCCCTTTTCTTGATATTGCTTTCTTGTTTTATATTTGATGTATTATATTATAAGGATAATGAGGTTTAAAATTAATTCAGCTACAATGGTAGTTAAAGATACCTTGCCTACTTTCAAACATGATAATACTTCTGAAATATAATTTTAATAGGGTGTCAGATATTCATGTTTGAGTGAAATATAGATGGTAAAGAACTTTTTCTCTATAAGTGAATAGCAAGTATTTAAGTTTAATACTAGACATACTGGGGATGCTTAAAGATGCTGCAAGTAAGTACTTGCTTTAACAATAAAATATATTTCATCTTCCATTAGGTAAAAACTTTAATGTTAATAAAGTTTTTATTTCTATGTATATATATATATGCATGAAGTTTAAGCTAAGGCAAGAAAATTAATTTTACTAACACATTATATTAGTTTCACCGATTTTAAATGTTTTCATACTTAAGTAAATCATAAAAGTAAACATGAAAATGGTTTAATGTTAATTATGTTTATAGTTTATGTTTATAAAATTAATTTATACAATTTTGGTTATAAAGGCTTTAAAAAGGAATGGAAAGTATGTAAATATACAAGAAGTAATGGATCAGTGGACACTCCAGATGGGTTATCCTGTTATCACCATCTTGGGAAATACAACAGCAGAAAATAGAATAATAATTACCCAGCAACATTTTATTTATGACATCAGTGCTAAAACTAAAGCACATGAACCTCAAAATAACAGGTACAACTCTGTTGTTTATGTGAAAAAATTGCTTTTGTTTTTTATGTTTCACTTTGTATTTTAACATTTTAAAAAGAATTGATAACAGAATTACGAAAAGTACTCGAAATATAGTTTTCATTTCTTTATTTACATATGGTATTTTCATTTTGAACCCTCTTTTACTCCCATTTCCAGATATTTTAACTATCAAGGTGGCAGCATGCTAAAGTTATTTTGTTTAAGAAGACAGGATTTAAATTATCATGGTCATTTAACACAATAATGTGTAATTTTTTTTTTTTACTTTTCCCTGTAAATGTTTGTTGAATTAAATTTAAGAAAGTTAAAATACTTTGAAGTGGATTAAATGGTATTGAGAAAACCAAGATTTGTAGAATAGACAAGAACAGAAACTAACAATCCAGAAAGACTAGTTAAACAAAAACCCACAACCAGACTAAATAGTGTCTGAGCCAGAGGAACTCAAACTAGATCCATTTAAAATGGTCTAAGTATCAATGCCACTTAGTATCAAAATACATTCTCTTCCCTCACTTTTAGTGTTTAAAAACCATTAACACAACATACATAGAATTTGACTTGTTGTTACTTTAACTTTCATTTGAAATTCTTATTTCATTACTGAAAATTCAGCATGTAGTGTTCATGTTTTCCCACTCTTTTGTGCTTTATTAAAGCGGAGCCAAGGAAAGATAGAACTTAAATCATTTCATTTTATTTTTTTCTAAGATATCCGGATAAGAGGTTGGGAGCGGGACAGGGAGGGTTGGAGGTCAAAATTGATAAATAAAATGAGGTGTTGGGATTAGACTGGTCATGCTGTCTCCCATTTGGAATATTAGGAATCTGATTTTATCATCCATCAGTATCTAGGATATGTGAAACATGCATTAAGCTTCCTTTGTTATCTCTAAGACAGGGTCCAGGTAGAATTGACTGAGAAATTCATGAATGTTTTCTGGTGACTAAATTGGGAACCCACTTAAGAAAGTATTGTCTTAAGTCTCCTGCTCATTATATACACTGTCCTTCAGCAGACTGCCCTTGTAATCTAACTGTTTGCACCTGTGGAATACAGGGTATTATCCTGCCACACTCTCAGGATCTGACTGGGTCAACCCTTCACCCAGCCTGGATTCCTTACTGCTGCCAAACACTACTTCTGGTCAACCACCGTCTGGCCCCATGTGAAACCTGCTTAGGCATCAACCCTGGCCTTGTCGGGAAGTACATAAAAACTACTTGACTGTGGCAAAGTTAGATTCAGGCCTTGCCTTTGAGAATGATCATTCTTACACAAGCATCACTGATGCAGAAAAACATAAAGGACATGCAGATGACAGAACAAATTTTGAACAAAAATACTCTGTCAACCTATAATATGAGCCAGATGTATCGGCTGCAAGTCTGACTCTTTAAAGGAAGACTTTCTCCCAGGCTGTATAGGTATATATACCTATACAAAGCTTTTACAGGGCTTTACTTTTGCTGCAGTTATAAAATCATATGAATGGTTTTGAACGCTGAGAACTTGGCATAGAAAATATTGAGTGAGATAATGCATGACATTCCATCAGTCTCAAAATTTATTTTATATCTATTTTGAAATAATAAAGTTTGCAGTTGAAATTTTAGTATTCAGTTTTGTATTATTGATAATTTAATTCACTATAACATTGTGGTCAAAGCTTCAGTACCAATTCTATCTGCCCTTTGTCTGTAACCTTCTTAGATCTTTATCATATACTGCAAATAGTTAATGCAGTAAAACGTAGTGCCCATTTACGCCAGGAAACCCATGAATTGTGGATATTTTCTGTGACTGTATAATCAATTCTTTGTCTTCAATTTTGTAGAGGACACTGGAATATCACTACAACATGCCTAGAACATTTTAAATGTATATAGTAATCATATTTTTCATATGTGGTAGCTGTATTACAGCATAGAAAGGAAAGATCTTTATATTATAATTGCATAAAGTTAGTTGATATGTGAAATTGAGTAAAATATTTGCTAGCATTTTGGTATTTGGGAAATTGTGAATTTGTGTAGCTTTTTTTTCTTTATAAAGTTAATACATTGTAATGTTCAGTAATGTCTCCTATACATATTGAGCTTCTTGGAGTCCTGTGCTACAGAGAATTACGTTTATCTCCTTTTATTTTGGGTCCGATGATTGCAACCTTGGAACCATTTTTCATGGCATGTACATTAATGCTTCACTAATATTGGTACCATTTTTAAAAAAGTTTTTTCACTCCAGCTAAAATAAGCACCTACGCTTTTCTGCCTTAACATAATCATTAGAATAAACATTGCTTTATTATAAAAATGTGACCTACGATGAAGAGAGGTAGTCCCAGGGACTGTTAAATAAAAAATATCTTGAGGGTCTTTTGAAGTGCATTGTTTTTGTTTTTTTCTTCTTAAAATGAGATGACTAAAATTCAAGTTAAACTTAAGGGGCTGGGGCACAATTTAATTTCACAGGTTCTTTTTTCTAGTTTCTTTTTTAACGTAACTCACTGCATTTTTGGATGTTTTTACAGCACACCACACAGAGCTTTTCACCCACAATGTTTAGGGTCTTCTAGCCTTTTAAGTTGTAATCATAAAGCAACATAATTGCCATGCCTTCTTTGATCTTAAAAATGAAATTGGTGGAAAGATCAAATATGTGTTGTTTGGAAAGTTAAGGAAAATAACTTGTATAGTACTGATAGTATAGCAATTCAGAAATAATATAAACTTCAGATGTGCTTGGTGATTTGTAATTTTTACTTTGTCTTTGTGACAATGTATAGATTTTGTGTATACATACATGCACACACATAACACACAGACACACACACACAGAATAGAGGCCAAAAACATGCTTAGGAAAAATATAGAGGGTATTTTAAAAGTTTTACAAAATGCCCCAATGTTTGTATCACAATACCTTAAAGTTAACTTCTTTTTTTGCATCTGAACATTGCTGTACAGTACAGTGTCTGCCATTTAGGAAGTTTCTTGTATGTGGAATTGTCTGTAAGCAATAATGCAGGTATTGATATGAATCTCTCCTTCTTGACTTTAGAGACTTTTGCTAAAACTCAGAATCAAAACATATCAATTTTTATTGTAATTTCTAGTTTCATTATTTAGAAGGATACAGTTTAAATAAATGTAAAATTATAAGTATGTTTATATTAGGGGCATATATGACAGATTTGGAGATGTCCTCCCCCATCAAAAGACATATTCTATTTTTAGCTACATAGCCCCAGACATGTTCCCTGAAAATTTCTCAATTCTCCATTAATTCCCATAGTTACTGAGCTCATAGAGTATTCTTATAGTTTTCAGGTCAGAAATATTTTTCTCATACTGCATATTGTTGACTATCCCTGTTGCTAATAGTGCAATGATTGGTTAACATAACCTGGCTATATTTTAGGGGAACAAAATGTAGTCATTGGATTTTATTGTAAGACTATCCAATTTATCTCCAGTTGCTCATTTGAGGTTAAATTGATATTACTTCACGTACAAGTTTAGGCCTAAACTTTTATCCTATAAAAAGTCACGTTCTAGAAAACGCTTCTCTTTAATAGCTGAGACTCATGACTGATCCCTGCACATTGGTGGTTGATTTCACACATCAATTTGGAAATTCCATTTCAGAAAACAGAGCATTGTGTCCCACGGTGTTCTTTGTATTGATCTGGATTTTAGGGGGATCTGATCAGTTTTGCTTTTTGTCCCTACTTTGCTGAATAACTTTATCTGTACTGTATTATCCTTTCTATAAAATCTGACAAAAGTGTTTTTTAAGAATAGTTAAACAAGTAAATGAGGAGAATGTTGAAATGTAAATGCATGAAAGCACTGGAATGGGCATTAATCTAATGCGGAATCAAGTAGAAAGGAGTTATTTTAAGACTTTACTCAATATATGGTGCAGCTCAGATTTATAGATTTTAGCTACTTTTTATTCCTCATGTAAAATTCAAATCTTTTTTTCCAAGATAAATTGTTTTGTTGGTAGTCCACCTTTTGTTTTGAAATTAAAACTCTTAGAGGCCAAGTCTGCTTAGCGACATTGAAAGAGTGAATTCATCTTCTTGGCCTATTCCTTACATTTATGACTGGGGAATTTAAAAAATTCTCCTAAAGAGAATAAGAAAAATCACATAGGAGGTGCATAGGAAATGTTGTTTGTTTGTTATAACCATTTTTATTCTTAACATTTCTCTTTTATTTTGCAGTTACCTGTGGCAGATCCCATTAACTATTGTGGTAGGAAATAGAAGCCATGTGTCTCCAGAAGCAATTATTTGGGTGTCTAACAAATCAGGTAAAAAATATATTCTCCCCTGAGAATTTGGTTTCAGATAATTGTTTAGCAACTTAACCTCTTGTATCAGCTGTTATAAAAATGTGAATAAAGACAAATTAGAAAGACAATATAGAGGAATTACCTCTATACATTTAAGTATAATATAGTATAGTTTCTACATAGTCTAATTTCAGTCCACTGATATAATTATTAAATTTATTTGTGTCTTTGATGGTAAAGAGAAAATTTAAATCTAAGTACTTGTAGTACTATTCTTAACCACTTTAAACTGTACCATTTTATAATCCTGAATGGAACAGAATTACAATCGTAACCTCCAGTGGAACAGTATGCCAGATACTGAAACACAGGCCACATTTTTCAATTCCATTTTCCAGCTATCTTCTCTTTACCAGACTGGCTCTTTAAAGAATGGGTGAGGCAATATTCTCTGTAGAATTAGATAATTATAGGGCCAGAAGGGAGAGGCTTATTAGGTCATGAAACCATCCCTTAGGTAGGGTCAAGTCTCAAGGAGCAGAGAAAGATGAGATTCTATTCTATTTCTAAATATCTTCAAATAAGATAGTTACCTATTTCAATTCACTGTCAGAAAGCTATTTCTTGAATCCAGTCTAAATGCTTCATATTAGAGTGTGAAACAGGTCTCTTTTATTTCTGTTTTCCATTGAATTGAAGAAAAAACCAATTATCATCTTTTATGTAACATTTCATTTAGATTTAAATGGTCAAATATGTTCACATTTTGTTTTTCTTACTCCTTTCTCACATTCTGCTACTTTATATTTTCTCGCTATTTTGTAAGTGTGATTTAAACAACCACAAATCTTTTTTCGAAGTAAGGTGAAGTATAAATAAACAACAAAAATATTGTTTCTTCTCCCCAGTCTTGCTCCTATTAGGGAGATGTAAGTGCTTAAAATACATACACACATACATATAAGAAAAAGGTCTCACAGCAGAATCTAATCTGCTTAACAGAAATATAAACACTTGTTTTGCCAGTTGAATTTTTATTCAAATTGTCATGTTGTTGTATTTTTAACACATCATCACATATTATGAAAATATGTGCCGGGTGTCAGGCCGGAGCCTCTTAGGTGGGAGAGCCGAGTTCAAGACATTGGTCCAACAGAAACCTGCCAGCCCCATGTAATATCAAATGGCAAAACATCTCCCAGAGATCTCCATCTCAACGCTAAAACCCACCTCCACTCAACGACCAGCAAGCTACAGTGCTGGACATCCCATGCCAAACAACTAGGAAGACAGGAACACAACCCCACCCATTAGCAGACAGGCTGCCTAAAATCATAAGTTCACAGACACCCCAAAACACACCACCGGACGCAGCCCTGCCCACCAGAAAGACAAGATCCAGCCTCATCCATCAGAACAGTCACCAGTCCCCTCCACCAGGAAGCCTACACAACCCATTGAACCAACCCTACCCACTGGGGACAGACACCAAAAACAATGGGAACTACGAACCTGCAGCCTACAAAAAGGAGACCCCAAATGCAGTAAGTTAAGCAAAATGAGAAGACAAAGAAATATACAGCAGATGAAGGAGCAAGGTAAAAACCCACCAGACCAAACAAATGAAGAGAAGATAGGCAGTCTACATGAAAAAGAATTCAGAGTAATGATAGGAAAGATGATCCAAAATCTTGGAAATACAATGGAGAAAATACAAGAAATATTTAACAAGGACCTAGAAGAACTAAAGAGCAAACAAACAACGATGAACAGCACAAAAAATGAAATTAAAAATTCTCTAGAAGGAATAAATAGCAGAATAACTGAGGCAGAAGAATGGATAAGTGACCTGGAGTTAAAATAGTGGAAATAACTACTGCAGAGCAGAATAAAGAAAAAAGAATGAAAAGAAATGAGGACAGTCTCAGAGATCTCTGGGACAACATTAAACCCAACAACATTCGAATTATAGCGGTCCCAGAAGACGAAGAGAAAAAGAAGGGGTCTGAGAAAATATTTGAAGAGATTATAGTTGAAAACTTCCCTAATATGAGAAACAAAATTGTCAGTCAAGTCCAGGAAACTCAGAGAGTCCCAAATAGGGTAAATCCAAGGAGAAATAAGCCAAGACACATATTAATCAAACTACCAAAAATTAAATACAAAGAAAAAATATTAAAAGCAGCAAGGGAAAAACAACAAATAACATACAAGGGAATCCGCATAAGGTTAACAGCTGATTTCTCAGCAGAAACTCTGCAAGCCAGAAGGGAGTGGCAGGTCATATTTAAGGTGATGAAAGGGAAAAGCCTACAAACCAAGATTACTCTACCCAGCAAGGATCTCATTCAGATTCAATGGAGAAACTAAAACCTTTACAGACAAGCAAAATCTAAGAGAATTCAGCACCACCAAACCAGTCTACAACAAATGCTAAAGGAACTTCTCTAGGCAAGAAACACAAGAGAAGGAAAAGACCTACAATAACAAACACAAAACAACTGATAAATGGTTATAGGAACATACATATTGATAATTACCTTAAATGTAAATGGATTAAATGCTCCATCTGAAAGACATAAACTGGCTGAATGGATGCAAAAACAAGACCAACATATATGCTGTCTACAAGAGACCCAATTCAGACCTAGGGACACATACAGACTGACAGTGAGGGGATGGAAAAAGATATTCCATGCAAATGGAAATCAAAAGAAAGCTGGAGCAACAATTCTCATATCAGACAAAATAGACTTTAAAGTAAAGACTATTACAAGAGACAAAGAAGAACACTACGTAATGATCAAGCGATCAATCCGTAAGCAGATATAACAATTGTAAATATTTATGCACCCAACATAAGAGCACCTCAATACATAACACAAATGCTAACAGCCATAATAAAGGAAATTGACAGTAACACAATAATAGTAGGGGACTTTACCACCACACTTTTACCAATGGACAGATCATCCAAAATGAAAATAAATAAGGAAACACAAGCTTTAAATGACACATTAAACAAGATGGACTTAATTGATATTTATAGGACATTCCATCCAAAACAACAGAATACACTTTCTTCTCAAGTGCTCATAGAACATTCTCCAGGATAGATCATATCCTAGGTCACAAATCAAGCCGTGGTAAATTTAAGAAAATTGAAATCATATCAAGTATCTTTTTTGACCACAACGCTATGAGATTAGATATCAATTATAGGAAAAATCTGTAAAAAATACAAACATATGGAGGCTAAACAATACACTACTAAATAACCAAGAGATCACTGAAGAAAAAAAGAGGAAATAAAAAAATAACTAGAAACCGGGCTTCCCTGGTGGTGCAGTGGTTGAGAGTCCGCCTGCCGATGCAGAGGACGCGGGTTCGTGCCCCGGTCCAGGAAGATCCCACATGCCGCGGAGTGGCTGGGCCCGTGAGCTATGGTCGCTGAGCCTGCGCGTCCGGAGCCTGTGCTCCGCAACGGGAGAGGCCACAACAGTGAGAGGCCCACGTACCACAAAACAAAACAAAACAAAACAAAAAATAACTAGAAACAAATGACAGTGAAAACACGATGACCAAAACCTATCATATGCAGCAAAAGCAGTTCTAAGAGGGGAGTTTATAGCAATAAAATTCTACTTCAAGAAACAAGAAACATCTCAAAGAAACAACCCAACCTTACACCTAAAGCAATTAGAGAAAGAAGAACAAAAAATGCCAAAGTTAGCAGAAGGAAAGAAATCATAAAATCAGAGCAGAAATAAATGAAAAAGAAATGAAGGAAACAATAGCAAAGATCAATAAAACTAAAAGCTGGTTCTTTGGGTAGATAAACAAAATTGATAAACCATTAGCCAGACTCATCAAGAAAAAAAGGGATAAGACACAAATCAATAGAATTGAAAATGAAAAAGGAGAAGTAACAACTGACACTGCAGAAATACAAAGTATCAAGAGGGATTACTACAGACAACTCTATGCCAATAAAATGGACAACCTGGAAGAAAAGGACAAATTCTTAGAAATGCACAACCTTCTTAGACTGAACCAGGAAGAAATAGAAAATATAAACAGACCAATCACAAGCACTGAAATTGAAACTGTGATTAAAAATCTTCAAATAGACAAAAGCCTAGGACCAGATAGCTTCACAGGCGAATTCTGTCAAACAGATAGAGAAGAGCTAACACCTATCCTTCTCAAACGCTTCCAAAATATAGCCGAGGGAGGAACACTCCCAAACTCATTCTACGAGGCCACCATCACCCTGATATCAGAACCAAGCAAAGATGTCGCAAAAAAAGAAAACTACAGACCAATATCACTGATGAGCATAGACGCAAAAATCCTCAACAAAATACTAGCAAACAGAATCCAACAGCACATTAAAAGGGTCATACACCATGATCAAGTGGGGTTTATTCCAGGAATGCAAGGTTTCTTCAACGTATGCAAATCAGTCAACGTGATACACCATATTAACAAATTGAAGGAGAAAAACCGTATGATCATCTCAATAGATGCAGGAAAAGCTTTTGACAAAATTCAACACCCATTTATGATAAAAACCCTCCAGAAAGTAGGCATAGAAGGAACTTACCTCAACATAATAAAGGCTATATATGAGAACTTACCTCAGCATAATAAAGGCTATATATGAGAACAGCCAACATCGTTCTCAATGATGAAAACCTGAAACCATTTCCACTAAGATCAGGAACAAGACAAGGTTGCCACTCTCACCACTATTATTCAACATAGCTTTGGAAGTTTTAGCCACAGCAATCAGAGACAAAGAAGAAATAAAAGGAATCTAAATCGAAAAGAAGTAAAGCTGTCACTGTTTGCAGATGACATGATACTATACATAGAGAATCCTAAAGATGCTACCAGAAAACTACTAGAGCTAATCAATGAATTTGGTAAAGTAGCAGGATACAAAATTAATGCACAGAAATCTCTTGCATTCCCGTACAGTAATGATGAAAAATCTGAAAGAGAAGTTAAGGAAACATCCGATTTACCCTTGTACGAAAAAGAATAAAATACCTAGGAATAAACCTACCTAAGGAGACAAAAGGCCTGTATGCAGAAAACTGTAAGACACTGATGAAAGAAATTAAAGATGATACAAACAGATGGAGAGATATACCATGTTCTTGGATTGGAAGAATCAACATTGTGAAAATGACTATACTACCCAAGGCAATTTACAGATTCACTGCAATCCCTATCAAACTGCCAATGGCAGTTTTCACAGAACTAGAACAAAAAATTTCACAATTTTTATGGAAACACAAAAAACCCCCAATAGCCAAAACAATCTTGGGAAATAAAAACGGAGCTAGAGGAATCAGGCTTCCAGACTTCAGACTACATTAAAATGCTACAGCAATGAAGACCGTATGGTACTGGCACAAAAACAGAAATATAGATCAATGGAAGAGGACAGAAAGCCCAGAGAAAACCCATGCACGTATGGTCACTTTATCTTTGATAAAGGAGGCAAGAATATACAGTGGAGAAAAGACAGCCTCTTCAATAAGTGGTGCTGGGAAAACTGGACAGCTACATGTAAAAAATGAAACTAGAACACTCCCTAACACCATACACAAAAATAAGCTCAAAATGGATTAAAGATCTAAATGTAAGGCCAGACACTATAAAACTCTTAGAGGAAAACATAGGCAGAACACTCTATGACATAAGTCACAGCAAGGTCCTTTTTGACCCACCTCCTATAGAAATGGAAATTAAAAAAAAATAAACAAATGGGACCTAATGAAACTCGAAAGCTTTTGCACAGCAAAGGAAACCATAAACAAGACAAAAAGACAGCCCTCAGAATGGGAGAAAATATTTGCAAATGAAGCAACTGCCAAAGGATTAACCTCCAAAATATACAAGCAGCTCATGCAGCTCGATATCAAAAAAAGAGCCCCATCCAAAAATGGGCAGAAGACCTAATTAGACATTTCTCCAAAGAAGATATACAGATTTCCAACAAACACATGAAAAGATGCCCAACATTACGAATCATTAGAGAAATGTAAATCTAAACTGCAATGAAGTATCACCTCACACCAGTCAGAATGGCTGTCATCAAAAAATCTACAAAGAATAAATGCTGGAGAGAGTGTGGAGAAAAGGGAACCCTCTTGCACTGTTGGTGGGAATGTAAATTGATACAGCCACTATGGAGAACACTATGGAGGTTCCTTAAAAAACTAAAAATAGAAGAATCATATGACCCAGCAATCCCACTACTGGGCATATACCCTGAGAAAACCATAATTCAAGAAAAGTCATGTACCACAATGTTCATTGCAGCACTATTTACAATAGCCAGTATATGGAAGCAACCTAAGTGTCCGTCAACAAAGCAATGGATAAAGAAGATGTGGTACATATATACAATGGAATATTACTCAGCCATAAAAAGAAACGAAGTTGAGTTATTTGTAGTGAAGTGGATGGATCTAGTGTCTGTCATACATAGTGATGTAAGTCAGAATGAGAAAAAAAAATACCATATGCTAACACATATATATGGAATCCAAAGAAAAAGTGGTTCTGAAGAATTTAGGGGCAGGACAGGAATAAATAAGCAGATGTAGAGAATGCACTTGAGGACACCAGGAGGGGGAAGGGTAAGCTGGGACGAGTGAGAGAGTGGCATGGACACATATACACTACCAAACGTAAAATAGATTGCTAATGGGAAGCAGCCGCATAGCACAGGGAGATCAGCTCAGTGCTTTGTGACCACCTAGAGGGGTGGGATAGGGAGGGTGGGAGGGAGACACAAGAGGGAGGGGATATGGGGATATATGTATACGTATAGCTGATTCACTTTGTTATACAGCAGAAAGTAACACACCTTTGTAAAGCAAATATACTCCAATAAAGATGTTAAAAAAAAATGTTAGGATAGATAAGACTTAAAAGGGAAATTGATGCTGCAAATTCGAAGTAAACATTAAAAATGGCATAATGGTATAACGCTTTCGTTAAATATTAGCTCATATGAAAGTTACAAGCCCAAAAGAGCGCATATTTTTTAGTCCCCTCTTTACAAATGAGAAAATTAAGGCTTGAGAAATAACTTGCTGAAAGTGTCTTAGGAGCTTGATTTTCTTTTCTAAGTTTATTTACAACACACACACACACACACACACACACACACACACACACACGATTTTAATACTTTGCTAGGTTACTTTGCAGATCTGTCAGTTTTGACACTTTGCCACTGGGTACACAGGAATGGTTCTCTATAATCTCTACAGAGCATTATCTAATTTTATTCTCACAAGAGTCCAGTGAGAAAACTAGTATGTGTTATTATACCTGAATTTGTTTCACACTGTTTCCCTTGTTACCCTGGTTCACTTTTTTATGTGTTTTAAATTCTGATTGTTCTGCAACCAACCAACACTGAGTAGAAAGATCTGATATCCTTTCTCTTTTTATTCCAAAAGGAAGGATAAAATATAAAGATATAAAATACTATAAAATGACAACTACTTTTTGCCTTGATATAATCTAAGTCCTGTGCCATTTTGGATATATTCTAAATATAAATTTTAATTGTTATTACGAACACTTGAAATATAACTTCCATACTTTTTATTATGGTACTCATCACGTACTGTACCTCATTAGGCTATTGAAAAAGATCTCTTTAAAATTCATTGCTTGCCGTTAGTTAATTTGAAGAACATTTTAGAGATATAATTAAGTAGAAAGAAAAAGGTATTTAAAAATCTATTAGAAAACTTTTCAGGGAATCATTTCTCCAAAGGTTTCATTTATAACCAAGGTGTAAAAATATTCATGAACAGTAATAACCTTCAGGTTTTAGTTATTAATTTAATAATAGAATACTAAACAACAATAGATGTTTGCCTTTTTTTCTTCTCAGACTAGACGGTATAGGGATTGTTGTCCTATTTTAGTTGGTCTCTATTCTACCTATACATTGTTGAATTCAAAAGTTCAAAAAACTAGAACCAAGTGCATCACATGAAGTTAAGTTATGCCATCTATCTAAAATGTCAGGAGGAAGTAACTTTAAAAAACAGATTTAATATCATAGAAATCGATGCCCATTTCAAAATTGTAAAAAGTTTAATCATGTGTTCATATATTAAACCCAAACCTTTAATATTGTAATTTCTTTAAATAATAATCACTTCTTAGATGAAAATGATTAAACTTGTTCTTAACCTATGTGAATTCAATAACAATTTAAATATGTTTTGCTATAAAAATCTTATTCCTGAAGACAGTGTTAGGGTTGCTCAAGGGAAACAATATCCTCAATATTTCAATCAATTTTTCTTCAGTGAATTCAGACATGATTAACTAAAATCTCTCTTTATGAGGACTTGTTTTTTAAATGCCATTTTTTAGATTATTGTTTTTTATTTTTACATCTGTAAAATTGGGTGACATTCTAAAGCTTCACAGAAATTGTGTGAATAAATACATTAAATTTTTTAAAAACCTGCAGATATAAAGTATCAGAAACTTGGGAAGCTATAAATATTTTAGAGCAATATCTGACAGATTTATTTTCCTAAGTACCACAGATTAAGCTGGGTAAAATTTCAAACTAAGAAAACTATCCCCTTCTGCCATTGAATCATAGAATTAGAAGGGGCCTTAAATGCCATTACTTGGCCTTTAGGTTATAAGTTCTACTGAGGACAAAAGACGATCAGTGGCATAAGTTCAAACATTTATATATAGGAAAATTTTACAAGAAGTTTTCGTACTCCTTTTATAATTCTTGTTTCCCAAGTTATTTCCCCCTTTTTCAAATTAATATAAGAATATGAAAATGTATACAGTATCACATACAATAAAAACGTTATACCATCTTGTATCAACAGAGTATGCGTGGTAAAAAGGGCACGGAAGTCAGGATACCTGAGATGCACTATCTCAGGCAATTCAATTAACCTGTCTGAGCCTCATTTCTTTATCTGTTCTAACACATACTGTTAATAAAGGTGTCAAGAAGTTGAAGTGCTCTTTGAAACATTAAAGATTAGATGTTTATGTTTAGTATACATTTATGTTTAAGTATTTTTTACTGTATTTCTGAAAGTTGATAATATGTAACATGTGTTGGTTACATTAGCCCACCCCATTCTAGACGTGAACAATTAATGATCTTTAACATTCATTCATTAATTTTTGTGGTATAACCTCTTCTTGTATGGCTTTTACTTAAGAGAAAGTACTCTGTAAGTTCAGCGCTTAAGAAAAGTAAAAATAAAATTTGTTTTGTTGTCTGATGTGTAAAAACTTGGATAATAGAGTGAGAATTAGAGGTTGTGCCTCTTACTCAGAACTGACATGAATGGTTTCCATGATGCATTGTGTGGTTTTGAGTCACTGTGGAAATTAGATAGACCTGTGTGTGTGTGCGTGTGTGTGTGTGTGTATAAAATATGAATTTTAAGTAAACTTCATACATTATGCAACTTCTATGAAGCATGAGTCCTGAGGGCAGCAGCAACAAAATAATTAGAATTGTAAACTATGGTTCTGGGAAGTCAATAAAGGCTGCCATTAAAAGTGAATGAGTTCTCTATCTGTATCATATTTGAAGGGGTTAAATATGTAAGTTATAAGATTACTTTTACTGGCTTCCTTTAATTGAATTAACCAGCGAATATAATCAAGTTACCATTTTCCAAAGTGATTCCAATAAGCAGAATTTATTATCTTTGTTCTAATTATATGTAGAAATATTAGAGTCTTAAATAAATGAGGTTCCTTTTTCCAACATTATTGATGATGCTGGAAAGTCTGTTATTTATTAGCACATCCCAAGAAAGCACAAGGAAAAGGGTAAGAAATAACAGTGACTTTCATAAATGAGCCCTATTATTTTAATCACTTTCTTGCTGAATAAAATAAGTAGAATGTGCACCTGAAGCCTTTTCCACAGATACATATACAATGTAACTGGAAGCCACATGAATACAGTAGTAGATTTCTTGGTTACATTTATCTTGAGAAAGAAAATTATATATACATAACAGGGTTTTATCAAGAGTAATAATGAGTAAGCTACTAAAGGTTTTCTAGCAAATTCTAGCTATAGTGATTAATTGACTAAAGAGTAGATTTCAATTAGGTATTTAGGATGGTGTCCTCTTTTAATTATTGGTACTGTGATATCTGGTATTAAGAAAACATAACTTCACTCTATTTTTACCCTTAAAATTGCAAATCTCTCTTACCCCCTAAAATGCTGTTTTCAGAACACCACAGAATAACTTCTTTGGACAAAGGAAGCTGGTTACTGGGGAACATCAATCAAACTGGCTATTTTAGAGTCAACTATGATTTAAGGAATTGGAGATTATTAATTGATCAATTAATCAGGAAACATGAGGTAAACTGGATTTACTCATCAAAGATCTGTTTTGACATATGAACATCTGCCATTTTAATCCTAAGTGATTCCATTTTTTTTTTTTTTTTTTTTTTTGGTTGCCCTCATAGGTTCTCTCTGTCAGTAACCGAGCAGGTTTGATCGACGATGCCTTCAGCCTAGCCAGGTATGTTTTCCTGTGGCTCTCCCCAATAAAACTAATGCCCTTAAGACTTCCTCTATTAAGCTAAATAGTGTATATGTATTGAATAAGAAATCTTTTAAAAATAATTTCTGTCTCACACCGTTTGTGTTTGGATATGAATTACAATCAGTGTCCCAAATTCTTGGTCAATAGTAGCCATGGGGTATTTCTGAGTCAGGAGAAGCTTGATCAATTTTTGCCACAAGTTCAATTTAACACTCAAGATTAATACTCTTTTTACAATTTCATTAATGAACTCTACAAAATGACCATTGTGCCATATTTAATTTTTGATGTAAAGTACCTTGAAGCATTGGCTTTTTTTTTCATGACATATACTAGTATATCTTTTTTTAATGTATTTTTGAATGTGATTCATTATGAAAATCTTGCGCTGCAAGACAGAAATAAATATTCTACTGGGTAAAACTGTTCTGGACAAAATATATGTCAATCTTGTAGCAGAAGTTATAGTACTAGTTATAGTAATATTTGTGTTATTTTCATAGTTAGATTTATAATGTTAAAAATCAGTTATTCTTTTGAATAGTCATTAAATAGCTATTCCTTTAAAGTAATGTTGATCGTAAACCCAAGCTATTTTACTCAATTTTGAGGCTAAATAGTAAAATAACTCAGTCCTTTTAATATTTTTTATTGTTCACATCAGTATAGTTTTAATTTTAATAATCTGATATTATGGGACAAAAATTTAGAAATGATAGAGGTGGAGAAAAGCCTGACAAGATAGTCATATGTGGAGATAAAGATTAAGTAAGATATGAAGACTTTGAAGAAAGCATTAGATATAACATGAAGATTATTTTGACATAGACGTTTAGAGAGTTCAGAAAGCCAGTAAGACAGTGTACTTAATGTAACATTGCCCTGAGAGAGAAGCAAGCTAAAGAGAGCTATGTTAAGAGTTCCACAAGGAAAGATTAGGGAACTAGAAGAGAACAAATATTACCAGTTAATTAAACACATAAATTTCCAGGCACTGTTCTGTTTTACATATAGTAATTTGTATAATTTTCACAACAACCTTATGAGATAAGCAGATCTGTATTATTATTATTATTCCCATTATATAGATGAGGAGACTGAGGGTTAGAGAAGTCAAGTAACTTACCTAAAGTCATATAGCTAGTAATTGACAGGGCCAGGGCTTCATATATATGCAGTAATAGAAGAGCCAGGTAATATAGGAAGATTGAGGGGATTTGAAGTGGTAGTTCATATGAATCCTTACGTGTTTGAAATGATGGTGAGAAAGCAAACAAGTAGTGATATCCTAAAGAGAGAGGGCAGATGGAAAGATGGAAATTGAAAGGATCTTTGACTCATCTGCATTAAATGATAGAAGCTATTTTTTAATGAAATATTTTAATTTTAGTAGATGATTTTTTTTTTCCAAAATTAAATTCCTTGTTGTCTAATACAGAACATTGCTTTCAATAACAATTTTGGAAGACTTAAACATTTGAAGTAAACAATTTCATTATCATTTATACAAATTTACCAGGGGAATGTGCAAATCTCCTTGAATATATATTGAAATTTGTTCTACTGATCATGAGATAATTTTCCTACTAGCATGGAAGTAAATAAACACAAAATTAGATTTATTCTGCATTTACTTGGGAACACCCTGCAGTCACTTGGAGTTAAGGGTTATTCACATTTCAGTGTATTCTAGTAAATGTTTCAAAGTTTTGCTACCAACCTATGTCAGTCTTCTTTCAGTTTCCTGAACACACCATGCTCCTTTTGGCTTCTTTATAGATAACAAACAGAAGAGTAGCAAATATTTATCAATATGTATGTTCCAGGCACTGTACTGAGGCTTTTATGAATGATTTTGTTCAGTCTTCTCAGTAAACCCATGGAGTGGGTGTGGTTACTGCAGCCATGTTATAGCTGAGTCGTGGAGGTTGAGAGGGGTTAAGTCTCTTAGCTAAGGGTGCACAGGTTTTAAGTGAGGGGTGGAGGGGTGACATTCAACTGCAGATAGTAGCACAGCAGCGCTTATGACCTCAGGTCAGGGTGACTGCCCATTATATGAAATTCCTTTCCACTCCCCTTGTCTGTTGGGAATATTGCTATTCACTTAAAAATAAAATTTCACTTGCACAGCCTTACCTGAAACCAATCTGTCCTTCCCAGAAAGAATAAGGTGACATCCTGTGGATCTGTACTTTAGCAGTTGTCACCTTGTAGTTCAACTACTTTTCTGGGTCCCTGTGATTTTTGGGTGATCTTGAGGGCAGGGCTTTGTCTCATCCTTGTATTACTACTGCCTAACTTAATCTTTGGTACAGGATTATACCAATATATATTTGTTGAATGAATTGCTAATTAACTATTAATTATTCAGACTATAAACTTTCAGGCCCACTATCTTTTTGTGCAATTAAGTACACATATTCTGGGTATTTTTTATGGTTGTTTTTTAAATATATAAAAACCACATGAATGCATTCTAGTTGTAGTGATTAAAACAAGAGAGACAACAATGTGAAAATTTTCTTTTACTCCTTCCATGACATCCTATAGCTCTTACCCTCCCTCTTCACAGATAAAATAAATATTTGCTGTATATAAATCCAGCCTTTTTTTTTTTTTTTTTTTTGCGGTACGCGGGCCTCTGACTGTTGTGGCCTCTCCCGTTGCCGAGCACAGGCTCCGGACGCGCAGGCTCAGCCGCTCTGCAGCATGTGGGATCTTCCCGGACTGGGGCATGAACCCGTGTCCCCTGCATCAGCAGGCGGACTCTCAACCACTGCGCCACCAGGGAAGCCCAAATCCAGCCATTTTTAAACATTTCCATACAGTTTAATTTTTTTTATGTGAACAGAAATACATTCTGTTTTCTACTCATTTATAAAAATAAATCTGAGGAGCTTTATTCCAGTGTTGCTAAATCTTCATTATTATAATCAAGACTGCACTGAGTGTGCCTGAACAGTCTTTTGTTGCACATATACGTATTTTTATAGGATTGATTCCTGAAAGAGGAATTTTTGGTTTAAAGAGTATAAGATTTTTGATAAATATTACAAATTGTATTCCAAAGTGTTTCCCAGTAGAACCCTCCGTCAACCACATACGAGAGGGCCCTATGCCCCCAAACCCTTCATGATAATAAAGAGTATATACATCTTTTACATTTTTGACAGTATGGCAGCAAAAATAATTTTTTTGAAGCTGTTACAGAACTAGTTGAATTAACTTGTGCATCTTTTCATATACATCTGCCATGTGTATTTTGTTTTCTTCTGTGAATTGTTACCTGGTTAAAGGAAAAACAAAAGCCTAATAGAAGATGGGTGAGGTATTTTTCCTACCCTTTTCCTATATATTTTGGATTTTTTTGGATTTTACTCCTTTTTGTAGAAAACAATTTTACAGTATTTTCTCTCAACACTGTCATTTTTTTTTATACTTTGTGGTGTATTTCATCATCTCAAAGGCTTTTAATTTATATGTTAAATCATTCCTTTTGTAGCTTTCCATTTCTTTGGTTCTGACTTCCATAGAAGACCTTCTCTATATGAACATTTTGAAAATATTTCATTTTTTATTTGAAAGCTATTTTGTTTTTGCATCTATCTCCTCACCCTTCCTTCTCTAATTAGTTTTTATGTATAGAATGGAAGAGTGGTCTAATTTTCTTTAACATTAATATATTTATAACCAATTATTTAATCCTATTTGTTTAAAGGACTTTCTTATTCATAGATTTGAAATGATATCTTTATCTTAATGAAAATGCTTATATTTTAGGGAATTCATTCAATTCTGTTTAACTGGTCTCTGTTGTTTTTGGCACTAGTACCATGTTGCTCTGATTAGCTTTCTAGTATGTTGTGGTTGACAACATTTTCTCTTGTTCTTGTTCAAAATCTTACGTGTTTTCTCTTAAGTATAGATTTTTAAATCAGTTTGACAAAGCCCATTAAAAATCCTGCTGCAGTTTTGACTGAATATGCATTGATTGGATTTATAAGTTAATTTTTAAAGAATTAACATATTTTCAAATGTGAGCTTTCCAATATCAAAACATGTTGTTTCTCCCCATTTTTTTAGGTCCCTAAGTCAAGCTCTATAGCTTTATTTACATTGGTTCTGGAAATGTCATATTCCTCCTTTTTTATAGTATATGCTTCTATAGGAAATGGCACTGCTTCTGCACTTAGATGCTCTAATTTTCATTACTTATGTGTAAGGAATTAATCAATTGCCTCGCAAATATCATTGTGTTATGACTTGAACTTTGAAATTAGTGACTAAATGCCTAGATATTTTTTGTTGGGTGTTCATGTTTCTTGTTGGTTTTTGTTTTGATGAAGCATTGCTAGATTGAGAGATATAAAAATGAACAAGATGCATTTCTTGTTTTCAATGAATTCATGGTCTAGCAGGGACAGTACACGGTAGACAATTAACTATATTCAGTATGTCAATACGATGAATAAAATATTATGCAAATGTTGTAATATAAAGAATTAATGTGGTCTAGAAAGATTATGGAGGATATCATATAGGAAATACCATCAGAAAAATGAAAGTTTGCCATGGAAATCTACTAAAGTTTTAAAAGTAATAAAATGAGAGCAGGAAAAAGTGTAAACTAGAGGATGGATTTAGGGCAAGAGAACTATTACCACAGTGATGCTCATGCAACAAATTGATTGAAACATAGATTTGAGAAGGAGTGGAATTGGCAGCTAGATAACGTAAGAACTCTTACTGAAGTTATTTATTAGCTTAATATGTAGTAGAAACTGGAAATTTGGAAGATGCGCTTTAGGAAGTATAATATACACTGGATTTGGATATTTAAAGTCATTAACATGCTCTGAGTATGATTTTAAAAAGCTATAAAAGTGTGTAGAGCTGGATTGTGGACCTATGTGGTATTTTGTTTGAAAATAGTCAAAATACGTGAAAATTGTTTGGAACATTTGTTCATATGGAAGAGTTCCAGAGATAAATCATCATCATCATCACCATCATCATCACCACCTTTGCCCTGGGCAGTTACTGCATTGATTTACTTATTTAGTCACCAGTTTCCTGGAAAATTCAATTATGTATTGTAGAACACATGCCAGATTATTGCATTATTAATGTCATAACATATATTTTTAGCTTGCATAGCATATTTAAAAAATTCTGTTACAGGCTATTCCATTAAGGACCCAATCACCTAAAAAAGCCTAACTAGGACAGACTCTTACAACTTAGTTTGCAAATTTTGTTAAGAAATAGGATAGCAGTTATATCTTCTAAAGTATTAGTGTTTTATTAACAATAAGCACAAGAACCTGTACCTGGAGATTATGAATGTCACACTTAGAAGCGCTCTAAGTACTGGTGAGCTGTCATCAGTAATAGTTAATACATTTTTGAAGACGGTATAAGTTAAAAAATTAATAAATACATTTTTATCAACTTGTTTCTGAGTTTATAAATCTGCGACATGTTAGGAGAACTGGAAATTCAGTATGTGAGCCAGTGAAAATATAATGGCTCATGAAGAAGCAGACTATGAGAATACCTCAAACCTACCCTCATGCATTGTTTTTTTTTCTGGGCCTTAGTTTCAGGACTGATAGCAGCATTGTTAAAACTGCCTTAACAATGTTTGCAAGCTGATTGGTACTAACCTGCTCCTTGTGAGACTTCCTCTGTCATAGTTTTTATTAGAAATTCTGTCTTCTGGATGGCTCTCCTGTACCTTGTTTAAAGTTTCCCCTGCCAAACATGTGTTCATTACTTCTTTGCTCATTGCAGAAAATAGGAGCGTTATGTACCTAAAAAGCAACTTCATCTTGAACTGGGCTAGAGGAAGAGTAGCTTTTCCTGTGTTGATGGCTGGACGTTTAAATTGTAATGTGTTGACCTTTTGTAGGGGACATTGAGAAGGAATGACTTAGAAACCTTTTATGAGAAATACCTTGGCAGACTGGACATTTTGTCCTGATTTCCCCACTCGGTTATGGAAATAACAGGACTGCTTCACTTCACCTGAACATGGCTATGCAAACCCTGACTAAGGCTCCTGGATCCCTCTGACATTGTCTGCTGCTTTATAAATTCTGATTTCAAAAAGGATATTTAGTTTCAGAATTCTTTCCTCAATTCCTGCCTTTTTCTTTTTTGAAAGTGCTATATAATCTCAGTATAAACATTTTTCTTCCTTAGCTGTGTTTTATAATGGAATCATAAGAGTTATTAATAATAGAATACTGGGAATACTGATTAAAATGGGTTTTATATTGTACTCACTGGGCAGGGAGAGAAGGATGATTCTTCAGCTGTTTATATTAGAATCATTTGGGAGAAGTAACCATGTGTAGATTATGTTCTTATTTATCTTTTGTTAAGCCACTAGAATGTGTGTGCAAAAGGATTACAATTAAATACTTATGAAATCCTGAAAGTGATAAAATTGTTTATTGCAAAACAAGATTTATTGTTAGCTATATGCTTCCAATCTTCTGCCATTGACCAAAGGCTATTTAAAATTAGCTTGTAGTTATGGTTTGGGACTTTCTGGCCAGGGCAGATCTTTCCATGCTCTGAATAGTGACTCATAATGAGTTCATGCAGATTTGTGGCCATCCCTAAGAGATCACAATATTTCTCACATCTCTGAGGCTGGGGATTTAATTACTTGTCTTTATCAGCTAACATTCCTCTTGAGATATACAAAAAAGTCACCTTGAAGCCCTCTCATTTCATACCTTTCTGCATGCAATTACTTAAAAATTCATATCCAAAAGGCCTCCAAATTGGTCTTAGTTTACGCAACACTTTGTCACAGTAAATGTTGAAAATAGTTTGAAAGCATTTTCAGGACATTTACTGTAATGAGCTGGGAGTCTTCAGCTTTCTTTCTATGACTACCCAGGAAAAGGCTAGAGTGGATTCCTGAATTTTCAAGCCACACTGTTCCTAGAGGGGTAGCCGGCTTGCTCAAGGTTAAGGAGTGAGGTAACATGTTCCTTTGAGCTATCTTTAGAAACCTTTTGAGGGTGGAGTCACAGATGTTGTCCTTGAGATAAGGATTTAGGGGGGAGCTACCATACCTTCCAGGTACTTTTGAGAAGTTCAAACCTCCTGGGGCGTAAGGGCAGACAAACTTTCTTAGAGACATTTCAATTGTACTGCATTAAATCAAAAGCCAATTTGTAACCTTCCAGTGCAAAATTTGTGTTTCAGCTCTGTAGGTGAAAATGTTTTAATATTAATGTCTAATGTCTGAGAGTGCTGAGTGGAAAGTAGAAGAGAGATATTTCGACATCCTTCTTTAGGTTTGATCCATTTTCATAACAGCCTGCACTCTTGAGTTACAAAAGTGTGGGTGATGTTTGTAGCTTACATGGATTTGCGTAAGCCATTCTTTTTTAAGAATAAATAGTCTAAATTTCCAAATGCAAGTACAAATTTGTTTGAATATGTGTATATATGCTCTTTAGTGTCTCACAAATTTAAAAAATTAGAATTCACATTGTAGTTAGTACTGTCTGGTCACATTTGACACAAAGCTATGATTCTTTTGATTTTATAATTGCTTTGAAACCTGAGCCTGAGATTTCATAAGAATTTCTCTAGGATTTCTCTAAGCTTCCCAATAATTTGAAATACCTGTTCACACATAATTTAAATTATTTAGGTAAAGCTTCCTCCAAAATGGTCATTTATACCATCAGCTTCACTTGAATAGATATTTGTAATATGTGCTTTTAGCACAGAGACCTAAGTATTCCTCTGATGTTAGATTCTTGGACTGTGATAGTATCATCTTAGTGTTTTTCCTTCCATGAATTTGAGTTATCTCCTCTCCTGCTTGCTGGGAATCTTTTGCATATTCAGGTGCAGTGCTTTGAGTATGAGCTGAGAGACCACCTGCATCAGGACCACCGCACCTGAGACGTTTTATTAAAAATTGCATATTCCCACCACTACCTAGGATCTGCATTCTGTGAAGCACCTCATGTGATTCTGACACCCACAGCAATATGAAAATCACTGCTTTTGAGGCCCAGAAGGTATTTATGGCATCAGTTTAGACAGGCAGGTGCTCCTGTGGAGCTAAAAGGCCTTAGAGTAGCATCCTCAATAGCAGTGAGGGTGGCTTTCTTTGGATCCTAGTGTCATGAGCTGATCATTCAACAATCAGGACATCAGGGATTCAGTTTTAACTATTCAAAAACACTTTTTTATTCTTGTTATTAAATATGTTACCATTTCGGATATGCCATCTGATAGCTGTGAACAAAACTCAAAATCTGGGTGTCTTAGAAATTTTCCCAAGCATGGAAATCTCCTGGAGGCTTCTCATATAATTAGGAGACACCTTTATGTTTATTTTATTTATTTATTTTTTAATTGGAGTAAAATTGCTTTACAATGTTGTGTTAGTTTCTGCTGTACAATGAAGTGAGTCAGCTATATGTATACCTATATCCCCTCCCTCTTGGACCTCCCTCCCACCCCCCATCCCACCCATCTAGGTCGTCACAGAGCACCAAGCTGAGCTCCCAAATGAGCATACTAACACAGATCAACCATACTGAATTCTGAGGTGTTCAGCAGTTTTCCAGGGTGAACAACATGGCAGAATTTTCTTGCAAGTTAATCTGGCGTCTAAACCTGGAGTAATTTGTAAATCTATTGACAGTGCAAGTAGGCAGGAACAGTAGAGCTACCTGGAGCAAGTGTTAAGTGTGAGAAGAAGGCATCTTTAGCTTTTGTAGTTATTCTGTGATAGTTTTTGAGGGACTCAGGAACTTACAAAGATGAAGGAAAGGAAAGGAAAGGAAATAGGTTCTTTCAGCAAGAAATAATTGATAAGAAAGAAGAAAACAAGAATTTTGTGGTAGACTTAGTCTGTGGAGAAAAGTAAATGAGTCCTCTGGCATTTAGTCTGTTCATGTAAAAGCCTAATTTTCAAAGAAATCTCAAAAAACCTCTTTTCATTTTTATTATGATAAATTATAGAGAAATTTTTAAAATGAGGAATATATGAATATAGGTATTCATGCAGGCTTTATGCTAGAGTAATTACTTTAAGGTGTCTTGTAATGATATTTTCTCACTTTGGAACAGAGATTCTTAGGGGCCTTTCTGATCGCAAGCTTTCTTAACAAACATACTAATCAGCCAGTTATAAGAACTGCTCGTATTTTTCTCCTAGAACTCATAAAATCTATTTTGGGCATCAATAACTTACTTACCTGAGGTAGCAATGCTATCCTGATAAGGAAACTAGAATAAAGGTAATGGAAAATAAGTGTTTTACGTTAGTTTCTACTTGCCACGAAAATATAGAAGATTTCATTTTTATACTTGAAGAGACAATGATTTGGGAAAGAGCGGAAAGGAAAGGAAACTTAGTTCCAACATTTTGTGCAATGAAGGTGAGCGATTAATTCAGAATAGCACACACTTTTGCTTATATGGCAAATCTTAAAGCCTTGGGAGATTATTTTAAATACATGAGGTTCTCCCTTAATTGCATGCAATTTCAACTAGCCTGTGTGGAATATTTCAAATGCCCTTATGTGAAATGGAGTACTAGTGAAGAGGCCTTCACCATTTTGGATGTGAGAAAACATCAGATTAGGAAAACTGGACTTGTTGCAACTGTGCCAAAGCCTATTTAATGTTATTTAAAGATATAGGTACAGGCCGACTCAGAAGCTAAGAAGTAGCACGTGGCCCTGCGGAATCAGACCACATTAGAATCGCAGATTGACTTCTTCCTTCCTAAAGTGGAATGGCCTGGAGTACAGTGGATTTGAGCTTCAGAAGGGAGGGAGGCAGGGGTTTCCTGTTGCTCAGCTGCTTCAGCTAATTAGGGTGAGGATTAAACAGAAGTTCAGTATCAGCTCTCCAGGTCACCAGGTGGTAGTGCTAACCAGAGGGGAAAAAAGAGAGTTTTCATAAGAAAGAAAATGTTACTCTAGCAGTCCATATGCGACAAATTAAGTAAGGCCAATAGGCTCCGAAGAGAATAATGATTGAGTATCAGAGAGTTTTATGTGTATGCTGACTTAAACACACTCTAAATTCGTGGAGGGTTCTTGGGAATGCTGTCAGAAATGCCAAAATAGAAAGGACTCCGGGTGAAAATTACTTGGCTTTGCATTCCCAGTGTGCAAATGCACTGGAAGTTAATTGCATAAGCTGAGGGCAGATCACGGGCTTTATCTAGGCCGTATCGAGGGAACTGTTACTTCCCCTGTTTCAACTGATAGTGAGACTAAAATTATTATAGAAATATAGTTAATATGCAGAGCAATTAAGCCCCTTGCCTCCTAGCTTACCACACTTTTTAATTTCCATCTTTGTAGAGTTTTTCAGGTTTCCTATTTACATTTTTAAAATGTTACTGCAGTCTGTTGAATTTTGACATTGATAGACTATCAGCTATTTCATAGAGTGAAGAGTTGAGAAATCCATATGAAAATTTGTGTTTCAATAAATGCAAAAGTAATACATAGGGTATTTCAATAAATTATATAGTGTGAACGTTAATAAGTTGGTTGACAGGTAGATAGATGATGGATACATGGATTGAAAGGTAGGTGGATAACAAAGACAGAGCCATGATACTTATTTCATGCTGTGAGGAAATCATTATATTTGGCCTCAGAAAGATTATTTTGTCATGTTTGCTTTTCATATGGGAAAAGTCATACAGAATTTTATTTTTTATTATATTTATTTATTTATTTATTTTCTGTGTTTTTTTTGTCTGTGTCGGGTCTTGGCTGTGGCATGTGGGGTCTTCGTTGAGGTGTACGTGATCTTTCGATGCAGCACAGGCTCTTTGTTGTGTGCGCAGGCTTCCCTCTAGTTGTGGTGTGTGGATTTTTTCTCTCTCCAGTTGTGGCGCACAGGCTCCAGGGTGCGTGGGCTCTGTAGTTTGCGACATGTGGGCTCTCTTGTTGAGGCACACGAACTCAGTAGTTGTTCCACGCGGGCTTAGTTGCCCCACGGCATGTGGGATCTTAGTTCACCGACCAGGGATCGAACCCACGTCCCCTGCACTGGAAGGGATGTTCTTTACCACTGGACCACCAGGGAAGTCCCCAGAATTTTAAAAGTCAAGAATCTTAGCCGATGTTTAGTTAAAATAAATTCAATTGATTTTCTTAGCGAAAGGAAGATATTGAGATAAAATATGAACATGAATTATATACTAAATAGTTATCACATATAACAATAGAAAGTTCCAAGTGTTGGTGAAGACATTTTCAAATATTTATTTACTTCAAAGATATGCCAAATTCAGAGTGAGGTAGAAACATATGTTCTTTATTTGTTAGTCTGTACTTTATCTTTATAGAATGTATAGAAACCAGTAGGAAAAACTTTCAATAGCTATTTACCTGGTTTGTATGTCATCATTCAATATCTATTTTTCATTCCAGATAAGTTAATCATTTTCTGAAGCATATATGCATGACATTAAAATGAACTGTGTGTTCTCCTTATTCTCAACAGATAAGTGATATGAGAACATCTTTCATAAACAGGCAAAATGAAAATAATGAAAAACATGAGAAGCAAGTACGTCAAAATAATTTTAGTGGGTTGACCTTTTTTATTTCAATTTCTGATGCTCATTAGTAAGAATAATTCACAAATGGAAAGTTCTGTAATACAAAGTTAGTCAGCAATGTCTTCCAATTGTATAGTAACAGCTTTGCACATTTGAAGATAGATGGGAATTAAAAATATACATAGATAGGGATGGAAATGGTGATCCCATGTGGCCTGTCCACAATGTGACAGTTCATTAATTCAACAAATATTTAGTAAACACCTACTATGTACCAGGCAGTATTATAGACACTAGAGTAAATAGTAGTGAATAAAAGAGCCAAAGTCTCTGCTTATATTACAGTGGATAGGATTACAGTTAATTTATCAAGCAAGTAAAAATTTGTCAGGTGGTGATACTTTCAGAGTAAATAAATAAAAAGCAAAAAGAATGGGAGAGTTTGGAGAAGGCTAACAGAGAAGGAGTTTATTTTAAATATCGTGGTCAGGGAAGCTCTTGTTTTTCAGTTGATATTTGAGTTGTTATTTATGTTGGGAATAGAGCATTCCAGACAGAGGAACAGCACATGCAAAGGCCCTGAGGTAGAATGTGTGTGGCATGTCCAAGGGAAAGCAAATAGACAGATGTGACTCTAATGGAGTGAGTAAGGAGTATAGCAAGATGAGATGATTTAGGGAGGGAGGTAACAGCACTGACCATGTAAGGCCTTATAGACTATTGTAAGAATTGGGGGTTTTATTTAGAGTGAGAGGGAAAGCCATTGGGAGGGTTTTGAACAAAAGAGTGATGTGCTCAGACATGTTCTTGTAGGATCACTCTGGCTGTTTTATTGAGAATATACTGTGAGGAAGCCAGGGTGGAAGCAGGGAAAGTAGTTAGGAGAGCAATTAAGACAAACTCTATTTAGAAAGCTGTTGAGAACTATAATATGGCTATTTACCTGGTGAGGAACAAGAGATGCCCTGGGGCACCTTGGTAGCCTCCTGGATGGCAGAGGTTTGCATGCCAGAGATACAGACCCTTACAGATGTTTTCCTGGAAAATGGTTACTCATTAAACAGTAATAGCAAGAAAAAACAGACATTTATATTTTTTAAACATTTGGGTTGCTTCCAGTTTTAGTTTATTATGAATAATGCTGCTATGAATATTTGCATAAACAGCTTCATGTGATTATGTTTCCCTTTCTCTTAATAAATACCTAGGAGTGGACTTGCTGGGTTGTCTGGCAAGATTATTAGATACTACCCTATTGTTTTCCAAAGTGACTGGACCACTTTGCATTCCAACAAGCAATACATGACAGTTTCATTTGCTTTGCATTCTCACCAACACTTAGTATTGCCAGTCTTTTTAACATTAGCCATTATATTGGGTGTGGAATGTATCTTATTATTATTGACTTAGTTTGCACTTCTTTAGTGATCAAGGATATTGAGAATCTTTTCATGCACTTATTTTTCATCTCTGTATCTTCTTTTGTGAAATATCTGTTAAAATCTTTTATCCATTTAAAAAAATTGAGCTGTTTTATTATTGAGGTATAAGAATTCTGTATATTGACCTTATGTTCTGCAACCTTGACAAGTTTCATTATTATTTCTTATAGCTATTTAATAGTTTCCTTTAAAGGTTTTCTACAAACATTGTAATGTCATCTGGAGATAACTATAGTTTTATTTCTTCCTTTTCAATCTTTATGCATTTTATTTCCCTATCTTAATAATTTTGAAATGCTCTCTAATATTCTTTTTTATGGTTATATATACCATAACTAACTTAAAATATTTATATTATTGGACATTAAGAATGCTTTCAAACTTTCACTTAGAATAATTCTGACAAATATATTTGTGCATGCAGTTTTATTATTTATTTGCTGTTTACTAAGATATAGTTTTGGAACTTCAATTTTTGAGTCCATGGTTAAAATCATTGAAACAGATTGTCACGTGCTCTTAAATATTGGCAAATTTCTCCCAAGAATAATATGAGAGTATTTCTAGCATGGCTAATTTTAAAACTGATATTATTAATTTCAGTTTTTATATTATTCTATTCTCTAGACCAAAATAAGTTTAAGAAATAATTATTTTTAAAAAAATAATTGCTCTCTCTTCTCTAATTTTGTTTAGAAAATTATAGTGGTTAAGATCATTGACTGCAGAATTAAATACAGATATTAGTCCCAGCTGCAACAAAAAATGTAACCTTGAGCAAGTTACTGACTTTTAGCCTTAGTTTCCTCAATTACAAAATGTGGATAAAAGAGTATCCACATCAGAGTTTTAGTGTGAATATTAAGTGAGATCATGTAATTAAATAAAAGTTCTACGTAGCTCCAGTTCCAATAAGCGCTCAATCAATATTTTCTGTTATTATATGACATTCCATAACAGACTGGGATCTGTCATGACATTCAAGAGACATATGATATTGAGTTGAGACTTTAGGGCTAGAAAAGTAGTTAATCCAGGATAGGTTTTTACGTTAGTTTTACCTCAATTTAAAACAAATTATTCAGGATATATTTTATTAGAAATGCATACCACTGTACTGAAGTAAAAAATGTATACCCAAGTTTTAATCTGAATGTAGTTTGTTGAAGTTGTTGACTCAGTTTTCATCTTAATTTGTCTTTGTCTATAACATTCTCTTTCTTAGCTTTCTTTTGAGAAAAAATACTACTGTAATTTAGAATAATTCTTCCAATATGAAGCATGTAATTTTAAATATCATGGTTGAATGTTAATATTAAATTTAGTAGTTTTGATAATTAAGGAGATCAAAGAGGTGCAAATATATCTGGATAAATGCAGCTTCGTGATGTTGACAGCAGCAAGGAATCTCTTAAAAACAACATTCACAACAAAATTAATTTTTTATCAAGTAATAGTTGTTAGAAATATATGTGTTTCATTTGTTCACTAAGCAAATGTTTATGAGGAATCTGCTGTAACAGTGCACTATATTAAACATAATGAACTACGTATATTAAACATATGAAGTACAAAATTTAACAGCATATTCTCAAATGCCTTAGAATTTAGAGAGAGATTATAATCTCACAATTATCTAATGGAAGATTTTATCTAGTGTAATGCATTAAGGTCTAAAGGATTTAATGTTTATCTAATATAAATGTTAGGTGGTTTAAGGGCACAGTGTTTTTAAGGGAAGAGGGATCACTTTTGGATGGTATACTCACAATCTCCTAATGCTTCATGGAAGATGCAGCATTTGAGAATTTAGGGTGATCTTTGAAAAACATCTGGAAGGAGGAAACAAGTAACATCACACATGTAATATCATGACACTTGTGTCCACCATTATATGGTAATAGATCTCAAACATGTTAGCAGTAGATGGTATTTCAGGATAATCTTCAAAGAGATCTCAAAATAAAGTGACTGCAATAGATCCACGTAGAAGAGGAAGACAAACGTGAAGAAATCAAAACGGAAAAGTTAACGTGGTAGCATCTTTGTGAAATTTAAATTTAAAAAGTAATTTCTTGCCATTATGAAAGTTTGCTCCCAATTTTGGATTAAGAGGCATGCTCAGATTTCAAATCTCTAGATAGAAAAAGAATGTCCAAATTTTGGCTTCACCAAGTTACTGTTACCTGCAAATACAGAAAAGCCATTTCCTGCTAATACAGAAAAGCCATTTAGAAATGTTCCCTTTGCCAACAAGTTTCACTTTTTATGTGATCCAGTTTTAAACCATATTTATCTGATTAAGTCACTAATGGGGCAGCACTATAGGAAAGTAAAAATCTGTCACTCTGGAGAATATAATGTGTCTCTAGTTATACACTGCTAAGTGGGAACATACTGATACGTGGAAATACAGATGTTTCTCTCCATCAAGCCTCATTGAACTTGAGATCTTTTGGAGTTTCTTATTGTTGGATCCATGTTTAGAATATTACAGTGCATACATTTCATTTTTAACTATTAGCAGTTTTGGGGGGTCCTTTTTACATTTTATTCATGAGTCAATAGCAGTTTGTACTTTAGGAAAAGTAAGAGAAGGGTGTGTGTGTGTATATTCTAAAATATAAGTTATATGGGACTTTTAAATATATATTTTAAAATAGAAGTTATAAAAAAGGCTTATTTAAAACAACTAGTGTGCTATTCTTCCTAATCTACATGCCTCAACTGAGGAGGTAAAGGAGAGAAAAACTGTTCTAATCTCTTCTTGTTCTTGAAATACAGTCTTCTTAAAAACACTATTTACCTCAGAAAATTACCAAGTAATAATTATTTAATTGTACAAGCAAAATTAAGTATACTTAACCACCTTTTGCCTCCACAAATGGATTGTGTAATATACCTAGCATGCAGTGGAAAACACATTGGTTGATTTACAATTATTAATTACCAGAGCTTAACATCAGTGACCATATCTCTATATTTAACTAGAATCAACATGGTCTTCAGCCACTTTTGTTTTCCAAACGTTTCAACTAAATTCCTACACTGCTTCTTTACATTGGAAAATCTTCAAGAAAACTTTACCTGATACCAGAGAAAAATTCCTGATAGATGGGATTGCCATCTATTTTTTTTTTCTTTTTAATAAATGAAACGCTGATTTTTTGTTTGCTTTATATTCTTGGTCAGCAAATGGGGAATTCAGATGATACCTTCTGAAATTTAATCTTTTGAATACAAACCAGCTCCAAGCCCAGTATCTCCAAGTGAAGGACAGATCTCTACAAAATAAAAAAAAAATCCGAGGAAATAATAAGTTGATTGTCTCTCACACAACTGATTCTCAGTGGTGGGGCTGGGACAGAATAAAATCTGCCATTCAGGAGAGGGAAAAATGGAAAAATAGGAGCCATTGAGAAGAACTCTTGGTGATGGACAAAGTTTCTTGATTAAATAATTCTGATTTTGCTTTTTGAGCATAGCTTCCTGGTCAGTTTTTTCCTAGTAGTCTGGATCTGCCCTTTGAGAGACTCTTCCTTTTCCGTCATCCTCCATGAACATATGTGAGGTGAGTCGTGGGCACATAGTTTCCTTGGGCACCACACAGTTTTATCATTCCACTTCCAAGCCTGTAGAAGGTTGAGTGCCTAAGGGTTGTTTCAAGTCTTAAATAGTTACACATGCTTTTAGTCTAAGAGTATATCATCTTTGGAAACAGAACCCCCTTAAAACCTTAGTAACCTTCTTATTTTTTTTTTTAGGCATACCCACTCCCACAATATTTTTGAGACTTAGTTCTCAGATTCTCTGTATCTCTTTGACATATTGGGGATTATCTTGTGTTCTTCAGCCTTCAGCAGGAGAACTGGATTTAAGCTCATCTCCTGAGTTATATTCCTATTTGAAACGACTTACTATCAAGTAGACCAAGGGTTGTTATCCTTAAAAAGCAGCCCATTGGTGAACTTGGGTTTGGCTCTAATTCAGCAAGATGGAATGGGACAGGGCATGGAGAAACATACAATAAGCTTTAAAATGCCAGTCTGGATATGCTCACTCTCTTTTGGTAGAACTCAATTACATGGTAATACCTAACTGAGAGGGAATCAGGTAAAGAAAATCTGGTTGTGTCCTCAGCATGAAAAAAGAAATTGATTTGGTCAAGAGCAAGCTGAATAATCAACAGATACCAATTGAATATGCTACCAGAAATACATGAGAACACTGGCTTCAACACAACATTCTCAAGACCCAGATTAGCAGGACCAGTTTTTGTTTGTTTATTATGCTTTTGTTTAAAAAAAATATTCAGTTGAAGGAAATAAAATATATGTATTTCTACTTCCCTGCTTCCCCAACACCAACTGCCAATAACCAAAAAAAGGAAGAAAAAAAATAAAGAACGATTGACAGATACACTGAATTATGGGCCCAAATACAGAAGGATTCTGAAAATGGATGAAAGTATTTACAGACCATCTGTGGGACACAGAAATCTTAAAAATGAAAGGCACATCCATGAAGGGATGGTCTTATTTGGAATAATGGAATCTGGAGGCATGATGGGTTACATTGCCGAATCTTTCTCTACATGGAAGAGCAGGAAACAAATTCAGGCCTTAAAGAGAAGACATGCAAACTCCCACTTTTGGCAGGAAGCAGGGGCCAGAAATAGTGGGGTGGGGAAGAAATATATATGGCAGTTGGCTTGGCAACATTAATTGAGACAGCTGGAGAGAGACAATTAAATGCTAAATCTCCACAACAAGAACCTTCCATATGCAAGGATGAACTATGAATCACACAGCTCTCCAGCATGTTCTGAAAGAGACTATGGAGCAGAAATATACCCCTAAACAGATGGAACCACTGATTTGATTAGAACCAGGTCTGAAGTAACAACACCACTAAATGTAAACTGCTACTGTCCCAGTCTATTCACTATGATTGCTCTTTAGCCACAACCAATCAGCAACTACTTGTTAGATAGGACTGCCCTTTTCAAATATGAGTGAAATTCAAACATATACCATCCTGAAAGCCATAAAACTGTGGAAAGATACCATAGGAAAGATAGTTAAGAATCATAGTAACAACTGAAGAACTATAACATCAAGCAAAAAATTCACATATGCTCATCTATGTGATTTCCAAGAATGAAAATAAAGACGTGGTTTCTTTTGAGACAAGGGTTTAAAGAAAATAGAAAAAGAGATAAGGCAACAAAAAGAATAAAAGTGATCTGGCATTACAAGAAAGAAAGCTATATTAGAAGCAGGAAAAATTACATAGACACAGGGGAAAACATAGGGACGACATGGAGAATAAGCTGGAGATAATTTAGATAAATGAAATGGAAAAAAACAATGAAAATGTTAATGTAAACGAGACATGCAGTATGTTTGTATGTTGGTATATGTGTGTGTGGTGTGTGCTCTTAATATTTATGAAAAAGAAGCAAGCAAATAAAAAAAAAATTGAAAGCATAGGAAGAGTAAACTTTCTTACAATAAAGAAGTGAACATGTAGATCAAAAGGGAACCCTGTGTTTAAGGAAAAAACTTACACAGAGCGATTAATATTAAGACATTTTGATGAATACCTTAGGCTTTAAAAATTAAACAGAACAGGTTACCTAGAAAGTGGAAAATTCAGACTGACTCAGATTTCTGTAAGTAAAGTATATTTCAGTGGATAGAATACAAAGTCTTTTACGTAGTCAAGTTAACCTTTGAATGCAAAGGAGTGGTGGTAAGTCTTGAATCCACTTGTACATGGAACAAAAGAAACAAGGAAATTAAGGTTACACAATAGAGGCAAATCTTTAAACCAAGAAAATTTAGAAATAATTCAGCTGGTAAAAATCCAGAAGGGGCATAAAAGTTAGAAAGTGTAAGTCTCATGATTTTCTTATTTTTCCTTATCAGGGACTCAGTGGATACAGATTTAACTATGGATAAATCCATGGAAAAAATTCTTTTAAGATAGTTACTTTGAAAGAAAGAGTAGCAAGTGTAAGTTTTTAAAGAGTGTTTTAGTCATATGGAGTGTCCTAGTTTTCTGTTATTTTTCTAAAACTCTCTAAGTTTTTTAAAAGATTTTGACACTTTGTCATTTTTTTCTCCTAAATTTTTACTTTTTAATATTAAATATGTGATTCTCATGAAAATTATTATTGTACTATAATTGCACATTAAATAATAACGGGGCTTCCCTGGTGGCGCAGTGGTTGAGAGTCTGCCTGCCGATGCAGGGGACACGTGTTCGTGCCCCGGTCCGTGAAGATCCCACATGCCGCAGAGCAGCTGGGCCCGTGAGCCATGGCCGCTGAGCCTGCGCGTCCGGAGCCTGTGCTCAGCAATGGGAGAGGCCACAACAGTGAGAGGCCCGCGTACTGCAAAAAAGAAAAATAATTAATAATAATGATAATGAGTTTTATTAAACTAAGATTCTGGAATTATCTTCTCAAAAAAGTGGTTTTCTTACTGGAGAAATATTTCTAATTTTTACAATTATATATCACTTTCAATTTCAGTAATGTTGGACTACATGTGATCATTTTAGTAGAATAGGAAACATTTTAAACATATTATTCTTGTAAAAGTATATATAATAATATTTTAAGATAATGTAAATATATATACTCGTTCTGAATTAGGTAGCACTATTTGGTATTGTTTGTATTTTCATTAATGCTTCAACTTTTAAAAATTACTTCCTACAAGTGGTAATGAGGGGTAAATTTTCAGACAGTAAGCAAGGACTTAACTATAGGACTGTTATTAAAATTAATGAGTGTCATTGTTAGAACACAGTAAATCTATACCATTAATGTCCTCTAATTGCTAATCATCATTAAGGAGTTAGAACATCATTATCATTACTTTTCCTAAGTTTTTTTTAAACATCTTCAACATTAAAGAAAATCAAGGAAGGGTTAAGGTCACATATTTCTGAGTTGGGGATCCAGATTAATTAAATGTTTCTATGTAAATAGTATATCTTCAGAATTTTGTGACACTGGAAGTTAAAACTAAAATTGACAGGCAGGACAGCTATGTAGCTATTAGAGGAAGCTACTTCCCCCCCTAACTTCTGTCTCTGGAGGTCTTATAAATTGTCTACAAGTTAGTGTCCCAAAGGATAAAAATTATCTGTTATATAGTTGTTAGATGATTTCAAAAGTATTTCAACGTGCTTAAATTCCAAGAATTGAAAATGTCTCAAATCTAAAATTCCTTTTGGTACGAATTCTCAAATAAATTGATAGCATAGTTTCTTTAGTTTATACTGTTTAAACTCTTAACAGTTTACACTGTTTATACTCTTTCTACCCATTGACTTTGTATTCTTTGTGGCTCAGCAAGTTTGTTTAGCTTTGTCCTTAGTTTAAATTATCATTTAGCATTCTTACGATGGAAACAAATTATCAAAAATCTCACTAACATGCCTGCTTCCCCAAAAGGTGATTTCAAGGGGGCACAACTATCTTTTTCAAGGTACTAATCCTTTTTCCTATACAATGAATTATAGAGTAGAAGTCCTTTTTTCTATCTCATTGGTAGTAAAAGGTATTTTTACCTTCCACATTTCATCTGCAATGGCATTGAGTGGCTTTAAACTCTAATTTGGAATAGGGTATAATATTATGAGAGGCAGGAAAATACCACTTTAAATCATAAAGAATTAGATTAGATATTTCATTTCTCCATAAGATGAGTATCTTTTACTAAGATTAGAGAAGGAGAAAATGCATGGCATGAGCAGAAGGTGTGTCCTTCTCTCTCCCTTTTCTCTCATTCACTATTGTTGCTTGAAGTTGTCTTTTTGACCTGCTAGTAGCGGCTATGATTGAATTTAAGAGAAATGTGGATGATTGTTATCATTACCAAATGAAAAGACTTTTTTTCCTTTGATGTAACAGAAAATGTTTAATGAAAAACAAAATGCTTGTCACATGTTGTACAATCTACATAAGACAGATGATGGGATATTTCTATAGCTGATAGCTGAGTAAATCACCTCATTTTCATTGTTTCCACAATGTTGACCAACAGGCTGCCAGCCTGGCTTCCCACTTCTGATTTAAACACACGATTCAGAATGACTTTGGAGGGTTGGGATACTCACAGATTTATGGAGCAGTCGTATGTGGGATTCTCATCACTGTACAGCAACCCTGTCATTTTTGTGACAGAGCCTGTTTGACTGGTTTGGGATTTATGAAGGAAATAATTCAGAACAGAGTAATAACTTTCCCTTGGCAATTACACTACCATTTGGTACTTTGTCCCTAAGGGGAAATTGAATGTGCTGGGATCTATCCATGAGTTTAGTGGCTCTGTGTAAGGAACAAATCAAGGTCAGAATACAAGTGCAGAACGTGTGGTTGCTGAATTCTAGTTCTGGTTCTTCAGCCTTAGGGCTCTCCACATTTGTGTGACACTTTATGGTTTACAAACTACCTATCCATTTCTCTTCTCTCAATGACCCTGGGAGGTAAATACCATTTCTCCCATTTGTAAAGAAGGAAACCGAGACTAAAAATGTTGCCTTCCTTGAAGTTCATTATTCAGCAAATATTTTTAAGCATTTGCAATGTGAAGGTTTTATGATGCATGCTGGGGATACAAAGATAAATAAAACTTAGTCCCTGCTTCAGTTTTTTAACTATTTATTATGAAGAATTTCAAATATATAAGAAAACCTCTAGAGCTATGTACCAAAGTCCCTGTATCCATTGCTCTGAATCAGCAATTATTAACTCATGGTCGGTCTTATTTCATTCATGTCCCCAACCAAACTTTCATACTATTTTGAAGTAAATTCTAGATATCAAATCATTTCTTCAAAAAAATCTTCACCATGTGTATCTGAAAAATGACATTATTAAACATGATGACCTAAAATTAGTATTTCCTCAATAATATCAAATATTCAGGGGAGTTCCCTGGTGGTCTAGTGGTTAGGATCCCAGGCTTTCACTGCCATGACCCAGGTTCAGTCCCTGGCCAGGGAACTGAGATTCCCCTAAGCTGCACAGTGCAGCCAAAAAAAAAAAAAAATCAAATACTCAAGAAGTGTTCAAATTTCCAGTTGTCTCATAAATGTTACTTTTTTTTTTTTTTTTACAGTTTGTTTGAATTAGGATTCAAATGATATTACTGCACTGTGGTTGGTTGATGTGTTTTTCGATCACTTTTAAACTATTGGTTTTCTTCTTCACCGTTAAAAAAATTTCTTTCCAAATTATTTGGTAAAGAATGATGTTGTTTGTCCTGTATGATTTCCCACAGTTTGGATTTTGCTGATTGCATCCCCACTCTGCATTTTCATGTGTTCCTCTGTCTTCTCTATCACCTATAAATTGGTAATCAAGTCTACAGGCTTAATTTAAGGCCTTTTAGCAAGTTAGCTTCAGAGTTGACTCTATATGAACACATAAAATAAAGAGTAGTCTCTCTTTTTATGATATTTGCAGCTATTTCTGTTCAGTGCCTAAATCTATTGTCACTAGAGCTTGCAAATGGTGATTCATTCATTCCTTTTCCGTTTATAAAAGAAATAGCTTTTCAAAGAGAAACTTGCTCTCATTTACTATTTGGTGACCCAGTGATACAGTTCTTAAGGAGAGACGGGATAAATGCTTGATTGTTTCCTTGCATTTTTCAGCATCAAAAATAATGAGCCAGTTCTCTGGCATAATGAGCCAGTTCTCTATGTAGTGACCAATTATTTTGTTTTGTTTTGTTTTTAGTTAAGTATCATTTTGACCTATGGATTTAAGTATATTGGATAAGTTTAAATCCATTGCCATTTTTATTTCTATTGATACTCAGAATGTCTAACATTGGCCAGGAGCTTCTTCAAGTTGGCTGCAGAACCCGGGTTAAATGGGATGCTATCACTTCGCTCTTGTTAGATTCCCTTTAGATATCAGTTAGATTTCACTTTAGGTGCCTCTTCTAAAAATCTTCCCAACTGAGTCATCACTGTCTTGTGCATGATTAGATTACACTCTCAGAAGTGTTTTGTTTTGTTTTGTTTTCAAAATGCCTCCACTGTTTGGACTGTACCTTCTTGCTTAATTTCGTGTCAGTCCAAAATTTAGACCTTAGCTGTACATTTAGAAAATTACATAGGGAATTATAGTGGCCGCATATATGTAGCACTACCTCTGTGGATACCCTGGGGGTGGGATTGCCTTGATTTTGAGATTTCTTGATGAGATTTTTAACTGAGGTGGGCTATCCAGGCCCAGGAGGTGCCCTACAGTTCTGTCCAGGAAGCGATTTCTCCAGTGCTTCATATGATTTTATTCAAGTCCTTTGCTCTTCCTTCTAAGCCTGGGTTTAGGACCCCAAATCACTTTCCATACCCTTAATTTGTTCCTTTCCCATAAGACCTTGAGATGGAAAACATCTTCTGTTGTTTGAAGCATTTCCTCTTATTTAAATTAAAGACTGTAATTTTATGTGATTACCTCTCCTTTTCTTTTTTAGAACACATTCTAGTGCTCTGTTGTTTTTACCTCTGTCAACAATATTTCTGAAAGCAAAGTGTTGTTGTAATGCATGCTCTTCATGGTAGGTATGTTGCTCATAACTGGTTAGCCTCTCCAGGCCAGTCTGAACTGTGGATGTTCCTTGACTTACGGAGATTAGACTTGATAATGAAGAGGCCCAGGGAATGGGGGGGCAGCGGTGAAGAAAGTGGTTTTGGCAAAAGAGACACAAATGACCAAAGTCTAAAAGCTTTATTTACAATGAGTCCACTAAGGCCTCCATTTCAAAGTCACTGTCATGGACCAAATCAGTCTCTCCTTCCACATCTGTTCTCTTATATTATTTTTTCCTCATAAGGCCCCAAGAGATTACTCCCACTTGATTTCCCCCTTATTCCTATCCTCATTTTTTTAACTAGAAGATGGGAAAAAGAATTTAAAAATTACTTCCTAGGCCTTTCGGAATAGTGGTTAAGAATGTCACGGGCTCGGAGCAGGAAGATTGGATTCAAATAACAGCAACATTCTTATTTGCAGTATGACCATGGAGAGGTTGAGTAACCTTTTTGAGCCTCAGTTGTTGTTTTTTTTGTTTGTTTTGGGCCTCTCACCGTTGTGGCCTCTTCCATTGCGGAGCACAGGCTCCGGACGCACAGGCTCAGCGGCCATGGCTCACGGGCCCAGCCGCTCTGCGGCATGTGGGATCTTCCCTGCATTGGCAGGCAGACTCTCAACCACTGCGCCACCAGGGAAGCCCCTTGAGCCTCAGTTTTGATCTGTATGATGAGGATAGTAATGTTGCTAATCTCAGAAGATTGTCATGAGGCTTTAATAACATAATGTATGTGTAGCGCTTGGCATAGGGACTGGCACGTAGGGAGTGCTGACTCTGTGTTGGCCACCACAGTGACTGCCTTTTTTTCCTTTGTCTGAGACCTGTGGCTGATGGATGATGCCTGAAAACATGAACTCAGATTTGCCAGGAACCACAATATGTTATAACTAGTAACATGAGAATTCGAATTTGGGTGTTCCATCCAAAGAAAATCATCCAGAATATGTAAAAGCATTGTGCACAAAGATGTTCATAGGTCTGTTACTTAAGATATGAAAAATGAATATACCCAAAATACTCAACAATGGTGAACTACACTTATCTTCCCAACAGAATATTCTTAGAACTAATTTGAAAGTAATTATGAAGAATTCCTAATAATATGGAAAATTACTTTAAGTTAAATATATAAACTTACATACAATGTAATAAAATCTATATAAAAGACAAAACTTTGACATAAATATTAGACAAGAGGAGATATACCCAGTTATTTTTAAGTGACTTGGTTTGAGTGATGTTTTTCTCTTTCCTAGTTTCCTGTTATTCACACATTTCTCTAAAAAAGCAGCCTTATAGAAAGTTAGAAGCTCCACTGATTTATGGACCTTTAGGTTAATGATTTGATATCCTGATGTCAGTAAACTCAAATTCTGCAAAGTCATGCTGTAATTTTTATTCGTTCTACTCCCATGTTGCTCTGTAGAGCATTGGAAAATTTCACTGCCCAGAAAGCAGAATTCCTTACCAACTCTAAGCATTGTATTTTCCATGGAAATTATAAGCTACGTGGATAATTTTTCTGGTGTTCTTTCAGGCTATTTTCTGTATTTAAATTCTGGAATAAATCTTCTAATTAACTCAAAATGGAATATACAGCTTCCTGTATATACACTATATATTCTTTTAAAATGTGTTCATTGTTTAAATGATTTCTCCATGACCTTCCCATATCATCTGATGCTGTTTTTAGCAATTGAGCAACAACAAATAATGCATGGATAAGCTTTTGGAATTTTTTTTTCTGATACCTGCATAAGAAACTTTCTAAAACAAATCGCATGCATAGCCTACCTTAAAAACAAAACAAAGCATTATGTCTGTTTTCATGTCATCGATTTCACTCAAGAGGTTATATATTTCTCATAAGCATAGTCTGTATAGTAAGAGAAGATCAACTGGAAAATCATATTTCACTTCATTCTCATCTTGGAAGACCATGTGGCAATTTGAGTTTGCGCTCTTCCAGCTAGAGTCACCCTTTTAGAATATAAATCAGATCATGTCATTTCCCAGCTCAAAAACTTTTGGTGGCTTCCCATCACCTGTAGAAAAATGACCTGAAGCCCTTATTATTTAGAGCCTTCATGATCTAGCACCACCAACCTCTGCAACCTCAGGCCCTACTCTTTGTCTCAGACTTATTCCACTTCAGCCACAAAGTCCCTTTTATTATCTTTCAAGATCCCAAATTTGTTCCTGTCTCAGGACTTTTGAACTTGCTGTTTCCTCAATCAGAATTCGCCTCCTGCCAGATTCACTCAGCCTGTTCTCTCACTTCATGCAGGTGTCTTCAGGGAGGCCTTTCCGTAAACAACCGATTTAAATTGTTCCCCCATACATCTCCTTTCCCTAATATTGCTTAATTTCCCTTCATAGCCCTGAGATTTTATTAGCTATTTATTTGCGCTTCTGGTCTAAGGGTGATGAGTGCTGTGATCATGACATGTAAACAGATACTAAAGAAAGGGAGAAAGAAAGCCTTTAACCTATTTCAAATGGGATTTGGGGAGGCAGACTCATGCAGGGGAACCAGGGGGAGCTTTCTTGTCAGTCCTGGCTTTGAATTCCATCCCTATCACTTATTAGCCAGGTGAGCTCAGCAAGGTGCTTCTCTTCTGTAAACTTTAGCTTCTTTATCTTAAAAAAAAAAAAAGGCATAATAGTACTGATCTTGAAGCTTTTAAGGATAATAAACTGAAACAAACATGTCATTCCATAACAACGCACTGTAGGTGGAATACAGTAATTCCTCAATATGGTATAGCTTATACTCATTGATAGTTTCCTAAAAAATAAAATTAATTAGTTGACTTTGTTCGTAAAGCTAAGGACTTTTTCATTTTTGAGGAAAATAGCTAACATCTGTTGACTTTTCCAACTAAAGGCCAAACATTGACTTTGCTTCTTAACATTACTGAGTGCCTAGAGGACCCTCTGAATTTAGATCATGGTTGATTTCTTGAGAAATTATGTTGGGAAATGAAGAAACAAGTTTGTGTGTGGAGAAAAAAGGATGGTTGTGGTGGTGGTAGTGGAACTATACAAGTTGCAAAAATTATTTCTGGATGCTTTATTTTTAATTATTAAATGTTTACGGAAGGAGGGAACTTAGAGATCATGTAATTCACTCTTGTCAATTTACTGACCAGGAGAAAGAGATTCCCAAGCCCTCCCTCAGTTTATTTAAATGCATGGTATAAAATAACACATAAAGGAGAGTAGGAGAGTTATTTATTAATCAGAGAAAAGAAGTATAGAGATGTTGTATAATGTCTCTGCTTTCTCACTGGCTATAAAGCTATTTTACTTTATTATAGGCTAACTTATTCAAAGCTACTGGCTAGTTAGCCATGGCCTTCTTGTCTTCTATCATGTGTATCATTAATAAACAAGATGAGCAAAAATACTACAAAGATCACTCCAATAGAATTTTTCCATCCTGCTGGTATTGTTTAACCTTAGAAAATTCTTAATTTAAAAAATATGGTTCTGTTTAAGTTTTAATATATTTGTAAAATGTGCTAGTTTTTAAGAACTGACATTATTACCATAATTTAATTTAGTTTTGAGGAACATCTATTGAGTGCCTATTTTTTAATTTTATAATTATCTTTTTATACAGCAGGTTCTTATTAGTTTTTGATTTTATACGTATTAGTGCATATATGTCAATCCCAACCTCCCAATTCATCCCACCTCCCGCCCCCCACCGCTAACATTTCCCCCTTGGTGGCCATACGTTTGTTCTCTACATCTATGTCTCTACTTCTGCCTTGCAAATTGGTTCACCTGTACCATTTTTCTAGATTCCACATATATACGTTAATATACGATATTTTTTTTCCTCTTTCTGACTTACTTCACTCTGTATGATAGTCTCTAGGTCCATTCACGTCTCTACAAATGACCGAATTTCGTTCCTTTTTTATGGCTGAGTAATATTCCATTGTATATATGTAACACATCTTCTTTATCCATTCATCTGTTGATGGGCACTTAGGTTCTATGACCTGGCTATTGTAAATAGCACTGCAGTGAACATTGGGGTGCATTTGTCTTTTTGAATTATGTTTTTTTAAGGGTATATGCCCAGTAGTGGGATTGCTGGGTCATATGTTAATTCTATTTTTAGTTTTCTAAGGAACCTCCATACTGTTCTCCATAGTGGCTGTATCAATTTACATTCCCACCAACAGTGCAAGAGGGTTCCCTTTTCTCCACACCCTCTCCAGCATTTGTTTTTTGTAGATTTTCTGATGATGCCCATTCTTGCTGGTGTGAGGTGATACCTCACTGTAGTTTTGATCTGCATTTATCTAATAATTAGTGATGTTGAGCAGCTTTTCACGTGCCTCTTGGCCATCTGTACGTCTTCTTTGGAGAAATGTCTATTTAGATCTTCTGCCCATTTTTGGATTGGGTTGTTTGTTTTTTTGATATTGAGCTGCATGAGCTATTTATATATTTTGGAGATTAATCCTTTGTCTGTTGATTCATTTGCAAATATTTTCTCCCATTCTGAGGGCTGTCTTTTCATCTTGTTTATAGTTTCCTTTGCTGTGCAAAAGCTTTTAAGTTTCACTGGGTCCCATTTGTTTATTTTTGCTTTTATTTCCATTACTCTAGGAGGTGGTTTCAAAAAAGATCTTGCTATGATTTATGTCAAAGAGTGTTCTTCCTATGTTTTCCTCTAAGAGTCTGATAGTGTCTGGTTTTACATTTAGATCTTTAGTCCATTTTGAGTTTATTTTTGTGTGTGGTGTTAGGGAGTGTTCTAATTTCATTCTTTTACATGTAGCTGTCCAATTTTCCAAGCAACACTTATTGAAGAGACTGTCTTCTCCATTGTATATCTTTGCCTCCTTTGTCATAGATTAGTTGACCATAGGTGCATGGTTTTATCTCTGGGCTTTCTAACCTATTCCATTGATCTATATTTCTGTTTTTGTGCCAGTACCATATTGTCTTGATTACTATAGCTTTGTAGTAGAGTATGAAGTCAGAGAGTCTGATTCCTCCAGCTCTTGTTTTTTTCCCTGAAGATTGCTTTGGCTATTCGGGGTCTTTTGTGTCTCCATACAAATTTTAAGATTTTTTATTCTAGTTCTGTAAAAAATGCCACTGGTAATTTGAAAGGGATTGCATTGAATCTGTAGATTGCTATGGGTAGAACAGTCATTTTCACAATATTGATTCTTCCAATCCAATAACATGGTATATCTCTCCGTTTGTGTTATCTTAGATTTCTTTCATCAGTATTTTATAGTTTTCTGAGTACAGGTCTTTTATCTCCTTAGGTAGGTTTATTCCTAGGTATTTTGTTCTTTTTGTTACAATGGTGGATGGGATTGTTTCCTTAATTTATCTTTTGTTGCTAGTGTATTGGAATGCAAGAGATTTCTGTACATTAATTTTGTATCCTGCAACTTTACCAAATTCATTGATTAGCTCTAGTAGTTTTCTGGTGGCACCTTTAGGATTATCTATATATATAGTATCATGTCATCTGCAAACAGTGAGAGTTTTACTTTTTTTCCAGTTTGGGTTCCTTTTATTTCTTTTTCTTCTCTGATTGCTGTGGCTAAGACTTCCAAAACTATGTTGAATAATAGTGGCGAGAGTGGACATCCTTGTCTTGTTCCTGATCTTAGAGGAAGTGCTTTCAGTTTTTCACCATTGAGAAGGATGTTTGCTATGGGTTTGTCATATATGGCCTTTATTATGTTGAGGTAGGTTCACTCTGTGCCCACTTTCAGGAGAGTTTTTATCATAAATGGATGTTGAATTTTGTCAAAAGCTTTTTCTGCATCTATCGAGATGATCATATGGTTTTTATTCTTCAATTTGTTAATATGGTGTATCACATTGATTGATTTGCATATATTGAAGAACCCTTGCATCCCTGGGATAAATCCCACTTGATCATGCTGTATAATCCTTTTAATGTGTTGTTGGATTCTGTTTGCTAGTATTTTGTTGAGAATTTTTGTATCTATATTCAGCAGTGATATTGCTCTGTAAGTTTCTTTTTTTGTAATATATTTGTCTGGTTTTGGTATCAGGGTGATGGCCTCGTAGGATGAGTATGGGAGAGTTCCTCCCTCTGCTATATTTTGGAAGAGTTTGAGAAGGATGGGTGTTAGCTCTTGTCTAAATGTTTGATAGAATTCACCTGTGAAGCCATCTGGTCCGGGATTTTGTTTGTTGGAAAATTTTTAATCACAGTTTCAATATCATTACTTGTGACTGGTCTGCTCGTATTTTCTATTTCTTCCTGGTTCCGTCTTGGAAGGTTATACCTTTCTAAGAATTTGTCCATTACATCCATGTTGTCCATTTTATTGGCATAGAGTTGCATGTAGTAATCTCTAATGATGCTTTGTGTTTCTGTGGTGTCCACTGTAACTTCTCGTTTTCCATTTCTAATATTATTGATTTGAGTCCTCTCCCCCTTTTTCTTGATGAGTCTGGCTAAAGTTTTATCAATTTTGTTTATCTTCTCAAATAACCAGCTTTTAGTTTTATTGATCCTTGCTATTGTTTTCTTTGTTTCTATTTCATTTATTTCTGATCTGATCTTTATGATTTCTTTCCTTCTACTAACTTTGGGTTTTGTTTGTTCTTCTTCCTCTAGTTCCTTTAGGTGTAAGTTTAGATTGTTTATTTGAGATTTTTCTTGTTTCTTGAGGTAGGACTGTATTACTGTAAACTTCCCTCTTAGAACTGCTTTTGCTGCATCCCATAGGTTTTGGATAGGTCGTGTTTCCATTGTCATTTGTTTCTAGGTATTTTTTGATTTCCTCTTTGTTTTCTTCAGTGACCTCTTGGTTTTTTAGTAACGTACTGTTTAGCCTCCATGTGTTTGTGTTTTGTACGTCTTTTTCCCTGTAATTGATTTCTAACCTCATAGAGTTGTGGTCGGAGAAGATGCTTGATATGATTTCAGTTTTCTTCAATTTACTGAAGCTTGATTTGTGACGCAAGATGTGATCTATCCTGGAGAATGTTCCGTGTCCACTTGAGAAGAAAGCGTAACCTGCTGTTTTTGGAAGGAATGTCCTATAAATATCAATTAAATCTATCTGGTCTATTTTGTCATTTATAGCTTGTGTTTTCTTATTAATTTTCTGTCTGGATGATCTGTCCATTGCTGTAGGTGAGGTGTTAAAGTCCCCCACTATTATTGTGTTACTGTCGATTTCCTCTTTAATAGCTGTTAGCATTTGCCTTATGTGTTGAGGTGCTCCTGTGTTGGGTGCATATATATTTATAATTGTTATATTTTCTTCTTGGATTGATCCCTTGATCACTATGTAGTGTCCTTCCTTGTCTCTTGTAACATTCTTTATTTTAAAGTCTATTTTATCTAATATGAGTATTGCTACTCCAGCTTTATTTTGATTTCCATTTGCATGGAATATCTTTTTCCATCCCCTCACTTTCAGTCTGAATGTGTCCCTAGGTCTGAAGTGGGTCCCTTGTAGACAGCATATATATGAGTCTTGTTTTGGTATTCATTCAGCGAGCCTGTGTGTTTTGTTTGGAGCATTTAATCCATTCACATTTAAGGTATCGATACATATATTCCTATTGCCATTTTCTTAATTGTTTTGGGCTTGTTTTTGTAGGTCCTTTTCTTCTCTTGTGTTTCCCACTTAAAGAAGTTCCTTTAGCATTTTTTGTGGAGCTGGTTTGATGGTGCTGAATTCTCTTAGCTTTTGCTTGTCTGTAAAGCTTTTGATTTCTCCATCAAATCTGAATGAGATCCTTGCTGGGTAGAGTAATCTTGATTGTAGGTTCTTCCCTTTCATTACTTTAAATATATCATGCCACTCCCTTCTGGCTTGTAGAGTTTCTGCTGAGAAATCAGTTGTTAACCTTATGGGAGTTCCCTTGTATGTTATTTGTTGTTATTCCCTTGTTGCTTTTAATAATTTTTCCGTGTCTTTTATTTTTGTCAGTTTGATTACTATGTGTCTCGGTGTCTTTCTCTTGGGTTTATCCTGCCTGGGACTCTGTGCTTCCTGGACTTGGGTGGCTATTTCCTTCCCCATATTAGGGAAATTTTCGACTATAATCTCTTCAAATATTTTCTCAGTTCCTTTCTCTCTCTCTTCTCCTTCTGGGACCCCTATAATGGGAATGTTCGTGCGTTTACTCTTGTCCCAGAGGTCTCTTAGGCTGTCTTCATTTCTTTTCATTCTTCATTTTTTATTCTGTTCTGTGGCAGTGATTTCCACCATTCTGTCTTCCAGGTCACTTATCCATTCTTCTGCCTCAGTTATTCTGCTATTGATTCCTTCTAGTGTATTTTTCATTTCACGTATTGTATTGTTCATCTCTGTTTGTTTGTTCTTTAATTCTTTGTTTCTAGGTCTTTGTTAAACATTTCTTGCATCTTCTCGATTTGCCTCCATTCTTTTCCTGAACTCCTGGATCATCTTCACCATCATTATTCTGAATATGTTTTTCTGGAAGGTTGCCTCTCTCCACTTCATTTAGTTGTTTTTCTGGGGTTTTATCTTGTTCCTTCATCTGGTACATAGTCCTCTGCCTTTTCATCTTGTCTGTCTTCTGTGAATGTGGTTTTTGTTCCACAGGCTGCAGGATTGTAGCTCTTCTTGCTTCTGCTGTCTGCCCTCTGGTGAATGAGGCTATCTAACAGGCTAGTGCAAGCTTCCTGATGGGAGGGACTGGTTGTGGGCAGAGCTCAGTAAAACTTTAATCTGCTTGTGTGCTGATGGGTGGGGCTGAGTTCCCTCCCTGTTGATCATTTGGCTTGAGGTGACCCAGCACTGGAGCCTACAGCACCTTTGGTGGGCTAATGGCAGACTCTGGGAGGGCTCACACCAAGGAGTACTTCCCAAAACTTCTGCTGCCAGGGTCCTCGTCCCTGTGGTGAGCCACAGCCACCCCCAACCTCTGCAGGAGACCCTCCAACACTAGCAAGTAGGTCTGGTTCAGTCTCCTATGGGGTCACTGCTCCTTCCCCTGGGTCCTGATGTGCACACTCCAAGCGTGGAGTCTCTGTTTGCCCCAGGCCTGTTGAAGTCCTGCAATCAAATCCTGCTAGCCTTCAAAGTCTGATTCTCTGGGAATTCCTCCTCCCCCTGTTGGACCCCCAGGCTGGGAAGCCTGACGTGGGGCTCAGAACCTTCACTCCAGCGGGTGGACTTCCATGGTATAATTGTTCTCCAGTTTGTGAGTCACCCACCCAGCAGTCATGGGGTTTGATTTTATTGTGATTGAGCCCCTCCTACCATCTCGCCGTGGCTTCTCCTTTGTCTTTGAATGTAGGGTATCTTTTTTTTCCTAATTTCATTTATTTATTTATTTATTTATGGCTGTGTTGGGTCTTTGTTTCTGTGCGAGGGCTTTCTCCAGTTGCGGCGAGTGGGGGCCACTCTTCATCGCAGTGCGCGGGCCTCTCACTGTCGCGGCCTCTCTTGTTGTGCAGCACAAGCTCCAGATGCACAGGCTCAGTAGTTGTGGCTCATGGGCCTAGTTGCTCCGCGGCATGTGGGATCTTCCCAGACCAGGGCTCGAACCCGTGTCCCCTGAATTGGCAGGCAGATTCTCAACTGTGCCACACCAGGGAAGCCCTGTAGGGTATATTTTTTGTGACTTCCATCATCCTGTTGATGATTGTTCAACAGTTAGTTATGATTCTGGTGCTCTCGCAAGAGTGACCGACCGCACGTCCTTCTACTCTGCCATCTTGAACTTACAATATTGAGTGCCTATTTTGAACTAGATTCTGCAGTAGGCTATGGGGATAAAAAGATGGGTAAAAAGAATGCTTCATTTCCTTACAGATCTAAGTCCAGTGAGTGAGAAAGATAGTATCATGATAAAATTCTGATTAATATCATGATATTTATTATGAATAAGGGTGTTATCAAGGTGTTATGTGAGGTCAGAAAATAGGTGCCTAAGTCAGTTTTGGGAGAGGGCTTCCTGGAAAAAAAAAGCAACAGGAGGACAAGGGACTATGAGACTCCTTTTTGTACAACTTCATGTTTGTAATTTTGTGGGGCTGCAAGTAAGTATAGCTGTCCCTTGGTATCCTTCAGGGATTGGTTTCAGGAACCCCCACAAATACGAAAATCCTCCAGTGCTCAGGTCCCTTATATAAAATGGCATAGTATTTGCATATAACCTACGTACATCATCCAGGATACTTTAAATCATCTCTAGATTAATACTTATAATACCAAATACAATGTAAATATTATGTAAGTATTTGTCAGTATGCAGCAAATTCAAGTTTTGCCTTTTGGAACTTTCTGTAATTTTGGCATTTTTTATCCCGAATATTTTTTATCTACAGTTGGTTGAATCCGCTGATACAGAACCCGTGGATGTGGAGGGCCGACTGTAACTTCCTTTTCACCTCTGCTGCAGGCAACAGTTGCCAGTGCCTGAATCATATCTTTATTTTCTCTAGGAAATGACCAGATGGACCCATGGTTGACACAGATAACTCTTCTGTGTAGTTGCCTCTTTATTCTATGGTACTCCGAGGACTAGTGGAATTTTCAATCCACCATAGGATCTTCCCACAAAGAGCACATTGAAGTCTTTTTAATAATGAATAACAAAGAATAATAGATAAAATAGTAAACTTCTTAATTAAGCATTTCAGTAATTGCTTTAAAAATCTATGCCCTAGGGTTTCCCTGGTGGCGCAGTGGTTGAGAGTCTGCCTGCCGATGCAGGGGACATGGGTTCGTGCCCCGGTCCGGGAGGATCCACATGCCGCGGAGTGGCTGGGCCTGTGAGCCATGGCCGCTGAGCCTGCGCGTCCGGAGCCTGTGCTCCGCAGCGGGAGAGGCCACAACAGTGAGAGGCCCGCGTACCGGAAAAAAAAAAAAAAAAAAATCTATGCCCTAAGGGACAGTCAAAGTATCTTCTCCATATAGGGTGAAATAATGTAGTAGGCTATTTATTGGCTTTAAATGAATATTCAATTAATGAAAACTGGAATATGATGCTCTGAAAAGTCTGAGGATTGTGCTTTTTATTTTTTCCTAAGTTTCAAGCACCCAGAAACCAATGGCTTTTAAAGAAAATTCATGGTAAAATAGGGTATTTGTGTGCAAGCCATCATAGTAGATTTAAGAGCTAACATTCACAGGAATTCAGAGCAGCTTTTAAAAAGTAGTTTTGGATCTTAGGTGAAAACAAAGCCAGCTAAGATCAGTGCACTTTAACATCAGCTAATATAGTCTGATTTTAATCTCCTTCTTATAAAAATATTCTCTTGTATGCCTAAAAATATATTTCATTGCAAGCTCCCGTAAATTAGAGAAGGAGGAGGGGAGGGTATGTGTGTTGAGGGGGGCAGAGATGGGAGGAAGAACTGTATAGGTGCAATAGGCAATCTTTTATCCATTTCTTAAACTTTGCTCATTCGCTTCTCTTCTCCATTGTCTTCTCTTGATTCCTAACTCATTTCTTATGCCAAGCCCTTCCTCAACAGTAGAGAAGATAAATATCATCTACAATTTCTTCCTAAAAGATTAATAAAACATATTTAGTTATACATGAAATATTCTTTAAATTTGCTAATTCCACCCCCCACCTCCATTTTTTAGCAACATTTCCCTGTGATGATGCAAATTTAAGGAAACTGCATTTCAGCATCAGGCCCCTAAGTGTGCTCCCTTCTGGGCTGATTACTTTGAGCTAATGTCATGTTCCATCCACTGGGATTCCACACACTTCCCCTATATTGATTACTTTATCAGTAGTAGTAATCACAGATATCATTACCAGCCAATTACGCAAACACATATCTAAACTAGGTAACTTATTCACCAACATTATCTCTTACAAGTCTTAATTTTGTAATGAAGCTGATTATCCTCTTATCCAATTGAGTATAGCTACATATTTTGATTTAGTAGGCTAGATGCAAGTATATTGGATTATATAGTAGATGATTACTTACATATGTTTGTAACAATGCAAAATGAGGGCAATTTGAGTGTAATCTGTTTCTTATTCTATTTGAGGACTGCATTAGAGAAGCTAACTGCTTTAAAAAACAATAGACCCAAACATATATTCGGATCAAAAACAATAGAAGTGTATTTCCTGCTCACATAACAGAACTGGGTGTGAGAACTGGTACTTGGGGATGCAGTCATCCAGAGACCCAGGTGGGTTTCTGGCATGTTCAATACAAGAGTTCAATACAAGGTCATCCTGGAAGATTCGTTTTAGGGAAAAAGAACATGGAGGAGCCAATGAAAGATGTCTATGGGCTGACCTTGACAGTGAGGAATGCTTATATTCTACAGGCTAGAGCTTAGTCACGTGACCACACATAACTATCAAGGGAATAGGAATTATACTCTATTCCAGGAAGTAGAGGAGAACGTGGATTTTGGTGAGCAGTTAGCAATTTTTGGCATAAGCACTCAAAACAGAACCTGCTTCATTTCTTCATTTAATGAATACTTTTCTTTACTTGTCTTGTCATTATTTGGATATCTATTAGGCTTGCTTTGCTTTAATTTTCTAACACTGTGTCAGATGACCTATAAAACCTAGATCCAAGCTCTGACTCTTAGAAGATTTGTACATATCAAACAATTGAAGAGTGGGGAATATAAAAATGTTTTTTTTCAAAATTTTAAACAAATACATTATGCCCATATTGTGGTAATAATTTTTTCAGCAGGCTAAATTATAGATAAGTAGGTTAGAATAAAAGGGTTTTGGAGCTAAAAAAGATATCTCCTAGTTCAACCCTCTTATTTCACAGATAAGGAATGTGCGGCTTCGAGAGATGAATTTGTTTAATTGTTCAGGAGGCGCTCATGGTTCCAGGCTCGTCCTCAGTTTCATGCTCTTCCTTGGGTCCAAGTCTCTTTTCATAACATTATTTGTCATATTTTTAAATTTGTAGTTATATTTCTCACAAAACATAAGTCATTGAAAGATGTCCACCCGTTTATAGAGAAGAAATGAAACATAATAAATTATAACTGACATAAGGTAGTATGTTTAAATCTCTGAGAAAATAGACCCAAACACCTTTTTTGATTTTCCAAACTTACTTGAAGGGCCCTAATAAATTAGCTACATACTAAAGATTCTTTTTTTTCTAATACCTTATTTTTCTTGTTTCCTCAACAAAAGAATAATGGCTTCTAGATAAATCTTATTCAACTCTAAAATTATATAACCATGGCATGGGGATTACATAATTTTAGAGGAGGCAAATTTATGATCACCATGCTAATGAATATCTAGAATTAAAAATTCAGGGGAAACAAATTATGAAATCTGAAATACTGGAAGCTGTGTTACTTTTAAGGAAAAAAACCAAATCATTACTTTTAAAACCCTTGTAAGCAAAAGTTAACTGTTTTATTATGGTGCTACACTAGCAAAACTATGCAGTTTCTTATTTAGTTGTTGCTGCCGTAGCCTAATTTCATGCTATTTCTGCAAGGATGTATAAAATGGAAACTGTACAAGAAAAGTGGCACAAATCTATATGGAGTGCAAATCATACAAACTCTAGGAAATTTTATGGAAATGTAGAAATTTGGGGTTATTTTCATCATTCTTATTTATGTCAGACATTAACTGTGGTTGATCTTATACCAGGAGTGAACCAAAATCATTAGAGTGATGCTCGTTCATTTATTAAATCCAATAATCTTCAGAATTGGTTTTTATTATGAACATTATAAACACAGCTGCAAGTTAATATTTGTCTTTAGAGTAGTTTTTGCTTATCACACAAGGAAAGACTAAATAATCTGGCAAACTTGTTCGAAATGAAGATGAGAGAAGGCTTTGCTTTCTCCCTGTCCACCTTCTACCAAACACAAATAAAAAGGTCCATCTAATTTTGTGATGCCACAAAGAATAATGGTATGAAATGTAGGTAAAGAAGATAACCAGGCTTTGGTTGCTTTCATGTTTACCTATCCCCTGTGTTAAAAGTCTGCATTCAGTTGATTATTAATGTAAAAAAAAGATCAGCAAAATACATAGTGTATTGTCATTTATATTGCTTTGATTTGCAAGGATTTTATATGCAATCTACTGTAGATTTTATATGTAGTCACTTCTTTCTGGATCCTCTTTTGGATATACCCTCTTTAAATGTGGTCAGCATGTGTTCAGATAGCTTTAAAAAGCTACAGTTTCATATTTTCCAAAGAATCTGACATTGGTCCCCACAGTGACACAGCATCTATTGAAAATAATAAACGGGAAGAGTGTATTTCTTTAACATTTTTGTAATTTGGACTTAAAATCTAACTCTAATCTTCATAGGTGTTATAGAAAGCGTTTATTTTTTTAAACAGGAAGGTTTGAAAAATGCTTGTATGGTAATGTAACATAGATACAGTCAAAACTGTAAATTGCTATTTTAATTTGATTATCCTTTTGAAAACAACCTGGATTAAATAGCATTTATACAGAGCTACATGAAAAGTAAAGAGAATGCATTGAGAAACCAGAATTTCATTTCAGTAATCAATTATTTTCAATTATTTGTGACTGCTGAAATGTTTCTGTGAAGGAAAATACCTAGAGTTGATTTATTCAAATTCCACAATTCCTTCCTTTTTAAAAACATGCATTCTGATATTTTTGTGTTCATTCAAATTTTTAACTCCCCAACTGTGTATGTATTAAGGGACATTGGCATCCTAAGTAGGACTATATTTAAAAAGTGAGTAATTTTATTTTTATAGTACTGAGTATGGCTTCTTTATACTGTGATGAATCTTGCTTTCTGCCTTTTATTTGCATAAGTAAAATCTTCATTTTTGCATCATCATGTGTCTTTTCTGCATATAATTAATATTAACTTTTTTGGCTGTGCAGAGCTGGCTATTTGCCTCAGAATATTCCCCTGGAGATTATCAGATACCTGTCTGAGGAGAAGGATTTTCTTCCTTGGCACGCCGCCAGCCGAGCTCTTTATCCTCTAGATAAATTACTGGACCGCATGGAGAAATACAATGTCTTCAATGTAAAAAGATATATTTTCTTCTTTCTTATTTTCAGAAGATAAACTGTTTTCTCATTATCTACTATATTCAACTGATCCTGAGTTATTTTAGTTCCTTCTAATTTGTGCTATTTTTGTCCTGATCTTCTGTGCAACGCCAATGGCAAATTGTTGGAGAAGAAATGTAATACACGCTACTTTTTGTTCTAGCCTAAAAGTGTCAATTAAGCTTAAATGCCTCAGAATTTAAGAACAAATACACATGGCACATCCTTAAAGTTCAAACTTACTTCCCTAGAGTTAAAGGGCTCTGTGTTCACAAAGGACTTAACCTGGGGAGAGGGATCCAAAGATCTTCACAGAATATAGACAGTTTCAGTAAAGATTCTTAGTCATTAGTTTTAACCAAAAGGACATAGTAAATTCAATTCACTTCCTTAATTAACAAGGATAAGATCAACATTGAGGCAAAAGCCCATTCATAATTGGGTCCAAGGGGATATAGGAGAGCAAACAACAGATAATCCAAATAGACCTGAAGACATGACAAACATTCCAAAATGTTACCTGACCAGATTTTCTAAGCTTGAAGACTAGAAAACCAGAATTGCACTGCTGACACCACCTAATCTAATGTAATAATCATTTTGAATAAGATTAGGATTAAGTACTGCTAATGAGCTTTTGATTCCAAAATTTCTTATCACCAGTGAAGCTTTGCATATGAGAATATGTCTCTGTAACTCCTGTCATCTTTGGGCACTATTTATTTCTTTTTAGTTATTTCAAGACTCTGCCCTGTGTCTTATAAAATCATCCTAATTTATGACATACTGGGCTCTGCTAATTAACCTACACATTTGGAATGACTCGAGACTAGATTGCTATGACATGAAATCTGTTTATTAGAGCCATCTAAATTGTGTGATGTCCATAAGAGTTGCTTCTTTCTATTTTATCCAAAACCTACATGAAAGCACCTCTGTTGTAATATTTTTTTTAATGGGAATAATCCTGGCTTGACTGTTCATTGTTGTTAGTTTTGTCTAAGCCCTTGAAACAGACATGCGTGGAAATGTATCATTACAGTTATGGTATAATTTTTATCTGCTGGAGAAGGACTTATTACTCTTCTCTTTTCTTCTTAATACAGAGACACTGCAATATTAAACTTATGTAAAGCAAAATACATTTTTGTATATATTTGCACTTTAGAATAGTATATCATGTCAGACACCTCATTTTCAATAAAAGTTAAGAATTGCTTTTACTGTAATTTCAGTGCTTTCGTTCCATTGACAAAATCCAAGGACCACATTAAAGTGAGGAGAGCAATCTTACCTTGCTACTGATATTTAAATATATCATTAGATGAATGGATTTTCACTTTGAAATACCACATCATTTTACTAAAGAGTGTTCTGTGTACGTCAGGTTCAAAAAAGGCTAGGCTATTGACTGGGCTTATAGCACAGTTTTGCATTAAATATGGTCTATTGACATAAAACACATAAATATTAGGTGCTCATTTTCACAAACTATATCTACATACATTTGTGTATATGTATATATGGTTTCATTATCAATATTCCTCACTTTTCTTGTTCTGCAAAAATCATCATCTCAAATATTTAATAGTGCAAATTACTTAATTGTTCAGTAGGAAGTAAAGAGTAGACTTCCATCACTGCAACTGTATTTTACACTAATTTTCTATATTTGAAATATCAAGTTGAATAAAATTATAATAGAGCATTACCATGCCCATAATTTTACTGATATTTCAAAGTTGGTTCATTTAGAAAATATTTTAGTTTTACTGTATAATTTTACTTGTCAGCATGGAGTGATTTGAAAATGATATTGTCTTTATTTCTCCTACCCCCCATTTAGGAATATATTTTAAAGCAAGTTGCAACAACGTACATCAAGCTTGGTTGGCCAAAAACCAATTTTAATGGATCTCTTGTTCAAGCATCCTACCAACATGAGTATGGTTTTATTTTCTTACTTGCTTTTTTCCCCCAGAACTGTACAGTAACACACCACTAAAACCACTGTGACTTTAGCAGCATGAGACGATCTTACTTTCATTCTGCATCTTTCATTTCCCTCTCCTGGGAGGGCTTCTGATGGGCAGCACAGTTTCCACCACCTGGTACTGAGAACAAAGGCTTTTCTTTGCCATGTTTTAATTTAAGATCTGCCTCTATTGGTAAAGTTGAGATCTGAACCCGTACCCCTCACTATAGTACTGTTTCCAGAGAAGACTTTTTTATGTATAACTTCTACTCTGCTTAGTTATCTCTTGCTCAGCAAAATGGAATTTCCATATCTGAAAATTAATTTTGTGCTGATTATTTACTTATCTACTGTAATGTAGTGTAATGAGTTTCCTTTTCTCTCTAGATATTAACACTGTTTGTTAATTTTTCTTTTCCTTTTGATGATACCCAGAGAGCTACGTAGAGAAGTTATAATGCTAGCATGTAGTTTTGGCAACAAGCACTGTCACCAACAGGCATCAACGCTTATTTCAGATTGGATTTCCAGCAACAGAAACAGGTAAGTTGAACCAAATCCTGTATTTCTGATATGATTTATACTGCTTTCAGATTCTCAGTGGATGCATTTCATTTATCAACTGGAGAAAAACAAGACAAGAAAAAAACACTGCAAAACTTTGTTTCAGGTTCACAGCTTACAAAGCAACAGCATGAAAGCCACAATACACATATCTTTGGAATGTTTTATGTAGTTTTAAACTACCTTTCTTATCCAGACTTATTCTTCAAATATAGGGTGTCACCTTATTTTAAATTTTGATAGCTTTGCTATCCCATGAGAACAAAAGAAATTTAGATCAAGCTCTAAGGTTCTTTAGAAAGGTTGTGGTATTTATTTATAAAACAACTGTGAGCATTTTGATATAAATGAAGTAGCATAGCAAATGTTAACATTAAAACCTAAAAACAAAAAGGTTATGAAAAACCTTTACTCTTTTAGTGACCCTTGACAGAAACCTTAAACTTGTATCTTGGAATTTCACAGTACAGTATTTTAATACATAATGTGAGGTTAAAAATATTTAATAGTATTATTATTATTATTTTTGTGTGGTACATGGGCCTCTCACTGTTGTGGCCTCTCCCGCTGCGGAGCACAGGCTCCGGACGCGCAGGCTCAGCGGCCATGGCTCACGGGCCCAGCCTCTCCGCGGCATGTGGGATCTTCCCGGACCGGGGCATGAATCCGTGTCCCCTGCATCGGCAGGTGGACTCTCAACCACTGCACCACCAGGGAAGCCCTAATAGTATTATTTTTGATTTAATTTAAATATTATACTGAATGTCAGTTGTTAATGTTAATGAAAAGAATATTAAATGTATGAAATAATCAAAGATCGGTGATCTTCTTACTATAGTTTTCTAAACCTTTTTAGGTGTCTTTGAATTTCCAAGGATCATTATATTACATTTCTTTTTACGCTTTGGGCAATTTATAATCACTCCTCTCCAGTCTTTGTCCACCGTGTTAAAGAGAGTCCGATCAGAAGAATGAGGAGCTAGGGAACAATTTGTTCAGATGATTCTATTTTACATGGTACAGGGGGCTTGTCCCTCATATGAGTGACTGAGATGACCCCATGAGCAACAGAGAAAGAGACTTGTTGTAGAAGAACATTGAGAACCACAGACATGAAAGCCACAGTGTTGTTTATGGAACACAGACAGTGTTATCTGTTTATGGAACAAATTGGTATTTGTCTTGCTGAGAGATGTTTAAGTTTAAATTTAGTACCTGAGTCTAGATCAAAACGTAGCTCTCCTGCTTTAAAAGTCTGAGGGAAATCTTTCACTGCATTACTTAGTAATTAATCAGAACATCTCACCTTCTCTAGAGTTTTCCTGTTTTCTCTTTAAGTTAATCGGTCTTAGTCGTACTCTGAGCTAAGAAGGAAAATATTTTATCACTATTATCTCTCAATGGAACCATCATACACTTGAAGACAGTGATTAAATCCCTCATCACTCTTCTTTAGAACTAAAGCAAATTCATTTGTTAAACTTAGACTAATGATTATCCTTTTTGCTAAGTCTTCTGAAAATTATTATATTAGACTTAAAATGTTATAAAACTTTTTTCCTATTTTTTGCCACCTCATTCAGTTCTACCCCATTAATTAGGCTATGAAAACTTAAACATTTATCCAAAACCAATACATCCAAAATTTGATTAAGATATATAATCATATATACATTTGAGGGAAAAAAGGTGATATATACTATTTGAAGATTGTGGTCTCAACTTTCCTCCCCTTTGTTTTTTGTTTTATTCTTTGTTTGTTTTAGTTGGCTACAGACGCATAAGTCTTTTCTCAGAGCTGATAGCTCTTTTTGAACCCTTTCATGAATATACCCATACTCACATGTATTCTCGCCATTGTATTAAAATTGAACTTGTACCGTTGCATTACCACAATTTCTCTAGACAGTATTCAAGCCGGACATCACTTCCTACATTTAAAAATATAGCTATTGGGAAAAATCTATTCTTAAAATAATTCATTCATTTACCAAAATTTTATTGAGTGATTCTCAATAGCAGCTGGTAACCAAAAGTCAAAAAGAAGAGGCAGAGCTCAAAATGAATAGGAGATGCAGCTCTATAAACAAATAGTGGTACTTTGAAGCAATAACTAAGCACAGGACAGAGTGTGAACACACAGCAGGGAGGGGTTACTGCCTTGGAGACACTGCATTCTTCCTCATGAAGGATGAGTAGGACTTTGTCAGATGACAGGGCTGAGTGAGGCAGCGGTAGGTGTGTATGAGTATGTGAGGCGGGTGGATGCAGATTCCAGACAGAAGGAAGGCACATGGATTGATGTGTAAGGAGTGCAGCAATATTTGATTTGTGAGTTTGAACCATCGATCACCTCCATAATTCTCTTATAAATGAAAGTGTCAGCTCATTTCAGTTTTGATAACCCTGCCATTTATTCGTGGTAAAATAATTAAATTGGGGCCTAATATTTTAAGGTTCTTTTGTTATTTCCTTCATCATTTTTATATTCTCCTGCTTTGCTTTCTTTTGTAACTGGGCAAGTAAACCTGCTAAGTGAAACTAACTCTGTGTTTACTAAGGTTTACTCAACTGACCAACCATATGACACGACCCAGCATACACAAGTGACTTCCTGCAGGGAGGGTAAATGATACTTACTGAGCTATCTGTGTGTGAAGATCAGAGGTTTAATCTGTATTTTGGGGATGACAGCTCAATAACAAAACAATAATGTACTCCTGTTCTTGGTGCTGAGTTTAACTTTCTTAAATTGAGTCAATTAAGGGGAGGGCTAGGTTTCTTTTTAAATGTGCCTGAAGTAACAGACCAGTAAGCTTTGTTTGTTTGCTTGGTTTTGTTTAACTGGAACCTTAAAAATCATCTAAAAAAACCCTCCAAGGGTAATGTAGTTGTATACTAAAAAATTTTGGTCGGAGAGATGCTATGTATTTATGCTAATAAATCTAAAGGACAAGGAGTCATGAAAGTAGCAGGGATTGCAACCTCTGGGGTGCTGTGTTACTATACAGCCCGATCTTGATATACTGGGGACATAGATCGAATAGGTGGCATTGGATTCAGGAAAATGGAATGGAAAGTTGGTGCAGGGCAGGGTAATGGAACCAAAATGTGCAATGAAAAGCTAGAGATGGTAGCAACAGTGAGAAAAATTCAAGAATTACAGTGGATGATACATTGAATGAGTCGACATTCTGAGCCCTGTTAAAATATTCATATGCTACAGTGTGTTGAATTGTAATGGTGATGTCATGCATACAGACAGATTGAGCTATGTTCCCGTCTTGTTAGTCTGTGGTTTGGGGACGAAGTTCAGCAGAATGCCACATTTCAGAAGAGACAAATCACCCAGCATTCGGTAGAGAACAATACAAATGATAAAAAGATCTTGAAAACAGCAGCTACAAGAGGAGGTAGTGAGGACTGAGAATTTCACTCTAAAAAAGAAAAGACAGAAAAGATGAAAGCCTTTTTGTATGGATGGATAAAAAGCATAATAAAAGGGACAGAAATTGGTTTCTTTCACTGGTTGGTGCAAATAAACAAGAACTGAGCTTGGTCTGAGCTTCACTGAGTAAAATAGAGGGGATATATTTTTACTGCAAGTGAATTATTATTTGAAACTGTCTGTATTAAAGCACTGTTGAGATGGTACAGTTAACTGTCCAGGGGTCTCAATAGAGCAATATGCGATTTTCTTTGAATAAAAATTTAACCTGAAGTTAAATGTGTCCACAAGTGACACAGCTGTTAATTTTGTGATAATGTATTATTTTTCAAATAATGTGAAAAGATACAATTTTTTCTCTTTTTAAAAAATTTTTATTTGAGTATAGTTGATTTACAGTCTTGTGTTAGTTTCAGGTGTACAGCAAAGCGAATCAGTTATACATATAGATATATCCACTCTTTTTTAGATTCTTTTCCCATATAGGTCATTATAGAGTATTCTCCCTGTGCTCTATAGTAGGTCCTCATTAGATACCCATTCTGTATGTAGTAGTGTATATATGTCAGTCCCAATCTTCCAATAAAGCTTTAAGCCAAGACACAGTAAAGATTTAAAGTGTTTAATTTTTAAAAAAGTATTCAATGGTGGTATCCATTCCCTAACATATAAATTGATAACTGGTATCAATACCCTACTTAAAAGGTACCCTAAAAGAGCAGAATACCTTGTACATTGTGGGAAATTTAAAATGTTTAGTGAATTGAAATTAATTGGAAATTCATTTTTAAATTGAAAAAATTAAGGCCATTTTATAATAAAATTTGTAAGTAGAGGAGAATCTCTGGAGCTTTGCAGCATACATAATACTGCAATAATAAGCTTCACTACTCATGCAACTAATTATAATGTTACCAATATTATTGTCTTTAACAATGATAATCATAATGAAAACTATATCTATTTTATTGAGTATTTATTACATTTCAGGATTGGGCTAAGTGCTTTTGGTGCATGATCCCGTCATTCTTTTTTGTTTGTTTGTTTGTTTTTTGCTGTACGCGGGCCTCTCACTGCTGTAGCCTCTCCTGCCGCGGAGCACAGGCTCTGGACGCGCAGGCCCAGCGGCCACGGCTCACTGGCCCAGCCGCTCCGCGGCATGTGGGATCCTCCCGGACCGGGCACAACCCACGTCCCCTGCATCGGCAGGTGGACCCTCAACCACTGCGCCACCAGGGAAGCCCTGATCTCATCATTTTTATTTTCATTTTTATAGAAGAGAAATCCAAAACTTTGAAAGGTTATGCAACTTGCCAAGATTATATAACAATAGGTGGCAGATCTGGGCTTCCGTCCCTAGCCTGTCTACTTTCTACCCCTACTGCCGGTAATTCTGTGGTGGTATATCAAATTTCCATACATCAGTAATAGATGTTTGTTCAAAAAAAAAAAAAAAAAAAAAGCAAAAAAGACACCCAAGAGAACTCAAGTACTCTCTGCAGTGAGTGTAAGCAAAAGTTTTCTGCTACACTGTATAAGCCTGTGGTCTCTAACCTGAATGTGCACAAGAATCCCTGGGGGGACTTGTTAAACAGTTTGTGCTGAGCCCCACCTCCAGAGTTCTGATTCAGTAGGTGAAATGGGGCCCAAGAATTTGTATTTATAACAAGTTTCCAGGTGATGCTGATGCTGCTAATCTGGGGACCACACTTTGGGAACCGTTGGTATTAGGAACGGTTATGGTCTTCAGAGTCAAAGACAACATGATCAAATTGCAGCTGTTCAACTAAATTAACTTAGGAAAATCACTTGGTTTCATCATCTGAAAAGTGGCAGTACTACTAACAACCAAACAAGTAGTGAGAGTTATGTAAAAGAATGCCTATATAATATCTGACCCTTATAGGAAATTATACATTAATCATCTTTGAAGTTGCCTGCTATTGAATACTTGTTTTGACCCCCCCCCCCCTCCGAGTAATGAGTGGCATGAATTTTAGATGGGGAAAGTAGGAACAGTGTAGAATAGAACAGAATAGGACATTTATAGAAGGCCTTCAATATTAGACTTAACTCTCTATAAGTTTTGAGGATATAAGGATGTGACCTGTAACATAAAATAAAAAACAAAACATTACCAGAGAGACTCTCAGTTAGGAGCAGGGGGACATTTGCCCTTTTCTCCCTGCTTTAAGAAATACTGCCTGTCTTGGCCTCTGGGTAAATATTACATTTTCTTTCCTCCCCTTAATCAGCTGCTATTTACAGTACATGTCCCTCCACCAGCCACAGCGTTTTTAATCTCATAGTGTAAAGAGCTCCAGTTAAGCTCCTTTCCTTTGTGTCTGCTCTCTATCCATCAATATTTGCTTTACTTATGCGAGAACGTAAAGGTGGAGGGACAAAGGGCTCTTTCCATTATGGTCTGTATGTGTTTCGGTTCTTCCCTGAAAACATAGATCCTAATTTATTGCCCATGTTTCCAAGTTATTGTCCTATTACCTCTGCTCTTTACACTCCTTTTTGTATTCTTTTTACTGTACATTGACCTACTATAAGTTTTCATAGGCTAATGTTATACCAGCCAGATCTGCCATTTTAGTGGTCAGATACCAGCGTAGTCCTGTTGCAGACGAGTGAACACAGCACGGAGTCTATGTGGAGTAGTGGAAAGGGCAGGGCTGCCCAAACCTCCAGTGAGCTGGGGTGAGGAATTAGGTTTGCTCCTAGTTTGTCATTAGGCAGCTGTGGGTTAAGACAAGTCTGTTAATGGCTCCAAATTTCAACCCTGTTTCTAAAGTGAGAACAAATCTCTAGTGCTTCCATCAGCTCCAACAGTCCAAAATTTCACACTCACTGTGCTTGCACATAAATCATAGAGTTTCCTCACAATGTGTCCACTTTGGGTTCTCTTCTGATTATATAGTTAAAGGGGGAGGTATGTTCATTTATTCATGTATTTGATAAGTATGTATTGAGCAGCTACGATGTATCAGGTGCTGTGCTAGACACTTGGAAGGCAGCATTCCTTCATTCAAGCAATGCCAGCCCCTGCCACCTGACTGGCATTGAGAATATGTGGTCTGTGCCCTTACCCATCCTAAAGATGAATGCAGGGGCAAGGAGGGAGTATAGGAGGGAGACAGAAATTGTTCAAAATAATCACATAAAGCTAAAAATGAAACTCAAGTGAGTGCAACCAAGAAGAGATCTGTGGTGTTCTGAGAGACTGTCCTGTAGGAATTTGACCAGATCAGAGAGATCAGGGAAGACTTCCGGCCCTGAGTGCTGGTGTTGGAAATGAAGTGAAGGGGACATATTTGAACATGACTGAGGAAGGAAGAGTGACAGGAGTTAATATAAAAAGTAAGAGAAAGGACTTTTTTTTGACTTTTATCATATGCTTGGGAAAAAAAAAAAAACCTTAAAGGATAAACACTTTCCTTCTGTCACCTTTCTTCCCTAGATATTTTATATTTTAGTAGTTATGGCCAGTCACCTCATTATGAATTGCTGTCTGCATAACTCCAGCACAGAGACTGTTTTGGGAACCTCTGGAATAATTCACAATTATCTTCAAAATCATCACCATCATCGACGTCTTATTATTAATTTGTTCCTCAGTAGTTTTTTAAAGCTAAAACAAAAAGTCTTTAACATGCTGCGTCCCTCGCTGTGATGGATGCAGCATTACAGGGCCAAGCTCACCAGTCACATTTGGGTAATGGAATAGCTGGATCATAGTCAACTTGGTTTTTAACTTTCAGCTTTATTTCTAAAATAAAGTGACTTTTCCATAGTAATATCTATTAATGTGATTAATCAGTATTAATTCAGACTCCAACAGTGCTTGATTCATGTACCAAATTTACCCTGAGTAACTGCTGCATCACAGGCATCAGGCTAAAAGTCACGGGATACAGCGATGAGCAAAAGGACAACAGTTTCTTCCTTCCTGAAGTTGACAGTCCAACGGGGTAGACTGAGACTAATCAGATGTCATACGAATACTGTACGATTTTAGTGTATTGAGGACCAGAGGGAGATTTACAAGAAAAGAACAACTTGACCTGTCAGTGAGGCTGACATTCCTGCAGAGTGACAACCGACCTGAGGCCTACAGGAAAGATACACGTTCAGTAGGCAAAGAGGGAAAGGAGATGTTAAGAGGAAGGAACAGTGTATAAAAATGGCCCTCCTTATTAGTTATCTATTTTATATATAGTAGTGTGTATATGTCAATCCCAGTCTTCCAGTTTATCCCTCCCCCCTCCCTTCGCCCCCTGGTGACCATAAATTTGTTTTCTACCTCTGTGACTCAGTCAAGGAACTCTACTCAATACTCTGTAATGACCTATGTGGGAAAAGAATCTAAAAAAGAGTGGACGTATGTATATGTATAACTGATGCACTTTGCTGTACAGCAGAGATTGGGACAATACTGTAAATTAACTACACTCCAATAAAAATTAAAAACAAAAAAGAAAAAGTCACCTAAAAAAAATGGCCTTCTTCCTCAACATCATTTCTCAAGATTAAAGTCTTGATACTTTCAAAAGTTTAGGTGATCAGGCAGAATCTATACTGACCCAAGAACATCCTCTGGAAGTTTTATAATTTCATTTTCAGTTCATCAGGTGGTTTTGTTTTTATTTGCTGAGAAGAGCAAAAATCCCCGTTAATTAATTATGCTCCTTCATCAAAGCTTAAGGGGATTTCTCTTCTAAGATGAGAGTATGTTAACAAATAGAAGTGTTTTGGTAAGCTATGGAGAAGAAAAGCCATATGTGAAATGTAGTAAGTGGGCTTGCTATCTGAATTAATCCAATTGTGAATTCTTTTTTCAGACTGGAAATCTTTTTCATAACCAGTAGTCAATCACTACCTGACTAACCTTTTGTATAAGGAGAGGTCATGTATAAGATTACTTCAGGAGCGGCTATAACTAAATGTAGAAGAGGCCTTTATAATCTCTCTTCTCCCTGTGCTTCTCTGGAATCACACTGAAACTACCACTTGTCCTTGCCATTTGGAGAATTCAGTACATGCTAGCTCAGTTCAGTTCGTCATCAGATAAATATTTGACTGAATGACCTACTTGCAGGACTAACTAATTTGGATGTGTTTTTAATTTATTTTTCAGTGTAGCAGGGATTTTAATTGCATTGAGAGCTAATATAAGTGCATAATTCTATTCACTTTTTTACAGTCACATTTAGTTTGTAATCTAAATGCATTAACGATTTTATATTCTAATTTAAAATGCAGAAATAATCATCCACTTATTTCCCTTTTCCCAACTGTTTTGGCTTTTCCTGACATTTTACTTAAAAATACTATATTATTGGTCATGCATAGAGGCAAATAGTCAATAGTATTTTTTTCAGGGTATTTTAATTTTTACAGAGGTGTGCTTTTGAAAATAACTTGATTTAATTTAACTTTTTTTTTCTTTTCAGTATAATTGGTTTTCCTCCCATTTCTGCCAAAAGTAATTTTCCTATCATGCTAGTATTGTTTGCCTAGTATTATACCAATTTCAGGCATAACACTATTGAACTTTTGTGTTATCTGTCAAAAGATACGTCTATTGATTAGTTATAGAATAGCTCTATTTTAACCGCCTGACTTTATCACAGTACAAGTACTAAGTAAATATAGATTTACATGGGCAACACAGGGAGCAGTGGTGATTAAACTTACAATAGTAATCATTATTATTTACTAAGCCAGAGCAGAAGCACCAACAAAAATATTTGTAGCTTCCAAAACATTCTTACATACTCACAGACAGTAGGTTATACTGATGGATTCAAGATTCATTGATAACAAGGTTTATTGCAACTACTACCAACCACTATAAAGAAGAATTTTCCTCCGCATTTTCCAAAAATAATATAAGCATTGCTATTAGCACTGAGAAGATTCTTTCAGCAACATCAACAACATTTCCTTTTTATTTATTTTTCCCCCTTGTGATTAAGACTTAGGACTGATTTCATGCATATAAGTTATTCTACCTCAAAATGAAAATAACTCATGGTAGGCTTTCTAATGATAGTGTGATAACATTTACTCAATATTGTGATAATGTTGATGAAAGATCTTCCATAGTCATCAAATATTGTTTTGTGTTACCCATATCTTAAAATATCTGAAAGTGAGAAAGAACTCTGATGACTTGTAATTTCTTGGCAATAATAGGAAAAATAAAAGCACATGCACACACTTCCATGGATTGAATAGTGGCTTCTAAAAGATATGTCTAAATCCTAAAGCCCATCAGTGAATGTGACCTTATTTGGAAATAGGATCTTTGCAGATGTAATTAAATTAATGATTCTGAGATGAGACTGCATGGATTTAGGGTGCTCCCTAAGTCCAATGTTGAGTGTCCATATCAGAGACAGAAGAGAAAGAACAGAGAAACACAGAGGGAAATTCACGTGAAGACAGAGGTAGATATTGAAGTTATGCATTTACAAGCCAAGGAATGCGAAGGATTGCCAGATCCACCAGAAGCTAGGAGAGAGGCATGGAACAGATTCCTCAGAATCTCTAGGAGAAAGCAGCCTGCTGACACCTTGATTTTGGACTTCTGGCCATAAGAACTGTGAGAGAATAAATTTCTGTTGCTTTAAGCAACCAAGTTTGTGGTAATTTGTTATGGCAGCCATACGAAACTAATACACACAACTTTAGCCTCTGCCTTGCAATCAAAACTTGGTACATAATATTTTGTATTGTGCTGATTAGATTTCACGGAGTGCTACCAATAGATAGCAAATAAGACTTCTAACTTTCGCTAACTTCACCCTGTTCTTAAGATTTTCATCATGAAATGGAGGAATAAAAGAAGATACTGAGAAGGGAGGTTCTTCTTGTTCCTCATAAAATTCAGACAAAATTAATATCATGATTCCTCAGAATATTATTTTCTTGTGTAGGAAAAAAAGATGGGAGTGGCCTATCGCATGAAGATAGAATAATATATAGAGATATTCCTAAAATTCACAGCAAAGGACCCATTCTCGTGTTTCAGAATCCCTTCACATCTAAATATTTAGAAAGAGGTTTTTTGTTTTTGTTTTGTGTTTTACTTTCTAGTGACTTGAGGTTCTTTCTATAATTAAAAAACCAAATAGAAAAAATTGAAGTGACTTTTATTTTCATATATAAACAAACCTTGCTTATTTTATGCTGAAACGAACATACAGTGCAGGCATTCAGTGTGCACTGTTTTCCCCTTCTCTTTATACACATGCAACGTTATGACCAATACCTGCCAATTACATGTATATGTGCATACATACATTTCACTTACTTCAGAAAGTCATAACGTTTGAGTTGACTCTTTTAAAGTGTATGTTTTTCTCAGCTATATTATCTCCCAATGCAAAATTGGCCTTCTAGCTTGTTTTGTAACTTTTTTCATCCACTCTTGCCATTCTCCCTTTCTCCAGACCCCAGCTTCTTTTTTTAATCAATAATTTTATTTTACCTTGTAACAGGACTAGACTTTTTATAACTATATTTAATTATCAAATTTAATTATATACATCCTTATTCCTTAGCATACATACACGTATGATAAAGTTTTTCATGGATTTCACTGCTTTTTCACAGGAGGATCAAAGTGCATTTCAGTGAAACCATAGAACATCCAGGATTTGATGAGAATAAAATATTTCTCTATTTTTAAAAAGTACAGCATTTTCTTATGCAGTGAATCTAACAATTAAAATTACAAAACATACAGAATTACATTTTGTTCAATGCACCGACACAAACACCCACACACAGAGAATAGTAAAGTTTACTTTAGCCAAATAAAATCTTTTAGTTGGAGACCTTTCAAGTGAGGAAAGTATATTAATTATTGCCTACTCATGACAGTTTACTTGTTATGCCTAAAGAATTAACTAAATGGCGGTAGTTGATTCTTCCCAAGCTGTACAATCAGCCTTATTAACCACAGTGACCTTGACAGTGCATTAGAAATGAAGATAAACCTCATTTGCATAGACCCATACATTTGTCGATGTAGTAATTTGATGGATACAATAAACTGGTGCAATTTTCAACCTTTGTATGAAGCATTCAAGACAATGACTGTTGCTGTAAGTTATTCCTGGGCAACAAGATTTATTTGTTCAGGTGGAGCCCTATGTCATCCAGTGGAGTTTTCATAAACACTCAAGCCTGGATCATGATTTGAATGGGAATAGTGCGATGGATTTGCTCTTGTAACTAATGTGTCGTTCCTATCATTACCTTTCATCTTAAAAGTTAACCACAAGTACTGATTCCTAATCATTGTGATTCAGAAAACACCATCTATATTTAGACTTCATATCATAGGAGGCACTTAGATTTACAGTGCTCTGACCTGAGCTAAGTGAAGAAGAAGCTTAAATATTCAAGGATCAGGATAGAGCAGATTTGAAATTCGTTGGGAAGCCACGGATAATAGGCACGCAATTATCCAGAAACAATTTATCTCCTCTGTAACACAGGCATCTATAAATAGGGCAATTTATCAGCCATTTCACAACTTCTATTACAACTGTATACCTCTTAAGTTGTAAATTACGTTTTTAGAGCTATTTATGCTAGCAGTCTGCTGCTCACTGTTTTAAAGTGAGTCATCATGGATATCTTAATTTTTCTACCTTTGTTATAAACCAGTTCAATTTTTTGGAGGTCTTATGGGTATAATTGATTCTGGATGTCATAAGGGTTCTGAGTTATGAAACGTTAAATAACTTTGTTCTAGGCTTTTCAGTAGAATGTGTTCAAAATCCAGGCCAAAGAAAAATTTTCAACAAATCAAGTCACAAATTCTCCTCTCATTGCGTTTTTTCCCCTTTACCTTTTTGTAGGTCTTTGTCATGACTGTCTTTGTCATTTTTACTCTGAATTTTTTTGGCCACTCTGTACATGTCTCATGTGTTCTTTCTTTCTTTCTACTTTTTCTTTGATGTCTTCTTCTTCTTGTCCTTTTTTTTTGAGGTACGCGGGCCTCTCACTGTTGTGGCCTCTCCCGCTGCGGAGCACAGGCTCCGGACGCGCAGGCTCAGCGGCCATGGCTCACGGGCCCAGCCGCTCCGCGGCACGTGGGATCTTCCCGGACCAGGGCACGAACCCGTGTCCCCTGCATCGGCAGGCGGACTCTCAACCACTGCGCCACCAGGGAAACCCCCTTGTCCTCTTCTTTTTAATGCTATCTGAGTCACTTGGTTTCTTTTGTTCTTATGCTTTAGCAATTATATTTTATGAAGTGGTCTTAACAGCCCAGAAACATAACCCTCTCCATCCCTTTCCCTTCCCAGCCAGTAGAAATAATAGCTACTGTATATATAGGGACTTAAAGGTTAAAATATAATGTAATATATATTATTTCAGCTTAAGCAAAGTGAACGTCTCTTTTAAAGTACATTTACTTTAATTATAAGAGCCATTTAAAAGGAGTGCAGCTATCTTAAAATATACTCTTGATACATTTGGGATATTAAGAGTTAAAATGACCCACCCATTCCCAGCAATCCTTTGTCTTTCATATGGAAAGAGCAGCATATACCTCTTAGCAAATATGCAAAAATAAAATGTGAAGAGGTTTGGAATATCATTTCAGAACACAGTAATTTTAAATATAGTTGGTCTGTTGTCCACCAGGTTTCCCCAACTCTATTTTGTTTTGAGGCCCAAAGGGTATTTTGTTTTTTCGTGCTCCAGGTTCAGTGGGAATGAGCAGGCTGTGTGGGCACCAGTGAGAAGACTCTTCAGAAACAGAGCAGCCCCAGCTGATGCATGAAAGGTGCCAGCTGACAGCGTTGCTGTCTCCTGTTCTTTCAGCCACTCACCAACTGCATACTTCACTTGAGATTCTGTTCTTCCTTGGCCATGGGCCTTGTAGAGATACTAAGGAATGATATTCCTTTGGTTGCCAGGGTTTTTGTGTAGATTCAGCAGTGTATTTGATTGACAAGTATACCAGTAAAGTTAGGTGGAATTATAAAAGTGTATTTCATTGTAATGCCTTAAACTTGAGATGTAGTGTCTGTAGTGACTTTTATAATTACTCATTCACTTTTAGCAAGGTTGTCTAAAAACTTTATTTTTGCTTTCTTCGTAGTCCAGTACTCATTTGGGAACGATGGGAATATTTGTTGGCACTGCATCCTAATAATAATAGTAATAAAAGTAATGAGGAGGAGAGATGTTATTACTGCCTATTTAGACAATTTTCTATGTCCCCTGTACTTGGCTATGCACAACATTTATCTAAAATCCATACTGAACCCTTGATATGCACCGTTTTCATGTGAATATCAAATGAAACATTATTTCATTTAATTATTGTAACAACCCTGTAAGGAATTATGATTCCCATTTTCCAGATGAGGAAACAGACAGGTAGGTGCAAAAAGTCACACATTCCTTCTAAACAGCTGTCATTTTTATTCAGGATGGCTTTCTTAGCAGCAGTCAAGGGACCGAGAAATCTGGATAGAATGAGAGATGGGGGTAGCAGACAAGATGGACAGGGTCAGCCTTTGTAAATGCAGGTTATTTTTCAGTCTGATAGTTAAAAGTCTAGGATTGTCTGCCCCAAAAGAAGTAAGAGTGCTTGTACTTATAAGGCAGAGCAAGATACAGAGTATTGGTGAGGAAGCCTCAACCAAAGCTGTCTTCCAATTTTTAGTTAGAATAGGCAAATGATATTTCAAATGAACTGCAAGTTCATTAAAATTAATTAAATGGTGTGCCACACTCTATATCAATGGCATGTGTAGTGCCACTGAAAGAAAGAGGTATTCTTCGAGAGGCCAGTGACTTGAGAATTTTTTTTATTGTCTTTGAAAATAATTAAATCCACATTTCAATGTTAATACAATCACTAATGAAAAGACACTTGTACTAACAGAGCAGGAAGGGACCTTAGAACTCATGTATTTTAGCCCTTGTCCAATTAGGATTAAAAATAAAGCCCAAAGCAATGACCTTGACTTGCCCAGTCCTGGAGGCAGTTACTGGTCAAATTACGTCTACTGAGAACCTGCTTAGAAATAAATAGACCCATATCATGATTAAGCATCAAAATTTATATTTTAAAATAGTGTGTTTTTTTTCTTTTAGCAAGTATAATTTTCCTCTGGGAGATATTTTAACTGTATCATCAGAATTATTTCTATATATTATTCAACAGAATTTTTTATATTGGTATATATTTTATTCTAAAAGTAACAGAATTTTATCTTTATAAATGTAGTTATTTCCAAAGTAACTGTAAACGTTATTAAATTATTAAATTTGAAATATGTGTGTAAAAAAAACACTAGTTACCTATAATCCCCAAACCCAGAGGCTAATGTTGTTAATATTCTTGTTTATCTTTCCAGCCTTTCTTTTTACATACACATTAACGTTTTTCTTTAGACTTAACACAGTGATATTTATATATATATTACACTCTGTCCTTAAAAATATATTTCATCATATTAAATAATATATTTTACCGTATCATTAAATATTAATCTATGATATCATTCTTAGTTGCTATTTATATCTTAAACTAGTCCTTTATTGTTATTTTAAATGAGTCCTGATTTTTAACCTTAAAATACAATGCAGCAATGAAAAATTTCGTAGCAAAATCTTTGGAAATTTTCCTGTTATTTATCTTAATTTACCAATCTACTTCACAAGTTTCCATTTAATAATTACCAATTTACTATGTTTTAAAATATTAGTCCCACTACCTCACGATTATTATTTAACTCAGTAAAAAATTTTTCCTAAAAGACACATGCCTTTAATTTTTCCATTGCTTAATTTTTTAACTTCTACTCCAAAGCTTTTAGTTTTTAGGCATTTGCTTTTGGCAAGGTAAAAAAGGTTAAACATATCACCAAAATGCAAAAAATAAATTATTCCAAAATGATATACTGAATTTTTATGCTAAATTTTAAACTTTTATCATACAAATGAACTCTGTCATCATGCTATTTAAAATGAGAGTAGAATAAAAAACATAGTAGAAGTTACATTAATTAGGTAATCATTTCTGCAAAGTCAGTACCTTAGAAAGATAAAGGCACTTCCTTTGGGCTCAGCATTACCCCATTCATCTTGTAGGATGGCAGCTAGCAGAGACCAGCTTCCCACATGATAAAATTCCACTAAAAGATTTACTTCTGAGGCAGCAGTTAAAAAGAAATGACCATGGGGGGATTCACATTTTCATAAACAATTTCCATATTCTCTCTCCCTGTAATCCTAATATCAAGAATCTCATAGGACTCATTTGCACTATTCATAACTGTGAGTTCTGTGGGTTTTTCAGCTCATGCTTTACAAAAACTGAGCTTTTTCATTTGTTCCTAATGACTTTGGTTTATACAAAGAGATCTTAAACTGTCCCCAGAGCAATCATTTTGCTAAAGTGTTGTTAGCACATCTTTACAAATTTAGCAGCAAAAGGGGGTTTCATGAACAATGGAAATCATTAGGAGCCAAGGACCCTAGGCAAGTTCAGTGCTCACCAATCTTGTTTTATTTTCAGTGATGAGTACAAATAATCTTGTGACCTATACATTGATTCTTTATCTGGTGGGTGAGTAAGGAAGATAAGGAGTTGGTGGGTTGGGAGGAGATGCTAGAAAAATCTGAGTGGTATTTTCCGGCTAATCCGCTCTGTCCTTGCTCTTCTAAGGAGCCTTATGAATCTTAAGCAAGTGTACCTCCCAGCATCTGCTAATAGCCATTACTTTCTTGAGAGTTTGGGGATTCGTAGCTGAGATCAAGGGCTATTTTTCAGTGGACCATCAACAGGTTTCAGATTATATATGTAAATATATGTAAGTCTCATTTTCATAGTAGTGAAATTTGACGCATCTGCTATGCACAGGGGGACAGCTGCTCATGAGCCTGAAACTTGACCTGCAGTTTCTTCCAGAGCACATCCAAATTATGTGGTCTTTCTCTTGTTTGAGGCTGCCGGTTCAAAAACAGAATTTGCCCCTATTCTGGGCAGCTTTGCTTTCAAAAGCCTCCTTTGCCCAGGACAACTTTTGTTAGATTCCTTCAGGATGGTCTGTCTGCCATTTCATCCAGCACTTCATTGCTGGGTGCCCTTTCAAGATTTCTTCTCCTTGCTCTGTATATGATCAGCTTGCTACACAGCAGCTCCTTAAATACACCCCCAGCCTATGTCCTTTAAGTCAGCCAGAGGCTGTGTTTTAACAAGTGTCATTTTGATTCTGGTGAACAGAACGGAAGCTTATTGTTGGAAAACCATTCTTGCCACCGTTGAATATTTATCTAAGATGACTGGGGGACTCCCTGGTGGCGCAGTGGTTGAGAGTCCGCCTGCCGATGCAGGGGACACGGGTTCGTGCCCCGGTCTGGGAAGATCCCACATGCCGCAGAGCGGCAGGGCCCGTGAGCCATGGCCGCTGAGCCTGCGCGTCCGGAGCCTGTGCTCTGCAACGGGAGAGGCCACAACCGTGAGAGGCCCACGTACCGCAAAAAAAAAAAAAAAAAGATGACTGATTAAACTATGGACTTAAAAAAAAGTAATGAAAAACAGAAGGTAGAAGTGACATCTGTGGCCAGTTCAGCACTAAGGGAATTATAGATTGGATGCACTGGTATTACTCTGCAGCCTACTAGTTAGATCCAGGGTTTGGTTGTTCTTACTTTCTATAAGATAGCGTTTTATGGAACAACAAAAATCAGCATTCAGTGATAATTACTGATGATTACTACTAACAGAAATCTTAATATCTTATGTTCATCATCATTAGCTATGTCTAAGCTGATAGAAATAGGAAAGACATTCATGTATAGCCCATCCTGATTCTCAGCTTACTATATTGTTGTTATAGTGCAAAATATGCTCTCTCAGAACAGTTTCCTCTCCTGCAAAATGAAGTTTATAATACAGATATCATGATATTATCGTATCGACGAAATAAAATAAGACAGGTAACGTGGAATGTAGTATTGTGCAAAAGTGGTATTTTCTACCTCTGATGCCCCTTTAGCCGGTGTCCAGGACTTGGCACTGACCAACCCATTTATTCATTTGTGTATGCATTTTACACAGTTCAGCATCAGCCAGGAGCAACTACTGAACTGCAAAAATATGGATTGTTGCTAATGACTATCGTATATGACACAAGTTATTTCTAAGGAACATAGTTTAATATCTGCCTTTTTCTTTTTCCTTTTTCTTCTTTCTTTTTTTGCCTTTTCTATATTTCCATATGTCTTTCTGCTTGATATTGGAGACTGGTTTCATACACAGTAACAAACCTCATTCAGTGGGCTCTATCCCTGAACTCTTTGGTATATTAATTGCTTAAGGAATTTTTTTTAGAACGTAAGCTGTTACTATTAGGTCTAATATGCATTGATCTATGATTTGATGATTTAAGTAGACATTTTCTTGTTAGTTTTTGCAAATTTTTATAGTGATCTCTTGGCCAAAATCATGACAATAATAATACAGTGTTGTGCCCTGTAGCCTGTAATATTTGGAGGGAAAAAAATCATCCTCTTTTCTAGCTCTTGATTTAAAGGAAGATTTTAAACTTTTAACTTACTGCAGTTAGTAAAGATGGATGCATTTTTGTAATATTATGTTGTATCTATCAGGACTGACAGACTCTTCAACATATGGTGGCAATGTTTTCCCTAGTGATTTCAGATGTGCCGTGTGGCAAGCTGGTCATAAACAGAGCAGGGAGAAGAAGGTTTCACCACCCACTGGGAAGACTATTATGGGTACTTTCGTCAAGGGATTCCAGGGCTGAGAGGGAAGACAGGAGAAAGAAGTGAAGCTCTTTTCTGGTTTCTTCTGATGTCTATATTCCTTTTGTTTCTTCAAAAACAAAACAAATCAATCAAACAAACAAAATGCTTGCCTTCAAATACCATAAAGGAAAAAAAGCTTCAGTCAGCAAGATTAAAGTAACTATTCTCCAAACATTTTAATTATTGGTAGGAAGAGACAGAATAATATACTTTTAGCCATTTCTGGGAACTGGGAATTTTGTATGATGGTACTAACAACTCTACACATTTGGTATCCTGATACACAATCTTCAATATCCTGATTGTAGACCTACTTAGCTGCTTAACAGAATAAGATGAAGATCATCTTATTGGTAGTCATTCAGACGCTTCCTCCTGTTTTCCAAATACTCCATTAACCAAAGCAATGTTTTAACCATCAAAGTCTTAAATATTTAAAAGGGATTGTTTCATCTTGTTATCCAGAGAAAACATTTCTTATTATTAACCACATTCAAATTATAAATGAGAAATTTTAATAATAGATTACTAAATATTATACAAAGCAGAAATGCATTTTTAATTTTTTAAGATATTGGAGTGTTAAGAGAACAGTTTTTTTAAATGTGGGGTATATATCAAAACGTGAAAGAACAATATTTAGTAAAAAATTGCCACGGCGGAGTACACATGAGAATTGCAGCTTATAAATACCCAAGATTAATTAAATCGAGTAACAGTTTCCCACTGTAACATTTACTTTCTCAAAATTTACTACTTATGTTTTATCTGTTTATTATCTATATTAGTAATCTTCTAGGTTCCAAAATTTGGAGAGCTATTTGAGAAAAATAATTTTAGAAAAAATTGTCTAAGAATTTAGGAGATGTTTCTGTTTTATCCAGATTAGTCAGTCTCTTCATCCAGTGCTTTCTCGTGGTTCTTGGGTCTAACAATTCTGAGAGCAAAATTTTTGATTGATAAATATATGAATGTTGGTGGAAATATAAGGCACCCTGTTTCTATTTTTTTAAGGCTTTATGTTCTTGTTGTTCTTGTTGTTTATGATTCTTGTTTACATAGTTTCAAGAGTGGAAAAAATGTCATTCAAAACTATCTTTAAATAAAATACATTATTTTATTCATTTAGTTGGGAATATTTTTGAATATTGTTACTATATAGCATTATTCTCTTTCAGGTAAATCTAATTAACAAAACCATCTTTTTAAAAACTGACTAGTAGAGCAGCATCTGTCTTTATTTTCAATACTATGAAGCTTTTAATTAACGGAAAACCACCATGGGTTGCTTCTTTAGAATACCACTAAACGTTAGAGACATCGTCTACTGTACAGGAGTTTCACTACTAGATGAGGATGTCTGGGAATTCATATGGATGAAATTCCACTCCACCACGGCCGTTTCTGAAAAGAAAATATTACTGGAAGCCTTAACTTGCAGTGATGACAGGAATTTATTAAATAGGTGGGTCAATTAATTTTTAAAATTCGTGTAATGAGAGTATTCTCTGTTAATCAGACTGTACTGAACTTGTTTTTATTTCCTTAAGTACATGCTAGTTACTCTAAAATTTATCTTTCTAGAGCTAAGGAAAACTGCCGTATTAATATGACTAAAGCTTGTTGATTTGAAAGGTATACCTTAGTTTCTAACTAATTATTTTATATGTTTTTTCATATATATGTAAGACAATATTTCATTATAAAAAGAAGCATTTATTAAAAAGAATTTTTAAAGTGAGTTTGCATCATCAAACCAAAACTATGATTTCTCCACCCACAAGATTGTTCTGACTTTAATATATTAATTACAATACTATGAATTTGATCTTCCTCCTTTTACAAAAACAAAATTGTTCTATTGATAAAATTTTTTTAGTAAAGTTTACACTGGACTATTCGTTGAAGACTGTGATAAATCATGTAATTTTGGTAATTTTATAAGAAATCTTTGTTATTGGACTAAAAATTTCCCCACAATTCTATTCTTAAAGGCTTCTAAATCTCTCACTGAATTCTGAAGTGGTGCTGGATCAAGATGCAATTGATGTGATAATCCATGTAGCTCGAAATCCACATGGCCGAGACCTTGCCTGGAAATTTTTTCGAGATAAATGGAAGATATTAAATACCAGGTAAAAATAAGATTTCAATCATTCATACTGGAGTGAGTAAATCAAAGGTGACATATGAGAGATAAAAGCCCTACTTTTTGTGGTAGAACCAAGGTCCAGATAATAGAATTAGATTTTGAAGTAGTCAGCCAAGATGGGTGTTGCCACTCTTGTGAAACTCAGAATTAATTTAACAGTTCTATAACATTATTCATTTATTAAAGATTGATAACCACAATTATATATGGAAATGTGCAGAGTGAAGAGGTTTTAGCATTGCAGCTTTCCTGGAAGATCTATCAAACTGTCATAGGTTGAAGGAATCATCATTAAAACCCTATATCCTGAGTGTGTTGTAGAAAAAAATGATTTATGAATCATATGTAATGGTATTATAACAAGAAAACTTTAATTACTTCTGTAGAATTGTTTAAATTCTTTTAAAAATATAAATATCATAAAACACCTGAAATAAAACCATGATATCGAGAAGGAATATTTGAATGGCTTTATAATTCTAGTTGCAGTAGAATTTATTCCTGAGCCATCTTGCTTCATGTTGAGAATTCAGCCTCAATTTTGGAAAATATTTCGTTATGTATTTAAATATATTATAATAAATGTTAATTTATTACTCTGATAATCTCTATGGTATTTTAAAATTAAATTCATCATAGAGCATGTAAATGCTGCATGTTCTCCAACTTAAATGTCCCCAGACAACATACCTACTGTTCTATCTCTTAAAAACTGGTGTATAAACTTTATTTTTTAAAAGCACATTTTTATTGGTTGACCTTGTATAATAAGTTCAATTTGAATGGATGTGTCATATTAAAACATATTTCTGTCTATAAATATTTCATTGTTAGAAAGCACTGATATTCCTAGAAAGCACATTTTTTCCCTAGTATTTTCAGCTCAGAAATTGGAATGTTTGAAAGATTAGAGCTTGCTTTGCTGTCACGCACATAGTATAATGAATAGTCAGACACAAGGTGGAATTAATATATATATAAACAAGTATTTCACTTTAAAAAGTATCAGATATCTACCAAATAAACAGTTTCTTTAGGGAGTGGTTTTGTAGATCAGAGTTCAGTGTAATGCATATATAGTTTATAGTCCCTACCAAAAAATGTTTGGTTCCTGATATGCCTGTTTTGTTTCACTGAGAGTCCATGATCTCTAATCAAAACGTAGAAAGATTGAGACAGCATTAAAACCACCTCAGTCTAATGACCTCTTTGTTTTATTAACTGAACATTAATAACAGGGAAAACTCTGAAGAGGGAGGAAGAGGCATTTAGAAACTCAACTTCATGCTCAATTTTTCTGTAAACCTAAAACTGCTCTAAAACTAAAGTCTGTTACTTAAAAAAAAAAAAAAAGGTAGAAAGATTGACGCTTCAGCATTTCTACAGACAGGGCAGCGTTTATCCTGACAAATAGGATTGTCTCCTTCATCTTCTACTCCTCTGTCGATCTTTGAACCTGAAAGTTCATAGGGAAACTGTCCAAGGTTCTCCTTACTTCCTGCCCTGCAGATTCTCCCTAGTTTTAGTTGCCATCAAATCTCGTGGCTTGAATGATTCCCAAATCTACATCTCTAACTCAGGCATTTCACCTAAGCTTCACCCTATGATAGACAGTTTCTTGTTGAATCCCCTACTGGGGTAAATCATCATTCTCCTTTTATCTTCCTTTTCTCAGTAAATATATGGTCATCCACCAGTTGCTCAAGCCAGGCACCTGGAAATCTACATATGGTTGTCCCTTTCCCTTGACATATGTAACAGTTAGGCTTGAGGTCTTATAATTTAACAATTCCTAAATGTTTCATGTTTCTTGAATTCTTCCTCTCTTTCCTGCTACCACTGCCCTAGTGAAGGTTCTTATCTCTTGCCAGTACTCTTAACAATAGCCTTCTGTCTCCTGCCTTTATATTTACATCTACCACCACCAGCACCACACACATACACACACTCACACACACTCACACACACTCACACATACACACACATACACAATCTCACACACACACTCACACACATACCTCTTCCCTTTGTCCCAAGAATCTCTCTGAAAGGCAAAAATGATATTTTCCTGCTGTAAAACCTTCAATACTCTGTGCCACACTGAAAATCTAAGTTCCTCTCTTCCTAACCCTTCTACCTCTTATTCTATTATCCCCAGCCTCACAATTTATACACTCAATACCAAATGCATGTAGTCGTCGGCATACACCATGTTGTTTCACACCTCCTTGCCTTTGTTTATGTTGGCTCTCTGCCTAAAATTACTTTCTTCCTTGATATTTGGAACTACTCCATACTTAATCTATCTGGCATCATCTCCTGGAAGCCTTTCTGAAGACCCCACAGCTAAAGAGAATTTCTCTGAACGCTGTATAATTTTATTTTCACCACAGTTAGCCACAATAATGGGGAATGATCTGTTTACAATACTACATAGTATATTACCTTCAAGGAAAGGATTGTGCCTTTTTCTTCTTCACATAACTGCAAGCAAAGTATAAGCAAAACACTCTTTGAAGAATTATTCTTATTCCTGTAGAGTAGGCCATTTCTGTAACCACATATTGATCACTAATGATTACTTATATTATTATTAATGTTGGTTTATTTTATTTTATTGATATAACTTTTCCCATGGAATAGTTCAGTGTTAGAATTACAGCAAATTATGATGGTCATACAGTTTAGCTCCCCTCATTTTACAGATGAGAAAACTGAGGTTCCAGAAGGTAAATTACTTAAGTTCCCACAGGTAAGAACAGCATTAGAAAACCTCTTGTAGTGATGACTGGACCTCTGCTTTCAAAAACTCATAATCTTATCTTTAGAGTACTTTTAGTTTTTTTTTTTTTTTTTTTTCTTGAAATGTAGTTCATTTACAATACAGTTCAGGTGTAAAACATAGTGATTCCATAGTTTCATAAGTTACACACCATACAATGTTATTAAATTATTATTGACATTCCCTGTGCTGTACATTATATCCATGTGACTTATTTGTTTTAGAACTAGTATTTGTACCTCTTTTTTTTTTTTTCTTGCGGTACGCGGAACTCTCACTGTTGTGGCCTCTCCTGCTGTGGAGCACAGGCTCTGGACGCACAGGCTCATCGGCCATGATTCACGGGCCCAGCCGCTCCGCAGCATATGGGATCTTCCCAGACCGGGGCACGAACCCGCATCCCCTGCATCGGCAGGCGGACTCTCAACCACTGTGCCACCAGGGAAGCCCTATAACTCGTATTTGTACCTCTTAATCCCCTTCACTTCACTCCACCCTGCTCCCCTCTGACAACCACTAGTTCTCTGTATCTGTGGCGCTGTTTCTGCTTTGTTATATTTTTTCATTTGTTTTTTTCTTAGATTCCACATATAACTGAAAACATACAATATTTGTTTTGCTCTATCTGACTTATTTCAGGTAGCATAATACCCTCTAGGTCCATCCTTGTTATAAATGGCAAGATTCCTTGTTTGTTTGTTTGTCTTGTCTGAGTCATATCCCATTGTATATATAAATGCCACATCTTCTTTATCCTTTCATCTGTTAATAGACACTTAGGCTGCTTCCATTTCTTGGCTATTGTAAATAATGCCACAGTGAACACAAGGGCTTGTATCTTTTCCAATTAGTGTTTTTGTTTTCTTTGGAAAAATACGCATGAGTGGAATTGCTGGATCGTATGATAGTTCTGTTTTCTCATTTTTTTGAGGAACCTCCATACTGTTTTCCATAGAGGCTGTACCAATTTAAATTGCCATCAGCAGTGCATGAGGGTTCCCTTTTCTCCATGTACTCACCAACACTTGGTATTTCTTTATTTTTTGTTGACAGTCATTCTGACAGGTGTGAAGTGATATCTCATTGTGGTTTTGATTTGCATTTCCCTGATGATTAGCAATGTTGAGCATGTTTTCTTGTACCTGTTGGCCATCTGTATGTCTTCTGTGGAAGAATGTCTATTCAAGTCCTCTGCCCATTTTTTAAATGGGTTTTTTTTATATTGAGTTTTATAAGTTCTTTATGTATTTTGGATATTATCCCATAATCAAGCATATCATTTGCAAATATCTTCTCCCATTCAGTAGATTGCCTATTCATTTGTTGATGATTTCCTTTTCTGTGCCAAAGCTTTTTAGTTTGATGTGGCCCTATTTGTTTATTTTTGCTTTTGTTGACCTTGCATGAGGAGACAGATCCAAAAAATATTGCCAAGACTTATGTCAAAGAGTGTATGTTTTCTTCTAAGAGTTTTATGGTTTCAGCTCTTAGATTTAAGTCTTTAATCCATTTTGAATTTATTTTTGTATATGGTATAAGAACATAGTCCACTTTCATTCTTTTATATATAGTTGTCTAGTTTTCCAATACTATTTATTCAAGAGACTGGTTTTCCCCCATTGTATATTCTTGCTGCCTTTGTCACAAATTAATTGACCAGATGTACATGGATTTATTTCTTTTCCACTGATCCACGTGTCTGCTTTTGTGCCAGTACCATATGTTTTTATTACTATACCTTTGTGGTATAGTTTGAGGTTAGGGTGTGTGATACCTCTAGTGTTGTTCTTCTTTCTCAAGATTGCTTTGACAATTCAAGGTCTTTCGTGGTTCCACACAGATTTTAGGATTATTTGTTCTAATTCTGTGAAAAATGCCTTTGGTATTTTGATGGGGATTGCACTGGATCTGTAGATTGCTTTAGATAGTATGCACATTTTAACAGTATTAATTCTTCTGATACATAGCACTGTATGTCTTTCCATTTAATTATGTTGCATTTAACTTCTTTCATCAGTGTTTCATAGTTTTCAGAGTACCTGGTCTTTCATGTTCCTTGGTTAAATTTATTCCCAGATATTTTATTCTTTTCGATGCAGTTGTAAATGGAGTTGTTTTCTTGACTTTTCTTTCTGATAATTCAGTATTAGTGTATAGAAATGCAGCTGATTTCTGTATATTAATTTTGTTTTTGCAACTTTATTGAATTCATTTAGCCTAATAGGTTTTGTTTGTTTGTTTGTTTTTGTGGAGTCTTTAGGGTTTTCCATATAGTATAATGTCATCGGCAAACAGTGAAAGTTTTACTGCTTCCTTTCCACTTTGGATTCTTTTTATTTCTTTGTCTTGTCTATTTGCTGTGGCAAGAACTTCCAATACTATGTTGAATAAAAGTAGCGAGAATGGGCATCCTTGACTTGTTCCTGATCTTAGAGGAAATGCTTTCATTTTTCACCATTGAGTACACTGTTAACTGTGGGCTTGTCATATATGACCTTTATTATGTTTATGTATGTTCCCTTTATACCAATTTGTTGAGGGATTTTATCATGAATGGATACATAATTTGTTCTCAAGTTCTTTATATAGTTGTATTATGGGCATGTCATAGGAGGAGGTGAGTTCAGGGTCTTTCTACGCAGCCATCTTGATCCTGCCTCCATTTAGTCTAGTGTGCTTTTTTTATTTCAAAGAGTATGATAACCTGTGATAGGTACCTTTAACACAGTAGACAATAAATGAAATGAGAAATCTTTCCAACTCACGGATACATAGTGTTCTTTGCCTTGGGTCATGAGTCAAGTAATTATGCTTGTGGTACAAAGATGATGACATTCAAGTGAACAATTTGATGTTTTATTTTAAAACTCACATGAGAAAATGCTGATGTTTTGAGAAATTTGGCTCAGTTTCTAGGAATGAAAAAGGATAATGCCGATGTCAATTCTGACTGACCAGACCAAACGATCTGTGTGACTTACTGCTAATACCCAAGTTTTTCCTGCAGTTCTATTTCTTTTCGTAAGATCCTTCTTCCTTACAGTGATCAAGGTTGCTTTAAAATTAAAACTTTTAGTGAATTCCCTGCCAGTCCAGTGGCTGGGAACTCTGTGCTTCCACTGCAGTGTTCGATCCCTGGTCAGGGAACTAAGATCCCGCAAGCCACGGGGTGTGACCTAAAAAAAAAAAAAAATTGAAAGTTTTAAAATGTTTCTTTCTCTGGCTTTTTATTGGAAATATAATAGTAATTCCTAAATATAATTTTGGAGGGCTCTCTTTAGACCTCTTTGAAACACTGTGCGCCAAATCAGGATGCATTTGATGGCATCCCATAGCCACAGCTCTTTGCACCTCCCTGACTCCCTAGGGAAGTGGCCTCGAATGGCACTAAGACAACACAGGTCACTTGGAGCCCTTGAGAAGGATTCTTAAAAAATATGCGTAGTAGTATTTCCTAATTTACTGCCTGCTTTAACATTAAGACTTTTTTTAATCTTTCAAGGTATGGAGAAGCATTGTTTTTGAATTCCAAACTTATCAGTGGAGTTACAGAATTTCTTAATACTGAAGGTGAACTGAAAGAGGTAAATATTTTAAGATGAGTTCTAATGCCTTTCTTTTATAAACATAAGAAATTACACATTTACTTCAAACATTTCTTTCCAATAGTCATACCCATTCCTTTGAAGTGCATGCGCGTGCGCGCACACACACACACACACACACCCATGCTAAAGACTTTACGCCATTCATTATTTGCAAAGGTATTTCTAACATATTAGTATTTAATATTAAATTCCCGTGAGAGGTGCTTGAATGCAATGATTCTCAAGTTGGGAGACTCCAAATACACTCCAGAAATATTTGATCCAATCAGCTACCCCTCTATTGATTCTGTGAACCCAGTTTGGGATCCTTGGAACAAAAAAAACTATCCTGTCACAATGACTCAGTATTTGGATACAGAGGACCAAGGTTGCTATTGAGGTACAGAAGTTGAGATTCATTACTTTGTGGTCCGTTCTACACAAAGAATGATAATTGGATATGGTAATAATGCTTCATGCTATTTGGTTTGTTAAATGGAATAAATTCATACATTTGGATGGAAGTGTATCTGGCAACATATATTAATAGTTTGTTTAAAATTCTGCTGGATACAATCACAAGTGAATTTCACTGATGAAACTGAACTTATTTTTTAAGGACTAGTGTCCAGTTTGCAGAGTATCTAACATTTTCTTTTTTCTCTGTTTTATGTCTCTGGAAATTTAAACCAGCTAGTTTTGTGACCATTAATTCACATTTCTAATAGTTAGGGGCATGAAATGGGGGGTGGGATAAGTAGGTAGGAGGAAGGAGCAAAATATTTGACTGATTAAAATGAGTTGGGCTTCAAACATTTATTGCTTTTTAGTCTGCTGCTCAACTCCATTATAAAATATAGCTGAGATTTGGCATTGAGAATCACAGTTTCCTCAGTTTTCACTGACAGAATGCCCTATGCTGTGACCCAGAGCTCATCCCATTGAGCAGGATTCTTCCAGAAGCATCCACCCTGGCACCAACCCTAACATCTCCTAATATTGTCCAATTTTGTATGGTCATCCCCCACGCACTCACTTGGATTCTTTCACACCATGAGCTAAGCTAAGCTAAGTCTCTGATTGATGATTTGAAATTCAATTTTCCCTATGTGTGTTCCCAATGCTGAAGAATTTGAAAGCCCTAGCACATGTTTTACTATATTTATTTATTTATTTTTTGCGGTATGCGGGCCTCTCACTGTTGTGGCCTCTCTCATTGCGGAGCACAGGCTCCGGATGCACAGGCTCAGCGGCCATGGCTAATGGGGCCAGCCGCTCCGCGGCACGTGGGATCTTCCCGGACCGGGGCACGAACCCGTGTCCCCTGCATCAGCAGGCAGACTCTCAACCACTGTGCCACCAGGGAAGCCCTTTACTATATTTTTTATTTTTAATAAAGGACGCTGAAAGGGAAGGAATTCTTTCATATCCATAGGAAAGAGAAAGAAAACAATTAAGCTAATGAGTTTATGTATTTAAATGAAGTAGTTTTAATTCTTTGATTTTACATTCAATAATCGGAATGAAAGACTCGTTTAGTGACAACCTGTGCAGTCATTGAAGTGAACTCAGAAGTGAAAGATCTCTCCTCTCCTCCCCTCTCCCCTTCCCTCCTTTTAGCTCCCTTCCTTCTGCCATCTTCCTCTCCCCTTGCCTCTCTCCTGTTCTCTCTCCCTCTTCTGTTCTCTAACTCTGTCTTTCATGTCTTCCTTGCTTCAGTATAATACCCAGCTCATGGAAAAACATCTGTTAAATGGACATTTAAATTGATTTTATCATATGATGGCCATTTTGCTTTACATATTTCACTTACATATTTAAGTTTTTACACTTAATTGCCATTTGAAATGTTCCAAGATACCCCTATAATGAAAGGTGCCATTTGAAAACTGAAACTCAACTGTGGCTTTTATTCCATTATCTGCAAAGCAGCTAACTTCACAATACAGGCTCTCTGTAGCCTGAGTGATGAATCCCTTCATGACACAGATGCTTGCACTGACTTTCCAGTTTACCAACTGCTGCCTGAGGCTTTTCCATACTTTTATTACCTAATCATTGACTGTAGGATTGTGGCCCACTATTGTTGGGTGGGAGGGGGGTTAATTTGTATTGCTGATAACCCCCTTCCATAAATATAAAGGAACTGAGGAAGTTTCAGTCTCATTTTCCCATAACCAATGAGCCTCGTAAGCAGAAAAACCAATACGCTCCCTTTGGATATAGCATATTCTTATATTCAAAAGTTTATAGATCAGAAGTGAATTGGCATCTTTATGAATTCTGAAAACTAATTTGAGATTGTAATGATCCCCATCAACTTTAGGGGCATTCAGCAGAGACACTTACATTGTTCTATGGTCCCTTCCCCAAAACTACATTCTAGTACCTGAAACTGGCAATTTCCTTCTAATTACATAGCTCTAGCAATTTGAACAATATTTCTCCATGAAACAGTACATCACCTCCTTAATTTTAAACGAATGGAAGTACAAACTCATGGAACCTCAGAGGCCCTTGCCATTTTTCCATACTAATGCCCGTTCAGCAATCCTCTTCAGCACTCATTATTTTGGCCTCTTGAACCTTATATACAACACTGTTGTAAAAGAACATAGATCCTGTCCGTTACAGACATCCCATTTACAGTTTTAATGCTGAAAATATAAACCTCATAATCGGGCAATAGCTAATTCAATTCATTTATATAGTTACTAAGAGTATATATTGTGTGCTGCACTTTACAAATTATTTTGTGATGTTTAAGGTCTAGAGTACCCTAAATCAGGAGTACTAAATACTAAAATATTTTTAATAGAGAAATTAACAAACATGTCTAGAAATTTTATGCTAAGGAGAACAGCAACTCTGACATCTTACTAAATGTTATTTTATAAAAATGTCTAAACTTGCAACATTTTCAAATAAAAGCATAAGATGGCATAAATATTTAGGAAGCACAATAATGAAAACTAATAGCAGCAGAACATCTACCAAAGAGCTGCCAAAATAAGCAGGCTGGAATGCCAAATGCCTTCCATCTACCCCATGCCTCTAAAGTGAGGCAGGGGTCTGGAAGGTGCTGTGACCCTGCCCCAGGACCAGTCAGATGGCTGCTCTGACCACAGGTTCGCCAGAAGAGTTGTGGAGGAGTGTGAGACGTAAGATCAATTTATGACAACTATGGAAAGTGGGCCACTCGTGTTCTGATGAATAAGCTACTCGTAAGATGTATGTGAGTCACTCCAAGCTCCGTGAGCTCACAACGAAGTATTTAGTGCACTTAAATAGTGATTTAAGGAAAGAATCCCTAGAGAACCCCCAGTTACATTTTCTACTGAGAGTTCCCTTGCAGGATAATCTGACCTACTATCTTAACACATTCATAGTCAATCCCATAGTTTGCCTTTGAGGAAGACTTAAGAGTTTTACTTCATGTGTTCAGGCTGGCTTTCTACCTCGTCAAAAGGTCAAAAGGCCAAGAGCACACTCCACAGAGTCAAAGTTGCCAAAGGGTCATTTATCACTATCCGGCATATTCATTCAGTGACTGCCTAGGAAAATATGTAACAATGTGGAACATAGTTTAAAAGAAGTAGATGTGGCAGACTTCCAGGAAGATGGCAGAAGAGTAAGACTCGGAGATCACCTTCCTCCCCACAGATACACCAGAAATACATCTACGCGTGGAACAACTCCTACAGAACACCTACTGAACGCTGGCAGAAGACCTCAGACCTCCCAAAAGGCAAGGAACCCCCCACGTACCTGGTTAGGGCAAAAGAAAAAAATAAGCAGAGACAAAAGGATAGGGACAGGACCTGCACCAGTGGGAGGGAGCTGTGAAGGAGGAAAAATGTCCACACACTAGGAAGCCCCTTCGCGGGCGGAGACTGCGGGTGGCAGAGTGGGGGAGCTTCAGAGCCGTGGAGGAGAGCACAGCAACGGGTGCGGAGGGCAAAGCGGAGAGAGCCGGGAGAGGACTGAGGTTGGCGGCATGAACACAGCCTGCAGGGCGTTAGTGCACTGCGGCTAGCCGGGAGGGAGTCCGGGGAAAAGTCTGGACCTGCCGAAGAGGCAAGACACTTTTTCTTCCCTCTTTGTTTCCTGGTGCACGAGGAGAGGGCATTAAGAACGCTGCTTAAGAGAGCTCCAGAGACAGGCGCGAGCCGCGGCTAAAAGTGCGGAGCCCAGAGACAGACATGAGACGCTAAGGCCGCTGCTGCCGCCACCAAGAAGCCTGTGTGCGAACACAGGTCACTATCCACACCCCCTTCCAGGGAGCCTGTGCAGCCCGCCACTGCCAGGGTCCCGGGATCCAGGGACAACTTCCCCGGGAGAACGCACGGCGCGCCTCAGGCTAGCAACGTAACGCCGGCCTCTGCTGCCGCAGGCCCGCCCCGCACTCCGTGACCCTCCCTATCCCCTGCCTGAGTGAGCCAGAGGCTCCGAATCAGCGGCTCCTTTAACCCCGTCCTGTCTGAGCAAAGAATAGACGCCCTCCGGCAACCTACACGCACAGGCGGGGCCAAATCCAAAGCTGAGCCCCTGGGAGCTGTGAGAACAAAGAAGAGAAAGGGAAATCTCTCCCAGCAGCCTCAGAAGCAGCGGATTAAAGCTCCACAATCAACTTGATGTACCCTGCATCTGTGGAATACATGAATAGACAACGAATCATCCCAAATTAAGGAGCACTGTGGATGAAAGGCTCTTGGTGCTGCAGCCAGGAATTAGTGCTGTGCCTCTGAGGTGGGAGAGCCAACTTCAGGACACTGGTCCACAGGAGGCCTCCCAGCTGCACATAATATCAAACGGCGAAAATCTCCCAGAGATCTCCATCTCAACACCAGCACCCAGCTTCACTCAACGACCAGCAAGCTACAGTGCTGGACATCCTATGCCAAACAACTAGCAAGACAGGAACACAACCCCACCCATTAGCAGAGAGGCTGCCCAAAATCATAATAAGTCTACAGACACCCCAAAACACACAACCAGACGTGGACCTACCCACCAGAAAGACAAGATCCAGCCTCATCCACCAGAACACAGGCACTAGTACCCTCCACCAGGAAGCCCACACAACCCACTGAAGCAACCTTAGACACTGGGGACAGACACCAAAAACAACAGGAACTACAAACCTTCAGCCTACAAAAAGGAGACCCCCAAACACAGTAAGATAAGCAAAATGAAAAGACAGAAAAACACACAGCAGATGAAGGAGCAAGATAAAAACCCACCAGACCTAACAAATGAAGAGGAAATAGGCAGTCTACCTGAAAAAGAATTCAGAATAATGATAGTAAAGATGATCCAAAATCTTGGAACTAGAATAGACAAAATGCAAGAATCAGTTAACAAGGACCTAGAAGAACTAAAGATGAAACAAACAATGATGAACAACACAATAAATGAAATGAAAAATACTCTAGATGGGATCAATAGCAGAATAACTGAGGCAGAAGAACGGATAAGTGACCTGGAAGATAAAATAGTGGAAATAACTACTGCAGAGCAGAATAAAGAAAAAAGAATGAAAAGAACTGAGGACAGTCTCAGAGACCTCTGGGACAACAGTAAACACACCAACATTCGAATTATAGGGGTTCCAGAAGAAGAAGAGAAAAAGAAAGGGACTGAGAAAATATTTGAAGAGATTATAGTTGAAAACTTCCCTAATATGGGAAAGGAAATAGTTAATCAAGTCCAGGAAGCACAGAGAGTCCCATACAGGATAAATCCAAGGAGAAATACGCCAAGGCACATATTAATCAAACTGTCAAAAATTAAATACAAAGAAAACATATTAAAAGCAGCAAGCGAAAAACAACAAATAACACACAAGGGAATCCCCATAAGGTTAACAGCTGATCTTTCAGCAGAAACTCTGCAAGCCAGAAGGGAGTGGCAGGACATATTGAAAGTGTTGAAGGAGAAAAACCTGCAACCAAGATTACTCTACCCAGCAAGGATCTCATTCAGATTTGATGGAGACATTAAAACCTTTACAGACAAGCAAAAGCTGAGGGAGTTCAGCACCACCAAACCAGCTCTACAACAACTGCTAAAGGAACTTCTCTAGGGAAGAAACACAAGAGAAGGAAAAGACCTACAATAACGAACCCAAAACAATTAAGAAAATGGGAATGGGAACACACATATCGATAATTACCTTAAATGTAAATGGACTAAATGCTCCCACCTAAAGACACAGATTGGCTGAATGGATACAAAAACAAGATGCATATATTTGCTGTCTACAAGAGACCCACTTCAGACCTAGAGACACATACAGACTGAAAGTAAGGGGATAGAAAAAGGTATTTCATGCAAATGGAAACCAAAAGAGAGCTGGAGTAGCAATTCTCATATCAGACAAAATAGACTTTAAAACAGAGACTATTAGAAGAGACAAAGAAGGACACTACATAATGCTCAAGGGATCGATCCAAGAAGAAGATATAACAATTGTAAATATTTATGCACCCAACATAGGAGCACCTCAATACATAAGGCAAATACTGACAGCCATACAAGGGGAAATCAACAGTAACACATTCATAGTAGGTTACTTTAACACCCCACTTTCACCAATGGACAGATCATCCAAAATGAAAATAAATAAGGAAACACAAGCTTTAAATGATACATTAAACAAGATGGACTTAATTGATATTTATAGGACATTCCATCCAAAAAAAACAGAATACACATTTTTCTCAAGTGCTCATGGAACATTCTCCAGGATAGATCATATCTTGGGTCACAAATCAAGTCTTGGTAAATTTAAGAAAATTGAAATTGTATCAAGTATCTTTTCCGACCACAACACTATGAGACTAGATATCAATTAGAGGAAAAGATCTCTAAAAAATACAAACACATGGAGGCTAAACAATACACTACTTAATAACGAAGTGATCACTGAAGAAATCAAAGAGGAAATCAAAAAATACCTAGAAACAAATGACAATGGAGACACGACGACCCAAAATCTATGGGATGCAGCAAAAGCAGTTCTAAGAGGGAAGTTTATAGCAATACAATCCTACCTTAAGAAACAGGAAACATCTCGAATAAACAACCTAACCTTGCACCTAAAGCAATTAGAGAAAGAAGAACAAAAAAACCCCAAAGTTAGCAGAAGGAAAGAAATAAAAATCAGATCAGAAATAAATGAAAAAGAAATGAAGGAAACGATAGCAAAGATCAATAAAACTAAAAGCTGGTTCTTTGAAAGGATAAACAAAATTGATAAACCATTAGCCAGGCTCATCAAGAAAAAAAGGGACAAGACTCAAATCAATAGAATTAGAAATGAAGAAGGAGAAGTAACAACTGACACTGCAGAAATACAAAAGATCATGAGAGATTACTACAAGCAACTCTATGCCAATAAAATGGACAACCTGGAAGAAATGGACAAATTCTTAAAAATACACAACCTGCCGAGACTGATCCAGGAAGAAATAGAAAATATGAACAGACCAATCACAAGCACTGAAATTGAAACTGTGATTAAAAATCTTCCAACAAACAAAAGCCCAGGACCAGATGGCTTTACAGGCGAATTCTATCAAACATTTAGAGAAGAGCTAACACCTATCCTTCGCAAACTCTTCCAAAATATAGCAGAGGGAGAACACTCCCCAACTCATTCTACAAGGCCACCATCACCCTGATACCAAAACCAGACAAGGATGTCACAAAGAAAGAAAACTACAGGCCAATATCACTGATGAACATAGATGCAAAAATCTTCAACAAAATACTAGCAAACAGAATCCAACAGCACATTAAAAGGATCATACACCATGATCAAGTGAGGTTTATTCCAGGAATGCAAGGATTCTTCAATATATGCAAATCAATCAGCGTGATACACCATATTAACAAATTGAAGGAGAAAACCATATGATCATCTCAATAGATGCAGAGAAAGCTTTTGACAAAATTCAACACCCATTTATGATAAAAACCCTGCAGAAAGTAGGCATAGAGGGAACTTTCCTCAACATAATAAAGGCCATATATGACAAACCCACAGCCAACATCGTCCTCAATGGTGAAAAACTGAAAGCATTTCCACTAAGATCAGGAACAAGACAAGGTTGCCCACTCTCACCACTCTTATTCAACATACTTTTGGAAGTTTTAGCCACAGCAATCAGAGAAGAAAAGGAAATAAAAGGAATCCAAATTGGAAAAGAAGAAGTAAAGCTGTCACTGTTTGCAGATGACATGATACTATACATAGAGAATCCTAAAGATGCTACCAGAAAACTACTAGAGCTAATCAATGAATTTGGTAAAGTAGCAGGATACAAAATTAATGCACAGAAATCTCTGGCATTCCTATACACTAAGGATGAAAAATCTGAAAGTGAAATCAAGAAAACACTCCCATTTACCATTGCAACAAAAAGAATAAAATATCTAGGAATAAACCTACCTAAGGAGACAAAAGACTTGTATGCAGAAAATTATGAGACACTGATGAAAGAAATTAAAGATGACACAAATAAATGGAGAGATATACCATGTTCTTGGATTGGAAGAATCAACATTGTGGAAATGAGTCTACTACCCAAAGCAGTCTACAGATTCAATGCAATCCCTATCAAACTACCACTGGCATTTTTCACAGAACTAGAACAAAAAATTTCACAGTTTGTATGGAAACAAAAAAGACTCCGAATAGCCAAAGCAATCTTGAAAACGAAAAACGGAGCTGGAGGAATCAGGCTTCCTGACTTCAAACTATACTGCAAAGCTACAGTAATCAAGACAGTATGGTACTGGCACAAAAACAGAAATATAGATCAATGGAACAGGATAGAAAGCCCAGAGATAAACCCACGCACATATGGTCACCTTATCTTTGACAAAGGAGGCAGGAATGTACAGTGGAGAAAGGACAGCCTCTTCAATAAGTGGTGCTGGGAAAACTGGACAGCTACATGTAAAAGTATGAGATCAGATCACTCCCTAACACCATACACAAAAATAAGCTCAAAATGGATTAAAGACCTAAATGTAAGGCCAGAAACTATCAAACTCTTAGAGGAAAACATAGGCAGGACACTCTATGACGTAAATCACAGCAAGGTCCTTTTTGACCCATCTCCTAGAGAAATGGAAATAAAAACAAAAGTAAACAAATGGGACCTAATGAAACTTAAAAGCTTTTGCGCAGCAAAGGAAACCATAAAGAAGACCAAAAGACAACCCTCAGAATGGGAGAAAATATTTGCAAATGAAGCAACTGACAAAGGATTAATCTCCAAAATTTATAAGCAGCTCATGCAGCTTAATAACAAAAAAACAAACAACCCCATCCAAAAATGGGCAGAAGACCTAAATAGACATTTCTCCAAAGAAGATATACAGAGTGCCAACAAACACATGAAAGAATGCTCAACATCACTAATCATTAGAGAAATGCAAATCAAAACTACAATGAGATATCATCTCACACCAGTCAGAATGGCCATCCTCAAAAAATCTACAAACGATAAATGCTGGAGAGGGTGTGGAGAAAAGGGAACCCTCTTGCACTGTTGGTGGGAATGTAAATTGATACAGCCACTGTGGAGAACAGTATGGAGGTTCCTTAAAAAAACTACAAATAGAACTACCATATGACCCAGCAATCCCACTACTGGGCATATACCCTGAGAAAACCATAATTCAAAAAGAGTCATGGACCAAAATGTTCACTGCAGCTCTATTTACGATAGCCCAGAGATGGAAACAACCTAAGTGCCCATCATCGGATGAATGGATAAAGAAGATGTGGCACATATATACAATGGAATATTACTCAGCCATAAAAAGAAACAAAATTGAGCTATTTGTAATGAGGTGGATAGACCTAGAGTCTGTCATACAGAGTGAAGTAAGTCAGAAAGAGTGACAAATACCATATGGTAACACATATATATGGAATTTAAGAAAAAAAATGTCATGAAAAACCTAGGGGTGAAACAGGAATAAAGACACAGACTTACTAGAGAATGGACTTGAGGCTATGGGGAGGGGGAAGGGTAAACGGTGACAAAGCGAGAGAGAAGTATGGACATATATACACTACCAAATGTAAGGTAGATAGCTAGTGGGAAGCAGCCGCATAGCACAGGGAGATCAGCTTGGTGCTTTGTGACCGCCTGGAGGGGTGGGATAGGGAGGGTGGGAGGGAGGGAGATGCAAGCGGGAAGAGATATGGGAACATATGTATATATATAACTGACTCATTTTGTTGTGAAGCTGAAACTAACATACCATTGTAAAGCAATTATACTCCAATAAAGATGTTAAAAATAAAATAAAATAAATAATAATAAAAAAAATAAAAGAAGTAGATGTAATTTGTTTTCCTGATTGACCTATATTATGTAAATAACGCCACTGTAATACACAGATGTAATTACAAATGTACACTGTAATGTACATATTTTTGTAATAAATTAAAATGCAAAATTCAAAATATAGATCAAAATGTACTATTTGTTGCTTTAGGAATATAGATTGAATGAATCTGAACATAAATATATAAATACAAATGAATCACTGGATGAGTTAGTTAAGTTTAAAAATATGATTCAAATGCTTTCATTAGACTTCCTTTTTATCTATGTGTACATGTCACAGGTATACGTGTGTGGCACAGTGCCTAGAATATTGAAGGTTTCAATAAATTCTAGTCTTTCCCTTCATCCTCTTTCTTTTGTATGTGTAAATCTGGTCAGGTATCAGATCAGTTTTAAGGATAGCACTGATAAATCTTTGTTACATAATACGTTGAATATTTTGTATGTTATTAAAGCATAGTGAATTTGAAGTCTTATAAAGAACATAGCTCTGAGATATAGTTATCCACTGCTAATGCTGCAGGGCACCAGGTTTTGTAGGAAAGTAGAGGATAAACTTTGAAAAAAACCATCAGTATCATGTAATCAAAGTAATACTGTCATAAACAAACCAAGCTACCCATGAACCAATTTCTAGATGAATTCAGAAAGGTATAATTAACTCCATTTTAATGACTCCCCTGCCCCCGTATCTCCCTATCCCTGAGTCAAGCTTGATGACATTTCTCTCCTGGCATATTCTCCATGTGGTGCCCACCATGTGATGAATCACACCCCACACTAATTACACAGTATAACACTTCTGTGTTGCAAGTTGATTTTTCACATTTGTCTATTAGCATTGCAATTGTTGGTTGGTTGACAGTTTCTTAAAACATATCAAACAGAGAGAAAATCTGCTAGTATTCAATCTTGAAATAAAATCCTTGAGCATTCCTAGTGTATGTGGACTCTCTAGAGAAAATCTTCTATCCATAAAATCATGACAAAACATTTAAAAATTTTAACTTTTTAATTAAAGCTCAAATTCTCTAGCTAAATGAATCGACATTCCTCCTTCATTCTTTCTAAATCTAGTTGCTCAGGTGATTGCAGTGTCATTTATCATCCAGTTTTCATAGCATCATTACTTTTTTTTCCACTGCCCAATAATTTTGATATTTCTTTGCTATCAAAGATAGTGTCAGGCACTCATACTATTTATTTAGAGAATATGAATAATTTTCTCTCTAAGCACAAAAAGTTAACTTTAATCCTCATATAGCTTTGTAATTAGAACTAGTCTTTACCACAATCCCATCAACCTATTATGAAAAGACAAATTAAATATGTCTATTTTAATATTTATTTATGAAACAAGAAGCTGAATTTGAAGCTACTTAAACTGTAATGTCCATTCTTTTTTTCCTTTCAGTTCCAAAAGAAATTACATTACACCTAGAGGACACAATCTGTTTTATTCCATTTCATTACTAAGCTCACTCCACATATTAAATATACCTTCTGTAGTGACTGTGATACTTTTCTTCAAATAGATTCTTGTTTATATGTGTTGGACATGAGTTGTTTTGAAGACATGTGTATTTACTATTTTTTAATTATATTTTTTATTGAAACGTAGTAGAAATACAATATTATGTTAGTTTCAGGTATACTATATAATGGTTTGACATTTGCATACATTATGAAATGATCACTATGATAAGTCTAGTAACCGTCTGCCCCCATAGGAACTTATTAGAGTATTATTGACCATATTCCTTATGCTGTCTATTTACTATTTTAATATTTCTATTTCCAGCTAAGGAACTTCATGAAGAGCTATGATGGAGTAGCTGCTGCCTCTTTCTCAAGAGCCGTGGAAACTGTCGAAGCCAATGTACGCTGGAAAATGCTTTATCAAGATGAGCTTTTCCAATGGTTAGGAAAAGCTCTGAGACACTAATGTGTGTCTCTTAAAAACAATTTGACTCAGAATTTTGTGAGAAGACCTGCTTTGTGTGGAATGAGGAAAATGGCCAGATTTTCAGTGTTAACGTGTGGGAGGAAATTTTTTTTTTTAATTTTTGGTTTTGGGGGATTTTTTTTGTTTCATTCATTCTGTTTTGTTTCTCTACTGGGTGTTCTTCTCTAAAGAAACTCTTGCAAGTGCAACTAGCCATGACTGCTTCAGCTATACATTCCTCACTGTACAGGACCAAATATGATAGTGGTGCATGTTGACGTTGCAGTCAGTATGGAAAAAACATATTCAGAATATTTTGTGCATGGTTGTATGGCCCTGCCTGTGTTCTAGCATGCTTATTTAAAATGTCCAATGTTGTATGTGAATATATGTTACATCGGGATTAACATTATGCAAAAGCACAAAGATTATCTGTGACAGTCAGTGATGCAATGAAAGAAAAACTAAAACAGGGAATTATATTCTTAGTCCTGGGCAATGTGAGAAGTGAAATAGCCCTTTAAGTGACTGGTGTCACTTATTTCAGCACTTGGATTGTCTTTCAATGATTATTGTACTGCTAACTCATTTTCTTTGAGTTAAAGCTGTGTATACGTTAAAAAACGCATATAGGTAGTGTATGCATATGTATATGTACATAGGGAGGCCCCATATGTATATAGTATGTTGTACACTGCATTTGTGCAGACTCTGTTCAGCTCAAAGAAAATTTATCTCTTTTTATAAACTTACGCAAACTTTGGAAAGGCTTCAAAGAATTTATCTCAACACTATCCTTCCTGACAATTTCCTAAATTTCTCAACTGTTATAGATTTTTTCATCTACTTCCTGAATGGTCTATTCTATACATAAAAATGAATTTAAACAAAATTTATGTACAAACGCTCTGCTAATTTTCCTAAGTGGCAACCTCACATCGTAAATATAGATTCTGTCATCATTTTGGTCCAGCTTCCTATTGGATAAAACAGTTATGTATACTTAATGATTATCAGTGCTGAGAAAGTGTTTCTTTTCCATCTTGTTTCTCCATCTCATGTTGGGTGGTGCAGAGAGTTAAAAACTCTTCCTGTGTGTTGATCTTTGTGTCTGTGTGAATCTAATCTTCCATTAAGCGACCATACCTCAAATGGATTCTTATGACTTTTGATGCCAGGTGTGCCATTTGTCAAGATGAAAAGTTTCTTTTCTTGAGCAAAGCTTTTCCTTTAGTATTGACAGCTCTGGTCTACCTGGGAATTTTGAATAGTCTTTCCCTGGCTGTATTATGGAACACAAGTGTTTTAAATGGTATTCTCACACAGTAGGCCAGCTCTCCAAACGTTGCTTAGATGCTCAAAAATGAACATATTTTAAGTTTACCATTATGAAATGCAGATATAACTAACTGTACATAAGCCAAATGTTTGTGGACCACTTTATGTTTTCCTGAGGTTTTCCGCTCCTCTACATCTTCTTGCAAATCATTGAAGGAAACGTTCTAACTCTAATAGTCACTGAACATTGGGGGAAAAAAGTAGGTATTTTAGAAACTGGAGCCATAGATTTATTATAGGTTTGTAGTAAAGAGGAACAATTTAATAATCCATAGAACAAGTATCACCTAAGGTTGAATTTTATCTTTTTAGCAATTAATACCTATTACTCATACCTAAATTTTTCAGCCCTTCAATTAATATATTAATTTTAGATACTCTATGTGTTGTTAACACAGAGTAATGCTTAGTATAAAATCTAAAGGTCATGCCACCTATCTGAAGTGATGAAATTTAATATAATTTCAAACATGTGTGAAACCCTTAAGGGGTAAGTTCTGAAACATAACAATAATAAAGATCACACTGTCATGCAGGTTCAAAACACATACTGTATCACCATTGGATTCATGTAATAGAAAAGATAAAAAATTAGAGGTGGATGTCTTGTTTTATGTCATGAATTACTGAAAACTCTTAATAGTTGTGACATTCTTTTGAATGAAATCACCATTTCCAGCTATGAGTTAGAAGGGATTTTATAGTTCTTTTTTCCTCTGCACTGTTAATAATCTTAATCTTCTTTCAGTATTTTAGTGGCCTTGAACAACTGGTTTAGCTATGATGTCAAATCCTAAGTGTATAATTATGTGCAATGTTCAATACCTCATATAATACTTGTTCAACAGTATAGTGGTATCAATAGCATTGAGATGGAAGTTTTGTTCTACATATTTTTCAATAATTTATCCTTTCCAATGTTGAAGATTATATCAGGCATTAACATTTTTTAGTTGTTTAAATAAGTAATATTTTCAAAATAATAAAATGACCAATGACATCTCCTGGAATATTCTGTAAAATGTAGTTAAGTTATAAAATTCTATTTTCTACATAGAGTTTTTATCTTTTTTCTCTTCTTTGTCTGTTTTACAAATCATATACATGCATGAAATAACAAATAGTTGAAAGTGTCCAAAATCTAGGCTTAAAAAATTACTGTGCCATTATATGTACAACAGCAAAACTTGGTTTCAATTAGGAAGGACTAAATATTTACTGAATATTTAGTAAATATTCTGAAGCACTAAATAGCTCTAGGTAACCTGTAAATAAAAAGTTTTCCCCATTTTTACACATTTTCCCTTAAAATATTCCTATAGTCTTTAAAGTGTTTTTACATATGCAAGCACAACCTCTAAGTTTAATATCTACAATGCTAGGTTTATTCTTCAGTTTCAATAACATGGATTTTACCTGGGAGTTAAACTCACTTTCGTTTACATTATTTCTAGGATAATTATATCATAGGACTGAGATTTTTTTGATAGTGCAACTTACAAATATTATACCAGTAAAATCTTACAAGGTTCCTAAGATTAAACCATATATTTATAAAACGCATTTAATTTTCAAAGAACTTTTACATATGCTGTTCCGTTTGATTCCTGTCAAAAACATAATAAATTATATTAGCCCTAACAGTCTGATGAGAAAACTGAGACTCAGAATAGCAACATGAACTTTTTAAAATTACATGATTGGGCTTACCTAGTGGCACAGTGGTTGAGAGTCCGCCTGCTGATGCTAGGAGACACGGGTTCGTGCCCCGGAAATTACATGATTGGGCTTACCTGGTGGCACAGTGGTTGAGAGTCCGCCTGCTGATGCTAGGAGACATGGGTTCGTGCCCCGGTCTGGGAAGATCCCACATGCTGCAGAGCGGCTGGGCCCGTGAGCCATGGCCGCTGAGCCTGTGCGTCTGGAACCTGTGCTCCGCAACAGGAACCGAGGTCACAACAGTGAGAGGCACGCGTACAGCTAAAAAAAAAAAAAAAAAAAAAACATGATTGTTGTTTTGGGAACAATTACAATAACTTGAGATCTTCAAGAAAACCTTCCTACAACTAAAATAGAAAGACATGTTTGAAATACCTCTATCAGTTGCATTAATTGGAGATTTTCCAAATACCAGAAGCAATATCAAAATACTGATTAAATATATCTACAATAGTTACAATTATTTTTAAAAGTCTGTGTTTCTAGTTTGCATAATGTCAACAACCGGAAGAAATGTTAATTAGCATTCACTTTGGTCAGCGTAAATACCCAAATATTGGGACAAAAAATACAGCCCATTGATAATAGTTTTCTTTTTTAAAATATTTTGGTGAACATTATTTAAATATGACCTTAAAATACTGACAATTTGTTTTATTTTCCACACAGATTTCTCTGATACACTTTGTAGTAACAGATGGTCAGACCACAGGTAAAATGATGTCCATTTAAATCAGTGAAGGTAATATTCAGTAAAATGTTGTTTATAAATCTGTGCAGACTAAGTTATGCAAAAACCATTTTCGTGCAACTGTAGTACTATATCAGATGCAGTAAAGGGATTCCTAAAGAAGTTTACAATAATATATTTAATTCAAATCTATTGGCTATTAAATTTTAAGGAATATTTTCTAAGAAGTCAGAAACCTAAAATAGTTTAATTATTCTCCTCAATATACCCATGAAGTAATCACATATACTTTATGAAAGAGAAAGCTCATATAATGGTAAATTAGGATTCCTACACCTGTTTTTTTTTCCTTTATCAGAGACCATAGCTGAATTATTATCATTTGGCACTTCTAATTATGTACTGACAGAATTTAATTAAACATATTTATTGAGCACCTTTTATTTCACAAAGCACTTTTTGAGAGGAAAGGAAGGGATGAACAAGGCTTAAAGGAATTTACATCACAATAAATGAAACAAACATAGAGAAATAATGAACCAATAAGGCAACATGAAAGATAATTACATACTACAAAAAAGGAACTAAATAATTTTTAGGTATAGATAATATTAGGCATTATTTTTGTATACTCATTCTCAAAACATTTGTCGCACTTCAGGATAATTCTCACTGTTTGTTTCACAGCACTTAATTGTGTAACATTTAGAAAGTATAATAAAACCACATAGTTTAAACTTTTATAGTTGGAATATAAATTAGAATAGAATTTATCTTTAAGAAAAGTTGAGCATTTTAATAATATCGGTAAGTTGTGGAAAAATGTTTAACCTCCTTATGTAAAAGTAGCTGAAGTTTTCTAAAATGGTTTTAGCATACTGTTTGTATATTCACAATGTGTTAATTTTAAGTTAATCATATGTTTTTAAAAACAGGTTCAACAATTCTTATACAGTACTAGGCAATAATGTATTTGTTCAAAATAGTATATGTGAACTTTTGAGTATGAAAATGTTATTGCAAAATATCCTGGAATTCCAAAATTTAATTACATAAGAGTAACTTTCAGTTCGATTGCTTTGACTTAATAAGGTCTTTTTTAAATTAAAATATTGGGCTGGCCAAAAAGTTCGTTCGGGTTTTTCCGTAAGCTTGAAAAACCTGAACGAACTTTTTGGCTAACCCAGTATTTTTTTTTTTTTATTTTTTAGTATTTTGTTTAATATGCATTGTTTATGTTCAGGAAAAAAAAAAGTGTACTTTAGTAGCTTTTATTTCGATTTTATTCTATGAAATTTTACTTCAAAGTCTAGAAAAAATTGTCTTAAATATTAAAAATAAACAGTTGGTGAAAATATATGTTCTAATTTTATGTATACTGTATATGAATTTTATTTTTAAAATAGATTTTTCACAAATAGCCCTACTGGTAGGCAGTATAATTTTACCCAGATTTTGAAAACATAACACTTTACAGGATTTTATGTTGAATATTTAGTACTTTAAGGATAGTACATTAAAGATGTTTATCTTTTGCACATTCCCAGTTCATGTACCAATCCATTAAGAAAAAAGAAAGACCCATTCTTCATTTTAATCAGAATTAATTTTTTGTGCTGTGTTAGTTAAATGAGTTATAATATCGGGAAAGTACAAAAACTTGAGTGCCTCCTAAATGCTGGGCATTGTGTAGGTATCATCTCATTTAATAACCCTGTGAAATACCATCAGTTCCAAATCACCAGTGAGGAGACAGAAGCTAAGAGTTGTAATGAGCTTGTGTAACTGGTGGTAGGTTTTGGCGAGAATTCAAAAACCTGCAAACGCAAGCCTTATACGGCTTAAATTAGTCCTTAATCTGCCTCCTACATGCCTGAAAACATAAGGATTATCCATACAGACCAGTCTCTATAGAATATCTGAATAGATACTTAGCTTACTTTTTCATTGTCATTGGCTAATTTGAGAAAAATGTTAATTAGTACATTTTGGTTTACTACTCATTTCTTAACAAGGTTACTTCATATGGCCTATAAAAATTTTCATCAAAGTGTTTTACATTAATGTGTTGTGTAGTGGGTTTTAAGCTGTTACAAGTAATTAAGAGATAGTCCAGCCAACAAGCCATGAAAAATAAGGGAAAAGAGAAGATGGACTGCAAAGCTCTTCACCAGTGGACCAAAAGATAAAAAATCTCTACCCTGCATATGGAGGAGACCTATTAGTTTAGCCAGAACTTTCCTTTTGCTTAGCGATGAGGTCAGAGAAATATTTCTCTCTTTCTGCTTAGAACCATATGGATGGACCGCAGCTCCTTAATTTACTTGAAGTTACATTTTTCATTGGCCTCCTCTGTGTAGTTACAGTAACTACTTTGACCTACCTCTGCACAGGTCAACTTGGTTCTAATCGCATACATTTTTATTATGTCATGTAAGTAATTGAAAGAGTGAAATGTTTTATAGCAAATATTACAGTAGAGTTAAGAACATCTGCCTTGAATGTGCAGTGTATTTACTTTCTTTTTTCTTAATACATCTTATTTGGAGTATAATTGCTTCACAATGCTGTGTTAGTTTCTGTCGTACAACAATGTGAATCAACCGTATGCATACATATATGACCATATCTCCTCCCTCTTGAGCTTCCTTCCCACCCTCCCTATCCCACCCCTCTAGGTCATTGCAAAACACCAAGCTGATCTCCCTGTGCTATATGGCTGCTTCCCATTAGCTATCTATTTTACATTTGGTAGTGTATATGTCGATGCTACTCTCACTTTGCCCCAGCTTCCCCCTCCCCCCATGTCCCCAAGTCCATTCTCTATGTCTACGTCTTTATTCCTGCCCTGCCACTAGGTATATCGTACCTTTTTTTTTTTTAGATTCCACGTATATGCGTTAGCATACAGTATTTGTTTTTCTCTTTCTGACTTACTTCACTCTGTATGATAGACCCTAGGTCCATCCACCTCACTACAAATAACTCAATTTCGTTTCTTTTTATGGCTGAGTAATATTCCATTGTATAGATATGCCACATCTTCTTTAGCCATTCATCTGTTGATGGGCATTAGGTTGCTTCCATATCCTGGCTATTGTAAATAGTGCTGCAATGGACATTGTGGTACATGACTCTTTTTGAATTATGGTTTTCTCAGGGTATATGCCCAGTAGTGGGATTGCTGGGTCATATGGTACTTCTATTTTTAGTTTTTTAAGGAACCTCCATACTGTTCTCCATAGTGGTTGTATAAATTTATATTCCCACCAACAGTGCAGGAGGGTTCCCTTTTCACCACACCCTTTCCAGCATTTACTGTTTCTAGATTTTTTGATAATGGCCATTCTGACCAGTGTGAGGTGATACTTCATTGTAGTTTTGATTTGCATTTCTCTAGTAATTAGTGATGTTTAGCAGCTTTTTGTGTGCCTCTTGGCATCTGTATGTCTTCTTTGGTGAAATGACTTTAGGTCTTCTGCCCATTTGTTAATTGGGTTGTTTGTTTTTTTGATATTGAGCTCCATGAGCTGTTTGTATATTTTGGAGATTAATCTTTTGTCCATTGTTTCATTTGCAAATATTTTCTCCCATTCTGAGGGTTGTCTTTTCATCTTGTTTATGGTTTCCTTTGCTGTGCAAAAGCTTTTAGGTTTAATTAGGTGCCATTTGTTTATTTTTGTTTTTATTTTCATTACTCTAGGAGGCAGATCAAAAAAGATCTTGCTGTGGTTTATGTCAAAGAGTGTTTTTCCTATGTTTTCCTCTAGGAGTTTTATAGTGTTCATTCTTACATTTAGGTCTTTAAACCATTTTGAGTTTACTTTTGTGTATGGTGTTAGCTAGTGTTCTAATTCCATTCTTTTACATGTAGCTGTCCAGTTTTCCCAGCACCACTTATTGAAGAGGCTGTCTTTTCTGCATTGTATGTTCTTGCCTCCTTTGTCGTAAATTAGGTGACTATATGTGCGTGGGTTTACCTCTGGGCTTTCTGTCCTGTACCATTGATCTATATTTCTGTTTTTGTGCCAGTACCATACTGTCTTGATTACTGTAGCTTTGTTTACTTTCTAAGTTAATCATTCAGTCACTGTCCTTTTAACCCCGACAAGGTTCACAATATTACTTTTGCTCTTGTTCACTATTCTGTTCCCACTTTCACATAACTTATGACCTATTGGGTGAAAACATTCATTATTAATTTTTTGCTACTAAGTTTCATTTTTAAAAGGTTTATTATCTGTCACTTAAGTACAAAAAATGTTTCAAGTGAATGCTGTATTTCTACCCTTTAAAATATTGTATAATAGTAACCTCACATTATTTTTTAAATGCTACCTGTGCATTGCCATATATGAATATACTTGCCATTTATCTTTGCTGTATTTTAGTCCCTTTACATTTTGATAGTTTTTTAAAACAGACCAAAACTATAAAACTAAAACACAGTAGAACTATGAAGCTTGTGCACTGTCCACGTACTTGAAGCAAGAAGAGAAATTCTGCCTTTGGGCTTTCATAATTGGCCTTCCGGACACCACTGAATTCATCAGATAATCTTTTAAAAATATTATGTGGACTATTTCTAATGAACTTGAATTTATTCAGCAACAAAGTTTATTTTCCTAGAGCCATTCTCCAAATGAACAGACTTATTTAAAATATGCCAAATGGAAGCACTTTTTTTCATTTCTAATATCTTATGATTTAGGAATAAAAAAGTAACTGTTCTTTTAGTAAATATGATTACTAAAGCATTAGCCAAATAACTTTGTGTTAGTTTAGCAGGTTAATGTTTTCTATGGTATGCCTTTAAAATTATTCAGTAAAAATTCAATTAGTATGTGTTCAACATGAAGTTTTTATTCCACTATAATCAAGCACTGACAAAATGGATTTTTCTAAGTGAGAAAATTTGTCTTCTGTATTTTAAGCAGAACAAATTTGAATTTTGCCTCTGATAATAAAATTTTGTACAGTAATGTGTAATTCATCACTGTCTTAATTTTCTGACATGTTCAGATAAGGCCAAGATAAATAATATCTTCTGCTTTTTAAAATTATGCTTCTGTTTTTACTTGAGAACCGATTTTTAAAATTCTGAGTAGACACATTGTAGAGGTCCATGAAAAAAGAAAAAAATCACTTTCTTTTTTGACGAGGACTTTTTCAAAACTATACACATGCTGAAGCTGGAATAAAGAAGTATGTATTTGTGCTATACTGTAAGGAGGAAAAAAATACCAATTCAGTCTCCTTTCTAATTATATGCCTTTAGAATAAATGAAATGATCTGCACTTTGGGAAAAGTGATTTCACCTGAAATGCATTTTCAGATTGCTTTTTTTTTTTTTTTTGCGGTATGCGGGCCTCTCACTGCTGTGGCCTCTCCCGTTGCAGAGCACAGGCACCGGATGCGCAGGCTCAGCGGCCACGGTGCACAGGCCCAGCCGCTCCGCGGCATGTGGGATCTTCCCGGACTGGGGCACGAACCCGTGTCCCCCGCATCGGCAGGCGGACTCTCAACCACTGCGCCACCAGGGAAGCCCTCAGATTGCTTTTTAATAGGTTTCCACGTTCTATAGACTGTCAAGTTCCCTGAATTTCAAGAACAGTTTTCAATAACAACAGGACTATAAAATATATATAATCAGGGTGCATAAGTAGTACTCAAAGTATAGTTTTTCAATGTCTCTGGGTTTTTCTGTTTCTAAGGATTGTTCAGAGAACATTAGACTTGACTCTGCATAGCCACCCATTTGAGCCTTACCCATGATACTTTATTCAGCTGTAGGAAATTCTCCTCCGCCATGAACATGGGAATAAGAAATGGACGGCCTTCCAAGCCAGAATCAAGAATACTCCTATTAGGATTATGGCCAGTGTCCACGTATACTGGAGATATATAGATGCATATGTATGTACATATCTCATATATAGATATCATATATACATGTATATATGGTATCTATATCTATACCCATATAGTCTATTTATTTCTTTGTCAAATGATTGTTCTCTGCAGAACAATCACATAAATCAGAAAATGGCTATTGCAAAATATAAATTGGGGCAGTAGAGCATGTCTACCATCATTTGAAGAGGCTGTCAAATGACATTAAATTATACAGGCACAATAACAAGAATTCCCTCTAACAATCATGAGGGAGCTTATTAAGAAAACAATTCTGCCTGGCCCCCAACTCTAGCGATTCTGTCTTAGTAAGTGTTGGCTGGGATACGGTTGTCTGCATTTTGAACAAGGACTGTAGTTGGTTCCATCTACACTAGAGGCCATCCACCTAGACCACACTTTAAGAAACATTGGGTAGGCACAGTGGTTCTCTGACCTGACTTTACATTAGACTAAACTGAAATAGCTTTTCAAACATACTTTTGCCTGGGCCACACTTCAATTAAAGAAGACTCTCTGGCATGAGGTATCTGCATCAGCCATTTTTAAAGCTCCCAGAATGATTCTGATACACAGCCATCATGGTCAAGAACCTCTGGGCAGCACATACCAAATTGAACATTACATAGCGTAAGCAATAGTTACAGAATGTTACTGAAAGTACCTGTATTTTTAGACATCTAAGAATTTCTTACTGCTGATTAATATTCTTTGAATATAGAAATGCAAAATGTGTTTTCAGTTAGCTTAATTGTGAAAGGCTAATAGGAGGCTTGAACAACTGACCTTAGGGCTATAACACGTCACTGACACAGCACAGGAAGCTGTTTCCCTGCCATCCACCTAGATGCCTCATTTTCCCTCTATTCTGACATTGACATTCTCCTGTCACCCACTTTGTCTTACGTCATTTTCTCTATAGTCTTATTGAGTCTCTGTAGTCTTGTGACTATATCCATATCTACCATTATCAGCAACAACAATTTTTCAACTTTTATTTTGCTTTGAAATTGGCAGGACATTCCAGCAAATGACTGCACCTTTGCTCTGCTGAATAGAACAATTTTTTTTCTGCTGCCCATTTTGCAAATGCCTGAAATTGGAGCTCAGGCCTGATACGTGGGTTAAAATCGTTACATCAGGGAGATAAACACATCATAAGCCATTATTATAAACTGTTATCCTCTGAAATATTCTTTTTTCTAGTTCTTCTCCAGTTTCTTTTACTCTCCCTTCTCTTTCTCTTTCTCATTGCAACCTGCCAGCTGAACACTGAGGCTTTTTCAGCAGCAGGCACTTATTTTCACTTGACATGGAAAAGAGAATAGTGAAAGTTTGGAGCTCTTTCTATATCAGTGTGCATAATAGAAAGTGACGTGTTCTTGAGATTGTCAAATAAGACCCAAAGGGCATCTGGGTAGATTGATTCTGCTTAGGTATGCTCTTGAGCCATTGTGCTCATTCGTCAATCCTTTAGTTCCTGGCTTCCCTTGGGTTGCTGAAATTTGTTTTCCTTTCCTGAATTATCTAGCTAATTACAGATTTCAGAATACAAGCAATTCATTTTTTTCACTAAAAAGGGAACTAGAAACATTGTCACCTCTGGAACATTTTAGCAAGCTGGTAGAGGGTGAATAATTTGATTGGAGAACTCTTGAGCCATATGTGGCCAAAGAAAGTCTTGAATCCCCTCTATCCTGCTTTTGCTATTTTTTTCATTCTCCATCATTTACCCTGTAGGCTGTTATCTCCATACGATTTCATATTGAACCCATTTTTCATGGGGAAAAGAAATTTTGTTGTAGAGTAAGATCTTCCAAGTTAGTAGGTTTTTATTAAGTTATTAGGATTATAATTTGCACAATGACGAACTTCACTGAGACACTTATGAAAATTCAGGTCTACCTCAGAACTTCAACAACTGCCTGCTGGGTAAACTATAAGAGGGAACTGCTTAATTAGCAAAGATCTATGTAGAAGTCCTAAAGCTAAAGCTTAACAGGAATGGCTTCGATGTAACATTACTAGGTGGACATACAGCAAAATTTAGCACCAAAAAGGGATTAGAAAGTAGGACTGGAAAGTAGGCTTGCTATATTTAAGATGGGGGTGGACTTCAGAAGACAGAGAATATGCAAAATGCAGCAGGTGCCTAAAGGACTACAGTTAAGTATGTCGTGAATATATTACACAAATAACAGTTATTCTGGTACTTGGATCACCTAAATATTTTCCAGTGATGTGTGAGTGAAAAAAATTGAGTAAAATAAATGGAATGTTTCATATAATAAACACAGGTTCCAAAATAAATATTAATTTCAATTCTGTTCAAATTACAAAGTAAGAGCAAGAATTGACTAGTGTTGAGCTGTTTGAAGTGTGTGTGTGTGTGTGTGTGTGTGTGTGTGTGTGTGTGTGTGTGTTTTGGATGAAGGAGAAGAGTGAGGAGACTTGAGAGCAGATGACAGAACTTCTAACCAAGCATATTTCCACATTTAAAAAGTGAAATTATAGTCCCATACTACATATTCAAATCATTTTCCAATCATTTAGACTCAAATTATTCAATTTTCTAGTTTGGAAGTTCTCATCTTGTTGCATATGAGAAAATGCCTGGTGACTTAGAGGAGAGATTTATATTAAACTGTGATTTTATTACTTTAGGTTCAATAGAAAGTATGTGCATTTACTAGAGCCATCAAATAAGATTCAGTAGATATCTGGGTACATAGATACTCAATATCCGGGTGTTCTCTTGAGTAGTTGAAATACCAAAACGAAATACTAAAACCTAACTTTGGCTAAATGAAACTGGAAAAAATCAAGCTGCCCTTTCTGGTAATAAAACACAGGAACTCTAATGTTAGAGGTGATAAATGGACGTTTGCTTGTTTTGTCACAAATTCATTTTAAAATAAGAGTTCCCATGTGTTAAGTTTCTCGTCATTCTCAATTACTTGAAAAAAAACTTGAATGAAATGAAATGCTCTGTCTGACTTTCATGTGCAAATATTTTATTTGCTTTGACTATGGACACTTACCATAATATTTATCATCATTTGAGAGGTTTGATTTTGTAATACAAACCTTGTACAGATTGGCCAAATTGCAAAAATAGAGCAAAATATCTCTTGCCATGCTTTAATTACTGTACTTCTAGTAATGCCTAAATATGTAGTTTTCTTATAAAGATCCGCTTGATCTACATAGCTCTTAGTTTTTTAAAGGTCCAAAGTTTGCATACTGCTAAGAGAAATCTCAGTTAAATATTGGCTACTTTTTTGTACCTAAGTCAAATTAATATTTTGGTTCTTGTTAAATTTTGTTATGTGAGAATTTTGGGATTCTGATATTGTTATCCATTATAACTTTTCTCTATGTATGTATAGGGTGACATCTTGTCTTCATTTAAATCATGAAATGAGACTGTGTGTTTTTTTTTTTCCCAGTTATCATTCTGCCAGCAGATCTGATACTAACCAGCACTTTCTCACTTAGACGTGTAGATCCCTTGGTTAGTCTATGTTTATATGGGACTTGTTTGGGGAGAACTCTGCTTATAGACAATGCACTGCCTTCTTCAGAGGTCATTAAAGTTGTTAAAATAAGATGGTTACAGAACCCTACGCTCCTATGTTTCTGACAACTCCACTTTACCTACCTCAGAAACATTAAAACGGCAGCTACCAACATACCATAGAGCCGATAAATATTTTTACTCTAATATCTTGCTAAAGCTTTATGAAGTGGTGTAGGGTAGATGTTTTTCTCTCTCATTTTCAAACACACCTGAATAAAATCAACTGGAAATCTTATAATCTATATTAGGCATTGATGTATTCACAGCTACATTTTTGGGGTCATTTTGAAATCTCTCTCCTCTGAACAGATTCTCTCTTTAGTGTATATAGTTCTTACTGACTACACCACCCATTTCACACTTCTTTGATATTTTATATCAATGTATTTTATCTCACAATGAGATTATACATTCTTCAAGGATGGAGATGATTTTTTAAAATTTCTTGACAGCAACTTCAAATATAATAAATTCTCAATCACATTTTCTTGATTGAGAACAGCCTAAGTGCCAGTACAGAAACCAATGACTTTCCAGTATAGGCACACAGCAAGAAGTGTTTGGGGGATTTAGAGGCATAACTAGAATAAAAAGTGCTGATCATTTTAAAGTATTGCAAAACTAAAGCTTGAAAGCTCACTCCATTCTTTGAATTTGTTCAAAAATATCACTTTAGAGGAACACTTGTGATCTACTTTGACCCTCTTGGTAGAGAAAATAGAAGAACAGAAGGATACTAAGATGCTATTTCATAACACATCTATTACAGTAATTCATTTATAGTGTGGAACGTTTGCCAATGATAAATGCATGTTACTGTGGTGCAATTATGAATGTACCTTGGCTTTTCAACAATAAACCTACCAAAAGGTTGCAAAATGCACAAGGAAGAAATTTTAGTTGAAGAGCTGAACTAACCAAGAAGTATAATTTTTTTTAAAAAAAGTGTCTATAGGGCTTCCCTGGTGGTGCAAGTGGTTGAGAGTCCACCTGCTGATGCAAGAGATACGGGTTCGTGCCCCGGTCCGGGAAGATCCCACATGCCGCGGAGCGGCTGGGCCCGTGAGCCATGGCCGCTGAGCCTGCGCGTCCGGAGCCTGTGCTCCGCAGCAGGAGAGGCCACAACAGTGAGAGGCCCGCGTACCGAAAAAACAAACAAACAAACAAACAAAAATAAAAGTGTCTATATTTTTTAAAGAGATTTTTGTTCACTGCTAAAGTTAAATTTGTAAAAACACAGCATATTTTTCGTAATCTATGAACGTCACATACACTTGAGTTTGCATGCATGCTGCCTTCTCAAATTATCTTCTTATAGAAAATATTCGCAGTATTAACTTATTACCACAGAAAGTGAATCTATCCCAGAAAATGGTGCCATTTATGTCTTTGAAATTCCTTGTAAGATCATGGATTGGACTGGGAAAATTGTGTCAAGCTTTTATTCCTTGATATTTTAGTAGGAAATGGAGATGAAGGTGAATTACATTATTGTCTGACTCACATGCCACCGCTATGCTTCATATGTTACTAACTGATAAAAGTCTAAGCTACAATCACTATGGAGCTAATGAATGGTGAATTTTTATTGACCTACTGTGCACTCAAACCTATATTAGATACTAGGCTGGCATTAAAGTAATGCAATGCATAGGTCTTTGCCTAGAAGAAATTTTTGCGATTGGACAAATGACAATTATGGATAAAACAGAATATCATAAAAGAATATAGGAAAACATAATACATATTTTAGGTTACTTTTAAGAAAAGGGAAAGTTGGATATGGACTGAACTTTTAGGAAAGACTGTGAAGTCTGTGGAGTTGGGGAAGATTACTGATCATTCTGTGGTTTCAATGAGAGAAAAATTAAGACTTGGGGGTGGGGAGGAGGGTAAAGTGAATATTTAATGACATAGGGAAAAGTTAAATACAACCTTGAAGATCTCTCCTGTTCATCCTTTTTATCCACCCAAGTTAGAGAAGATTATCTGATGAAAACAAACAATTTCTATTTTGATGACTTTTTCAGAAATAGCAATTATTATGGGAAGAACCTAAGATATAGAACAAATGGCTTCTTAAGATTGTTGGTGATGGAAGTATATAGAAGGAAGGAGAATAAACAAATGCATGTATAATCCCTTAAATTTCCATTTCATGATTTTTTCAATTATTTATATAATTTAACTGATTAAAATTGTATTTTTCTTCTACAGTGTTCAATAATAAATCCTCTGGGCTTATGTTTTGGACGTTACATGAAAGCTCGTTAAGAAACAAATTGGAATGAATGCTGTAATTGAATTTCTTCCATAGGTCAACACCGCATGCTTTAGGGGGCTGACTATATAAGAATAATCCTAACTCTGTGAATCTGTTTAGAGTTTCCTATGTTTGTTTTGCCTTTAGTCAGTTTCTCCATGCTTTGCATACAGTTCAAACTTCCTACAGACCAATTTGAATTATGTGCAATGATTCCCTTTGGCCTGTTGAAAAAGTCCTTTGCCTTAATTCAAGATTTTTCAGTTTGCCTTTGGCATATAATTTATTCCTTGGTTCTCATTTCTTACCATATACCACATTTTAACCAGTGTTCCTGATTCTTTTGTAAGCTTTTTGTGATGATGGGCACTGAGAAAGTTCTCATCTGGTGGAGGCTAGATGTTTACCAACTATACAATGTTTTTCCTTGAGTTCTAGCCCCACCTCTGCTGCTTTAGCCATAGGCCGACACAGATAAGGAGTGCTAGGTTCCTCTTTTGGAGGAAGAGGTCATCAATAGGACATGACACCTTTGAGCTGGACCCAGACAACTGAAGGCTCCTCCCTCCCTCCCCTTCCTTAAAATGTATGTTCAGCCTCTTATTCCCAAACTAGGAGCCGTTCTAAGGATGCAGCCTTGAAAGCGTAAGGTGTTGTTGAGACCATCTGGACTGGATACATGACTTAATCCAGTTAAGTTATATAAATGTCTATATAAAATTTTAAGATTCTGGCAGGCGGTTGTGGAGACCTGCTCATCTTGCAGCCACCCAAGATAAACCTCGTCAATAAGTTCCATGGCTTTTTCTCGAGTAGTCTGTCTCTTTCTTCAGTCTCTCCTTGCCCTATGTGTACAGGGACCAGTTTCAGATTTCAGCCGGAGAACTCTCCAGTTTGTGAACCAACATTTTCTCCAACATTTTCTGTTGTGTGAGGATAAATAATATGCAAAGTGGGGATGAGAGTGAGAGTAAAATGTAAATAAAGGAATCTGAGCTTATGTCCAAAGATACAGGACATAGGGAACTCCCAATCACTTGCAGCGGGACACAGGAGAAAACTAGTTGACTTCCCCACCCTCTGCCCGCTATGCCAATCATCAGTGCATGTTTATGAAAACTGCCCATTGATTGGAGGGACAAGTTGAGCCAGCTGGCTCCAGCAAAATAGGGCAGTTAGAGCCGGCCCACAGAAAACCAGTACCTGTGTGCTGTTCCAACAGGAGTGCATCACCTCACTCAATCTCCTTTCAAGTTCCCTGAGATGCCTTTCCCTTGGGAGTTCTGTAGCTGTTTAAATGAGCTCACCTGGCAATGTGAGGACCTCTTATTAATATTTTACATGCTCTTCCATCAACTTTTAGGCAATTCAGGGTTAATTTAGGGGTAGTGATATTAAATGTGTTCTATTGCTGACCTCCAAGTTTCTCCATTTTCTAGAACTGCTCATGGAAACGATTGTTATTTTAATAAGCTAATTGGGGTGGGGAAAGGGATTCCAAAGCCCCCCCCCCCCCAGAGATCAGATAATACATCAAACCTTTCTATCTCTTCATTTATTCTAGCATTCCTTTAATCTGAATTCCTTCTCCTTTCATCACTGCCTTCTCAATGCTATTTATCTTTTAAGGCTCTAACCATGCGTTTGTAAAGCACGGTTCTTGGGCCATTTTCATCTAAATCACCCAGGGTGCTAGTTAGAAATGCAGACTGATTGTATAAATCAGAATCTCTAGGGATGGTCCAGAAATCTAAATTTTAACAAGCTCCCCAGGCATATTTTATGAATGCAGAAGTTTGAGAAACACTGTTCCATTCAAACACTGTGAAGTTATTCTCATTACCCTGGAAAACCAATGCTCTTTCTCTGTCTTTGGAATTTCTGAAAAAGTTAGTTTTTATACCCTTCCTAGAGTATTTATAATATTCTCTCTTATATTATAATTTGTCATAACATTATGATCTGTGCACTGGTTTTATTCCCTCTATTATAAGTATAAGCTCCTTACAGGCTATGCCTGTGTATCTCTGGAGCATCTGGCATGGAGATTTGCTTCTAGCAGATGCTCAATTCTTATCTCTAAGAATGCATGAAATGTTACCTCCAGGCCTTTCCCCTCCTCTTCTGTCAATGCACTGTGAATGTAAGCTACAGTGCAACTCCAAAATGCTTGTACCATATTAAAATAAATGAACTGCTTAGAAAACCTTTTGCTTGAACTAAGCTTAGTTCACAGAATTTAGTCCCAGATAAATACTTGACTCAGGCTTTTTTGTTCTCTGTAAATCTCCTTATCAGCAGAAGGCTTATTTTTGAAATTCACGGCTCAATATAGTGAAAAGTAGTCACTTGAATCAAGAACTAAAGAACGATTCATGGCTCAGGTCATAAAAATTACCTATATGTCTGTCACTGGTGAATCATTTATGATGTCCTCAGTACAGTTTGAATTTTCAAAAGGTTAACTTTGGATATGCATCTTTAGAGTGCGTGTGTTTACTTAGAATATGTCAAGCTACGAAAAGGGCATTTTCTTAAAACACCACTGTTTAATTTCTACAAAATCCAAGCCAATGAAGAAAGCATATTCAAATCAAAGAGCGGAAGCATGGCTTGAACTTCAATTATTTAGCTGCAATTATGATGAGAGTGTTCAGTGATATTTGGTTTTCTTGAAATCAGGATATAACCTAACCACTTCAAACATGTGTTGTTATAGATTTAAAATGACCTGAATGATCTGTTTCGCTTTCTAATACTGAATAGACATGGTGATTTTTCTTATTTTTTACAAGCCAGGTAAAAGCCAGTAAAACTCACACTCAAAATATAATCGAGCTACTTATTTAAAAGAAAAACTTACACAACTAACCTTATTATGGTAATCATTTTGCAACATATACATGAATCAGGCATTACATTGTACACCTTAAACGTACACACATTTATATGTTAATTATATCTCAATAAAGCTGTGAAAAATGAAAGAGAATGGGCTTCTCTAAGCTTGCTGTAAGTATTGTTAGGAGCTTTATCAGCATTCAATACTACATTTAAAGAATGCACTAAGTAAATATTAGTAAAATTACATTAATAAATTACACTAGAGTCGACATCTAAACAACATTCATCAAAAAAAGGATATCGCAAACACTTTTATAGAAGTGGAGTAGATACACTTGAATGTTTTATAGATGTATGCCCTTCTCAAATGATAGGGCAGGAAGACATTTTAGGGAGAAAACATTTCAGGCAAGAAAACTTTACAAAAGTCCAAGGCTCGAATAAAAGGTGAATGTAATATTTTGAACTTAAAAGTCACTTATTAGCATGCTATCAAAAAGTAATAGAAATGCAGAGAAATAAACTGTCAAATGTTAGCAAGAGCACATTTTAGAAATACAAAAACTCCCACAATCAGGTATCGTCTGAATAATTCCAAGGAATCTGACTCTCTCCTGGTCACCTCAATTGGTTACTTTCTCTGTCCCAAAGACCAGTGTTCTCTATCCAAACTTATCTGGATCATTTGCATGTCCCAGGTCTAAATCGGGGCTGAATTCCTACAGAAATTTTCCAACTACATCTTTTTGCTTTCCATCTTCTCCCCGCCTCTCCTCCAATTCTAAGTTTCCATCCTACACACCTGCTAAAATGACTCTTTTCAAACATAGTTTTCCTCAAGTCACTCCTCTGCTTGATAATTTAGAGTGATTTTCCATAACTTGTTATATAAAATTCTAACTTGTCTTGCACTAACATCTATCACTAACTGGACTGCCCCTTCATCCAACCAAACAAATATTCATCACTCTCAGGAACATGGGCGTCTCTATATCTTTCCTAACCTGCTTGGTATTTTTAGGAAAATCCTGAACGATTTTTGAAAAAGACTACTGGATGCACTTTCAATGGAATACTGGATGTTATCTAGGGTACTTTTCAGGGATTCTCTTATTTTTATGGGGTGTGTCCATTTGATTGTTTTTGGTTGGTGTACTTTGCACCTTTAGAGAGATAAAGATTAACATGTAGATGGCTATTGACAGTGCACTAGTAATGCATCAATAATGTTTCCTGTCCATAGCAATGCAAACAATTCCTGTTAATGGCAGTTTGAAGAAGGATTGGACTTATAAAGAGTAACTCTACTGTTTTTTTAAAATCTTACTAGTCCCCTCATTAATTAATGAGGTAAATAAAATTGTTGACTTGTGTTCGCATTACTTTTTATGAGATTCATGATTTTACCTTTTTGAAAATTATGAAATAACAGGCAATAATATACATAAAACCTTATTGCCCTCTTTGCCTTCTACATCCCCACATGTCAGTACATTCCTACACTCTCTTTGAAACTCAGTTCACATCCATCCCTTTCCAGAAACCTTATCAATGTGGATCTTGTTAAAAGATTATTAAGAGGGAACTAGTAGGATGTTACAAATTCTTCAAAGGAACTTAAAGAACCACACATATATAATGCCATCGGGAATGCTGATATAAGTTTTCTTAGATGAAAACTGTCAAACTGGTCAATATCTGCAGGGCAATAATCAACCAAATCTGCAGCAAACCAACTTGCATTTCTATGGACAAGTACCATTTGGATTACTATTGGATTTCTATAATTTGTTGGACACTTTTCTAAGCACTGGAGATAAAAGAGTAAACAAAACAAAGTCCCTGTCTTCTTGAAGCTTACATTATAGTGTGTGTGGGGTGAGGAGGGTGGAGTAGAATCAAATGTTAAACAAATAAATATATAATATGGCCTTTAGAGACATGTGCTATCTATGAAGAAGTACAAACCAGGATACTGTTGCTGACTAAGTACTATAAGGTAGAAGAGAGTCCTAATTTCAGTGGAGTCATCAGGAGAGGCTTCTCTGCTAAGGTGATATTTCAACAGAAACTTGAAGAAAAAAGGGAGCAAATTATGAGGCTGTGGGAGTTGAGGGGAGGGAGAGAATTTTATATTCAGGAAACACCAAGTGCAAAGGCCCTGAGGCAGGAGCGCCAGAATGGAGAGGAAGCCTGATGTAGCTAGAATGGAGTGAGTCCCAGGGAGAGGACGTTCGGGGAAATGGCCATGGGGTGGGTGGGTGGGAGATGTGAGAAGATGAGAGGAATTCCTATGTCTTCTTTCAGGACTTTGAATTTTTTTTTTTTTACTTCATGGGAAATGGATTGTAAATGGAGGGTTTGAGCAAAGGAGGAACATAAGGGTAAATCAGGGAAAGCAGATGGGAAGTGTTATGAGTTGAAATGTATCCACCAAAAGGATATGTTGAAGTTCTAACCCCCTAATACCTGTGAATATGACCTAGTTTGGAAATAGTGCCTTTGTAGATGAAATCAAATTAGGATGAGGTCATACTGGATTAGGGCAGTCTCTGATCCATAGACTCATGTCCTTATAAGAAGGAAATGTAAACATACATGGGGAGAAGACCAGAGATAGGAGTTAATGTTGCCATAATTCGAGAAATGCCAAAGGATTGCCAGCAAGTCCCTGAAGCTGTGCTGAGCTGAGCTTCTAGACCCTCCCCTAGATACTTCAGGTGGAGCATGGCCCTGATGACACTTTGATTTTGGACTTTTAGCCTCTGCAACATGAGAGTACATTTCTGTTGTTTTAAACTGCCTGGTTTAGAGCACTTTTCTTTAAATGGAAGCCCTAAGGAAACTAATACAGAGAGTTCTTGCAAATAACTCATGTGAGAGTTGATGGTGACTTGGCCAGATAGGTACCAGTGGAGGTCACGAGGGGGCACTGGATCCAGGGTACGTTAAAAAGGTAAAATCAACAGGATTTGCTGATGCATGTGCAGTTCAATAGAGAAGAGTTAGAAGTAATTCAAGATCAATGTAGCCTGTTATTCTTAAGAAAAGAACACAGGAAAACTTTGTAGCCATTTTTCTGAACTATGATGACAGGTATCTAGGATTGTCTTTACTGCAAATTTGCAATGGAGAACACACCTAGAAAGGTCAATTATAATGGGAGCTGCCCATTATGGGTCTCATTCTATGTACTAGGCTCTTAGTATACGTTGTGTCATTTAATCCTCCCAAGAATTCTTCAAGGTAGATGTTATTACTCTCATTTTACAAATAGAAACCTTTCACCAGAGATGTTTTATATGCAGTCAAGGAAGTATTAAAGGAAAGATTGAAACCCAGATTTTCCGGATGTCAGCAACAAATTTTCTATCAAGAAGTGAACAGTGCTTTAAGGGATAAAATAATGTTTCTGAGAAATTTGGATGCTAAATAAAATAGTCCCTTTCATTTGTTGCTTAGTTGTGAGAAGATTTTATATAGAATTAGAATGCATGGAATATACCTACCCTTGGTTTTTTATCTTTATGGAACCTAATTTGCTGCTAGGTATGCATGGACAGTCAAGGAATACCCATTGGATTTACATGAATTTACTAACTGGCCCTTGGTATTGAACGCTGTGGTTTTGTTTTATTTCATATGGAGTCACTTGCTTATGTACACAATATAGGCTAACATTTCTTTCCATTTGCATAGTACTTTATAATATACTAAGGGCTTTCGTACTTGTTCCAACAATACTGACAAAATACAGAATGGTTTCTGTTACCTATTGCTGCATACAAAATCACCCTAAGATTTAGTGGCTTAAAACAATTTAATGATTTTTGATGATCCCTCATGGTTCTGGGGGTGAACTGGGTGTAGGCAATTCTTGCTCAAGCTCTCTCATGCAGTCATAGCCACACTCTGTGTCCAGAGTCAGCTCAAAGATTTCCTCATTTATACATCTAAGGTTGGTATCGGCTGGAGCTCTACCTAGGCCATTGGTCTGAACTCCTACACACAGGCTTTCCCTGAGCTTCCTCACCCATGGAGAACAGGTTCCAAGAGAGAACATCCAAAGAGAAAAGAAGAAGCTGACAGATTTTTAAGGACTAAACATGGAAACTGGCACAGCATCGCCTTAGTTGGGCAATTACAGAGCCTAGATGTAAGGGGAGAAACATACCTAACCTCTCAATGGAAATTTAGGGTCAAAGAATTTTTAAGACCGCATTGAAAACTGCCACAAAAAGAAAAACTTAATTGTATTTTATACTGAAAAAGTTGAAAGTTGATAAATTAGAAATCTTGCCTAAGATCACAGAGCTAATTACTGCTATAGTTGAGATTCAAATTAAATTTTCTTTACTTTGTTTAACCTTCTGTCATCAGAAAGCAGTGGAATGGAATGTTTGAGAACTGGGTACATGGAGTCAGACTGTCTGAGTGTGAATTTTAGTTCTATTTTCTAGTTCTGTGACCTTGAGAAAGTAACTTCGCCTCTTTTGCCTTAGTTTCCTAGTATGTGAAATGAGTTCATAACCATACTTCCTACAGGAAATTGGGAGGATTAACTGAGCTAATACACATAAAATCTCACAATAATGCCTGGCATATCAATAAAAGTTAGCTATTATTATACTTTTCACATCTGACTGGCAGTATTTATGATGGAATTTGGCAATTTCATGGTTAAAGTTTAGCACACATAGATGAAATTTAAGTGGCAAATGACAGGAGTGCACAGGTTTAAATGTGATGAGATGGGAGCTCTGACAAGTGGTTAGTTACTTTTTTGGTGTGCCTTTATTCCACTGAACCATACCTCAATCATTATAATTTCCACGCTGCATAGAAGTGGTCTGTTTATCCATTTGTCTCCCTACTAGAATGTCAACTCATGGAGGACAAGACTACTCTTATTCACCTTTGATTCTTTGTGACTTGCACAGAATCTAGTAGACAGTAGGAGTTCAATATATTGGTCAAACTGATACCTAACAGGTCAATACATCGGACTGAAAAATAAAAGAAAGGGAAGGGTATTGCTTTATATAAGGATTTTCCCTTGTGGACTTGTGGCTTTATCATAGTCTGGAAATTTCAGGGGAAGGACAGGGGCTGTAAGTACAGACTGGGATAATAAACAAACAACCCAATTATTCAACATTTGTTCATTCATTCATTCACCAAAGAGATTAGGTTCTTCTGTATTTTCTTACAAAACAGTATTAATTTTCAAGAGTTTTTATTTTAGAGGTAATTTGTTATGCATTACGCAGTCCAGCCACTCTGGTATAGATAAGACTCAGCAGTATATTTATACTCGAGAAAATGCCTTACCTTTTGAATTCATTATCAGGTTGGTAAATATTAGAAACTGCAGTCGTGTTTAAATATACTGAGAGAACTAAAGGACTCCCCTGCTCTAAGTATGTAGTAATTTAAATATATTTTAAAGTTTACATTTTAGTTCAACTTACAAAGGCCCTTATCTTCCCCATGATGTTGGTAATCCCTTGAGAAATAGAATGATTTGGAATTCTAATCCCTAGTCACTATGAAAAAAAAAGTTATAAGGTTCTAAAATTCCCCAGATTGGTCATTGGATGAATGAGATTTTGATGTAAAGATAAGCCTAATGACATATTTCAATGCTATCCTTTTTGGAATGCATGGGAGAGTCCTGCCTTGTTGCATATTACATAAGGTGGCCATTAAACACAGATTAATTTTCAAAGGAGAGGCTGAGATTAATGGGTAAAAACACAGTGAAGCCTTAAATGAGTCAGACGAGAGTTCTCTAAAGAACCAGCAAAAATATTCATAAAATAAGAATAATTGCAAAGTGATTATTGAATGATAAATTTGAGAAGGGCCTTATCTAAAAACAAATATTATTGTAGTGAAACATTCTTAAAATACTTTAAGCGATTTTTTACAATTTGGTTTGGTATGTAAACACTGAAAATGTTTGCGTAGGTATTTTCTTAGTATTTTTGGAGTTTCCATCAACTTTTCTATCTGTAGTCAGCAAGTCTAGATCATAGTTATGCGAAAAGATTTTTTAAAATATCTTACTTCTGACTTTTTTACATCATCTACCTCTTTCCATCCCACCCACGTTGAAAATATAGGGAAAGCTTGATGCTAAAGAAACGTTCTTCTTGCATTTGTTCGGTGCAGATTTGTTTTCTTCTGTGAGTAAATACTTGGTTCTCCAGGGGTTTAAAATCTCTCATAAGAAAAATTACTCTACCAGTGAATTAGTTAATGTTATTAGAAAGAGGGCACTGACCAGCTGTTTTCCTCAGGGGACAGAATTGCAAGAAATAGACTTACATAGGAAATGGAACATTATAAAGAAGGAAACCTTCCTGACAACAAGGTTGCTAGAAGCCTAGGGGATTCAAGATTTCTCCCCAGAGTAAATATGATCCAGTGGATGAGAGCTAGGCTGTAACCTGAATATGATTCCTGACTACACCTTCCAGCCAAGGCTGTATCCTCGGTCGACTTGAACTTTCCTGGCCTCTGTTTAATCAACTGTGGAAAGGGGGTATAATAATACTTAACTCTTTGAGCTGTAGTGTGGATTTTGAAATAATTTATATTAAATCCTTGCCACAAAATTAACAGTCAATAAATGGTAGCTATGATTATTGTTACTACCACTGATTAGGGGCACACAATTTCACATCGGTTCAAGGTGATTTCAATTACAGTGATTTGCCCAGTCTTCATTTGAAGGAAAGGAAGCTTGCAGATGATATACTTATGGTTCTTAAAAAAAATGTAACTGATCATGAATATTTCCCTTTAAGTATAGGACAGAGAGAGAATTCTCAATATTTCCTGGAGGAAGAAACCCATTTTTCTCTAATGGCATTTCATAATGTGCTGCTACCCATATCTTTGCCATTCTAATTTACAATAATAATATGCTAATTTTATGCTTGTAATCTTAGAACACATTAAGTGCCAGATTTTAGAGGAATACATGACAAAATATATTTCTTTCAGAATATGTTTACACAGAAATATACTTAAATACTTCCAATGACTATATTTGGCATGTATATCTAAACCTTGATCACATTTTTCTCAGCTTAGTCTTTTTGCATGCACTTTTGATGGTAATATATGGATGTTTAAGAGAAAATATTTTTTCTTTAAAAAAAAAATAATTATGAGTTTGTTAGAAGAGCAATGACAAATACCAGTTCTCACTTATTTTGGCTTATATTGGGATTATAAATAGTTTTATTCTTTGTTTTGCTTATAATTTTCCTACAATTAGAACAAACACATAAATTATATCAACATACATTGTGTACAGAACCTAGAGCTACACACGTTGAAATCAATATAGATGCAAGCAACATGTATTTCCAAGGCATGGGAACACAAAAGCCTAAGTTAGATTAACCTATGAAAGGATCTAATGACTCCCACTGGCTTTTCCTATAAGATAAAAATAGCTGTGGTCTTCTAATCACAGAAATAGTCTTCTCTAACCTGGGTAATCAGTACTTTTTTAGAAAGATTAAAAATGGAAACAAATTCTCTACCCCCTGGGTGGAAGTTGGTATTTATTCGCCCCTATTTTCTTCTGTGAGGCACTCTCTAGCTTTTCTGTCAGACAAGTTAAATGGATTGTGCTTTAGATTGCCCTTGCTGACAATATTTAATCAATTAAGAAGTATTTACAATGTGCTCTGCACTGTAATAAGTACTCAAGAGACTAATACAGAAGGAAAAGACATGACACTTGTCAATGACACATTTATTGAAGTATTACTTGGGATGAAAAGATTTATTCATAAGAAGTAACTTCTAGGCAACCACTTCTAATCACTCTATATTTATTCCATTCCTTCAATAATTTCTTCACCAAAACTTATCAAAACATGCCATATGCTCAAAATGTGGTAGCTGTAGGAGTTACAGTAAAGAAAATGGTTTCTGCCCTTGAAGATAAGGTCAATGATTATGAAAGAGTTCATGTACAAAGAATAATGGGCACACGAAGGAAAGAATGCCAGTTCCAAGGGATTCTTAACATAGGTGATTAAAGAAAAAAAATCAAAACTAACTCTTGACAGATGTCTTGGAATTCACCAGACACCTTATGGTCAACCAGAGAATAAAGCTAAGGCCATCATTACCAGGGGAGAGTGACTGGACAAGCATGGAAGCATGACACAGGATAGCATATTCAAAAAATGAATAGTAATTCAATGCAGCAGGGACACAGGAACAAAGCAAACCACAGAAGGTGGGACTACACTGTGGGAAAAACATTGGCCAGATTATGAAGGATCTTAATTTCCTACTGAGGAGTTAGTGTTTAAATTATAGGAAATGGTAAGTAATTGAAAAATTTTATGAAGTGGATTATTATGGCCACATTTGAGTTTTATAAAGATAATACTATTGCCAGTATAAAAAATAGACCAGAAGGAGTAAGGGAGGGGGTTTAGACATCAGTTAACAGATAGCCCATTGCATTCATCCATGATAGAGTTGATGAGTTTCTGAATGGGACCATGGCAGCTGAGGTAGAGCAGAGGGAATGCCCTTGAGAACTATTAGGAGGTAGAAATTCCAGAATGTAGCCACCAATAAATGTGATGGCTACAGGACAGAGAAGACTTTCTTATCATAAAATGGTTGCTGGCTTGAAATACAGAATGTTCTCTGTTGATAAGCCAAACCTAGAGCAGACGCAATGGCGCAGAGACCGGCAGAAATAAATGCTAGGAATACTAATAAACTACATGTGGATCTCAAGTATCCCATAGAATAAATGTATTCATTTCAGATGAATATCATGGTTTTGGGAGATCTGATGTCTTTTTCATTTTGGTGGACCTTCTTTAAGGAACTGGCTACATGACACCAAAAGTAAAGACAGCAAAAGTAAACAAGTGAGACTACATCAAACTAGAAAGCTTCCACACAGCAAAGAAAACCATCAACAAAATGAAAGGCAACCTATGGATTGGGAGAAATTTTTCAAATCACATATCCAATAAGGGATAGTTGAATATTTGCAAACCACAGATCCAATAAGGGGTTAATATCCAAAATATACAAGTAACTCATGCCACTCAATAGCAATAAATAAATAACCAAATTAAAAAATGGGCAAAGGACCCGAATAGACATTTTTCTAAAGAAGACATAAAATGGCCAGCAGGTACATGAAAAGGTGCTCAATATCACTAATCATTAGGAAAGTGCAAATCAAAATCACAATGAATTATCACCTCACACCTGTCAGGATGGCTATTATCAAAAATACAAGAGATAAAAAATGCTGGCAATGATGTAGAAAAAAGAGAACCCTTGAAAACTGTTGCTGGGAATGTAAACTGGTACAGCCAGTATGGAAAACAGTATGGAGATTCCACAAGAAATTTAAAAAAAGAGCTACCATATGATCCAACAATCCCACTTCTTGGTATACAAAGGAAATAAAATCACTACCTCACAGAGATACCTACACTTCTATGTTCATTGCAGCCGTATTCACAATAAACAATGTGTAGAAACAACCTAAATGTCTATTGACAAATGAATGGATAAAGAAAATGTGTGAGTACGGAATAATATGCACAATGAAATAACACTCATATTATTTAGTCTTAGAAGGATATCCTGCTATTTGTGACAGCATAGATGAATGAATCTGGAAGGCATATGCTAAGTGAAATAAGCCAGACAGAAGAAGACAAATGCTGCATGGTAAACGTGGTTGCCATGGGCTGGTAGGGGGGTAGGGAGTGAGGGGAAAAGGGAAGGACTGGTAAAAGGGTACAAACTTTCAGTTATAAAATAAATAAGTTCTCGGGGGGGTGGTGGTGTGGTGGGATGAACTGGGAGGTTGGGATTGACATATATACACTAATATGTATAAAATAGATAACTAATAAGAACCTGCTGTATAAAAATAAATAAATAAAATTCAAAAAAAAATAAAATAGGAAAGACAAATGGGAGAAAGGAATTATCGAACAAATGAATCTGAATAGTTCAAAAATAAATAAATAAATTCTGAGGATCTAATATATAACATGATAACTATACTTTATAACACTGTTATGTAACTGAAATTTGCTAAGCGAGTAGAACTTACATGTTCACAAAACACACACATACACACACAAAGGTAAATATGTGAGGTGACTGATGTGCTAATTAACTCAATAGGAGAAGCTTTTCACAATTTATACATATGTCAAATTATCATGTTACACACTTTAAATTTATAATTTTATTTTCCAATTATACCTCAATAAAGCTGGAAAAGAAAAAGAAAATTATTTCAAAATTACTAGCACAAAACTAAATTCACACATAGTTAGGTCCCCTCCTAGGTTTTAGAAGGGTCCTGCATTGTGAAAGCTTAAGTTTCCCAAAGTTTAAGCTTCATTGGCTTTATAGAAAATCTACTTCCTGCTAAGGTATAAACTCCACAAAGTTATGTTTCTCTGTCAGTTATATTCCCACCTCTCCACATATATTCAGGTCTGTTCTGCTACCTTTTCTCCACACTCTCCACTGTGGTATTTTATGGTTATTCCTTGTATGGTAGTTTACTTTGATATCCTCCAGGAAACACTGAGCTCCTTGTGAGAAGCCAGTTCATTGTTTAACCTTAGACACAAATATTAAAATAACATTTTAATCTGTTTCCCAAATGCATTACTCAGTCTTTTAAAAAGAAGATCAGAGATATAAAAAACGATTAAGAGGTTTTAACAATAATATTCAGTATTTACTGAAGAAGTGCTATATATCAGATAGTCCCTTATGTCTATTAACTTATTTGATCCTCACAAAAATCTCTGTATAATAGGTTTCATTACTCTTCCCAATTTGCAGATAAGAAAAGCAAAGCACAGAGGAGTTAAATAACTTTCCCAAGTTGGAAGCAGTTAGTAAATGGTAGGGCCAAAGCTTGCATCTCGGCAGCCCAGTTCCAGAACCTGTGCTTTTACCTGTCTGGTCACTGTACTGCTTCTTGCGAGTTTATTCATATTATAAATTTTTCAGTGTGATAGATGCCAAGCACACAGACCTTCATTTGTAGGCATTTTAATAAACAGTTAAGGAATGAGCTTACACAGAGGGAGACAGTTTAGTGAGCTAGTAACCATTTATTGAGCCTCTACTATATGAGTGTAGCTTGGCAGACCTTTTCCTTTTTGTCCTTGGGTATGCTCCCAATTCCTTCTAGAAGAGAAAAGTATCAGGAGAACTGATAGAACCACTGAAGGAGCCATCTTCTGGCTGTTCTGGAGAATACAAAGGATGGTCTATTAGCACCCTTCAGATCTCCATGGGAGGGGACGGCTAGAATTATGGCAAAATACACAGCTGGCTCCCATATGCCCCACTTCTTCCCTCTTCATTTGTCTCCTGTGGATCTCATTTTAGGCAGATTTTGTAAACACAGATACTTTCAGAGGCAGGGTTATAAGATAACTGTGTAAAGCCGGGCAGAGTAACACCATGAAGAATGGTGGGAAATGTGGAACTAGTAAGTGTATACTTGATGACTCTAAAGGTATTCAAATTCAACATAAAAGCCAACCAGGCAGCAAACACCCTGCTAACTAGACAAAACTCCCAACCCGATGCAGTTTCTTTATCTCCAGTCAACCCCTTAGTCAGCCCCTTTCTATCATGAGTCCCCTCCTCCCCTTTTCCTACAGCTATACCATTTCCTCCAGCTCCCAGAGTGAAACCAGGCTGATTTAGGCAGAATGATAGCATCCCAAGGATGCCCATACCCTAATCCTTCAGAAACTGTGAATATATTATTTACTTTGCTGATGAATTAAGGTTGGTGGCCTTAAATAAAGAGATTGTGCTCAATTAACAATACAGGGATGGACTCAATCTAATTGCAAAAGCTTTAGGAGCAGAGAAATACCTCTAGCTGGAAGAAGCAGAAGGGGAAGTCAGAGATATAACCCACTGCTGATGTGAAGATGGAAGGGGCCATGTGAGGAGGAATGCACACGGGCTTAGGGAACTGAGAGGGGCTCCTGGCTGACAGCCAGAAAACAGCTCGTGCCTACAACCACAAGGACCCGGATTCTGCCAATAACCTGGACGAGCTTGGTGTTACTCTTCCCCGGAGCCTTGAGAAAGGAAAACCAACTTTGCAGGCACCTTGATTTCCTCCTTGTGAGATGCTAGGCAGAGATCTAGCTGAGCCCCACAGAAAATTCAGATAACAAATGGGCGTGGTTTGAAACGTCTATATTTTTGGTAATTTGTTGCAGCAGTACTAGAATTCTAATACACAAGTCACAGTGTCTACTCTTTTTGTCTTACAAAAAGAAATCTCAGAACTGAGCCAGATGTTAGTGAAATTAATTAATTTCTGCTGGCCTCACAGGCCTAGTGGGAAATGGGGAGCTCTGTGGCTGGGTAGAAGTCTCAGACAATAGGTACGGGAACTCAGGATTTTTCTCTCTGTGTTCTTGCCGGCTGTGGCCAGTTTTCCTCCTGAATTATATAAAAAAAATACTCTTCACCAAAGAGATAATTCTGTTTTTGAGACAACCTGGTCCATCTTGCACTATGCATTTTGCTCTGCCTTCATATTTAATCCTTCAATGTTGACAAGTATTATTTATTCCCATTTTTCAAAGATGACACTTGCAGAAGAGCCCAGTTACAAGTAGTGTGGTGAGATTCAAATCCAAGTCTTTTGGATTCTAACGATGCTGGGAAGATGATGAACTTCATTACAAAGCACTGGAAAGTAGGGGTGAAGCACAATTGGCTCTCAGCCCAGGTATGATATCTCTCAGTCCTGCTATGTAACAGTTTTTTCATTTTCATAAGAAAGCAATTCCTCCCCAGTGTCTGTAACTAGATTTCTTATTGTCAATTGAAAATTTGGAGCATCAGAACATGTAGCTAATTTCTATAGGGCATTTGTTATTTTATTAAAGTGTTTATAATTCAAAAGCCATGTGCTAATCTTACTTGGAATGAAATGTCTTTACATATTGGATAGAATATCATCTACTACTGCAAAGAAGCTGAGCAGTCTACACTAGCACACCCCTGCCGCTCCAGCCAATTTCCACTATTACATGCTTCCAAGGCACCCTTATTAATTCTTCTAGACTTGAAAGCCTAGCTCAGTGGGATCACTGATTTTTCTCTCAGTAGACTGTAAATGAGAGCAAAGGCCATTGCATCTTCTGGAATACCCCTGGAATATCGACAATAGGAACTCAATACATATTCGTAGAAGAAATTAAATGATGAAATTTCATCATTAAAAAATAGAATAAATCTTGTATGTTTTTATTGGGATGGCATCTTGCCTACACATTATTTACCTGCTAATATTTGGTGTGTGGGGGGAGGGTAAGGGGGGGGACAGCTGCCAGAAATCCTGTCATATTCAAGCTGGTACTCTTTGTTATGCAGCCTTAGATTCCTCCTTTATTTTTGCCTCATTTCTTTTGCTGTTGTTTTTGTTTGTTTATCTATGGTTTTGTTGTGTGTTTTTGTGCACTTTTTGTTTGAGGACAGATTGTTAAGGTTGGAGAAGGGAGTATGATTAAAAGCCATAATGCAGCCAAGTGGAAGCTTGGCTGCTTAACCTGAGCCCAGGGCCCCACCAGTCTACACAGAGCCTTTGGGCAGACAGAAGAGACCTGAACAGGTAGCCCTCACTTGCATATTCTGCCCCTTTCATGCACTACGCTAGCTGAAGAGGGGGACAGAGCAGTCCTGACTGGGTGGAGGTTGTCACAGACAGCAGCCTAATGCTTATTTAGGCAATTGTCTAAGACCACCATTGGCCTTTTGGTTCAATTTTCTTTTTCTTGTACTCATATCCTAGCTCTAGAGTCTTGTTTCTTCATACCTCTAATCTAATGTCTGCCTCTGATGGCATCAGATTGTATGGTCTTCTGAATCACCTCCTGCCATTTTAACGTTAGGTATGTTTGCTGTTTTGTTGGCTGTGTTCACTCGTTGGCCTCCATGACACTGATGCTTAAGAGTGGAATTCTCAGCTCTGGTCTTGGCCCAGCAGGATCCACAATGCCACTCAGCAGCAAGCCTGTCCTATTGCCCTAAGGGATCAGTGGGAATTCAACCAACACCAGTGCTTTCAAGTGACTTAAATAAATATCTCAAAGAACAACTTCTGGAATATGTCCATGTGATCAGAAGCATCAGGCAAAGGTAGAGTCAGTGTGATGTGTTCTGAATGGTCACAAGGACATAACTGCATAAACTATATGGCAAATTTGATCACTCTTGGAGAAAAAAAAATTGCATTGCATAAACTGAAAAGTAAAAATGATCACATCATAAAAAAGTTTCATTATGTGGAAATGGAAATTTTACCTTATGCTCAAAGCATAACTCATGAATGCATGTTATGCTAAAAGTGGTCATTATTTCTCATGGGTTGTACAAAGTAGGTGCAAGTGAGCAGATGCCTCAGGACATCTGCCATACTTAAATAATCACATTCAATAAAGTGCTCAGGATAAAGAATTATTATTAATAGAACCTCTTCCTTTCAATATTTACCCCCCAGAGGGCTATTACTTCTAAAGGCATTATGATGAAAAAGGATAAACAATTTTGGACAAAGAAAGACTATCTCTTCCAACTCTGGCCATAGCTGGAGTCCCCCTTAAACAATGCAAATGTCTATTCTGAAACACTGTTGTCTCCAGAAATTCTCTCCACCATCCATCACCGTCATGACATTTTCATCAGCTGCTTCTAATGATTTTCTTGCTGCTTCTGACTCAAAATTTTAAGATGAATGAATTGATAACGACTGTATGGAGAAGAGCCACATACTGACCAGGAACTTTGAGTGTGACATGAGAGGAAAATAAACTTCTATCTTTTTTGAACTCTAGCATTTTGGGAGTGTCTGTGTTACAATATCTTAGCTTTTTACTCTAAGAAATAAACTTTCTTTATCTTTCTTCTGCCCATCCTTTTCTTCCTTTCCATCAGCTATAATGTATGTAGCGTATATCATTGATGTCCTGCCCATACCCCCTTGGTATTCACAGTGCCAGACCATACCACAGTGTCCCACTGCAAGTTCCTGCCATTTCAGTCTCAGAGTTTCTCTCATTATACATTCAGGGCACCTAGAAGTATTAGGGAGTTAGCACCCTGGGAGCAGTCCTTGGCCAATGATGGATTAGAGTTTGAATATATATAGTTCAGCTTTCCTGACCCTTGGGAAGGATAATTTTGAGGTGTGTTTCACATTGTCTTTTTTTTTTTCTTCACATCTTTGTTTTACAATGTTGTGTTAGTTTCTGCTGTACAACAAAGTGAATCAGCTATATGTATACATATATCCCCATATCCCCTCCCTCTTGCATCTCCCTCCTACCCTCCCTATCCCACCCCTCTAGGTGGTCACAAAGCACTGAGCTGATCTCCCTGTGCTATGCAGCAACTTCCCAGTAGCCATCCATTTTACATTTGGTAGTGTAATGCTACAATGTGACAATGCTACACTGTCTTTAAAGTTCCTCAGTAAGATTGCATTTTAGTTGCCCAAATCAGTAACGTGCTTGATAACACAATCTGTATTTGGCTTCCTTTCCTTACTTGTCTTTCTTCCTCTTTCCCCTGACAGTACGTCTTGAGTACAACTCTCAAATAATTTGCTTGTCCTCATATCTTTTTCATGGGGTATGCTTGTTGGGGAACTCAACTTAGGAGAGTATCAGAAGTTGTCCCCTTGATGTGAGATACTGAAATTAAAGAGCTTACCAGTCAGATAGTAATAAGAACTCCATCACCAACTAGATGAATGAACAAGTTAGAATGAATTTATTATACAAGTGGAAAGAATACGATCTGGCTCTGTTTCCTGGAAGGTCCCAGAGGATACTCCTTTTACTAAAAGGATAAGGAATTCAGTTTTAAGGAGTGCAACAGCATTGATGAGAAGCATAATGGTGACTGTCTCTGTAGGCTTCCATTGATGATAGAAGATGCTTGTATACAGCTTGTCTCCCTGGGGTCAATGTGGATAATAAAATCGTGACATATTTGATGTTAGGAGGCAGGCCTTAGTCATCAGCAGCAAAGTAGATATAATTATTATGATGGGCAGCAAGGTCAGAATGACATTCAGGGACTGACTTTTGAGGCTCCATCTTATTTGAGAGATGACAGATCTCTTATGGATGAGATAGATGGGCAGCCAGTAAGGGTATTACTAGACTTGTATCTGGGTCAGCAAACTATAGCCTGTGGGTCACAGCCAGTCGTTTGCCTGTGGAACACAGCCATGTCCATTTGTTTACCTATTGTTTATGGTTGTTTTATGCTACAGTGGAAAAGTTAAGTAGGTTCAACAGAGACTGTATGACCTGAAAAGCCATAAAATCTTTTCTGTGTGGCCCTTCTCAGAAGAAGTTTGTTGACCCCTGACATATACAATCAAAGAAGGTCAAGAACAAGTGAGAAGAAGATTGATGCCAGCGTCTGTAATGGAAAATCACAATCCTTGTTTCCAGACCTTAGCCAATTTTCAGACTCAGGGTTATTGACTGAAGGAGAGGAAGAACCCTCCAGAAGGAATATACATAGAAGGCACATTCAACAGCCATTCTTCCACTCCTTTTCCTTTAATAAAATAGCGTACATTGGGGAAAGGAGAAATACTCAGATATTTTGAGAGCACTTAGATACAGGTTCTGAGCTGACACTCATACCTGAAGATCCAAACATCAACCGCCCACCTCACAGAGGGGGAATACAGAGGCCAGTGATAAAGTCCTAGTTCATGTCCACTTCACAGATCTCCAGCATAGTCATTTCTCTGGTCCCTGAGGGCATATTCATGTTAGATAAACTTATTAGATAATGGACACTTCACATTGGTTTGTTGACCAGAACCCTTTGTCACCTACCGCTGTTAAGACAACTCTTTCTAAGCTCACAGATACATTCCCTTTGAGGTTTCCTTAAGGCCAGATGATGGAGGTGCAAAGCACCTAGTCTGGATCCTGGATGGATTGATTGATGTGTTGGTGCAAGTGAAGAAAAGACTGCTGCACACTATCACCACTTGGAGTGGCCCTGGAAGACAGTGGTGAGGGAAAGTCCCCCAAGTAGACAGAACTTCATTCAGTATAACTTGTCATCAAATTTATGTGAACAAAGAAGTGGTTCAAGGTACACAAATTCCTGGGAAGTGATGGATAGCTTTGCAGGTTGTTCAAGGATCTGGAAAGTGCAAGAATAGGAAATTGGAGACAAGGAGATATTCAAGAGGCATGCAGATGGATACATCTGGGAGTGGCACAAAGGTTTGTATGTCTTTTTATTTCAAAACAATTCATATTATAGCATACCAATTTCAGAGGAGCCATTAAAATCAGATGTACATAAGTACTCATTTAGTATATGCTAGGCAGCCTCTGTTTTTCTGCCCTAGTATTTGCACATTTGGCTCATGAATGGAGAGAGGCTAGGTTGGCTGGGATAATGGCTACCTATGGGCCTAATAGCTTGGATTCTCTTTCACCAAGTATAACCTACTGCTGAATGTCTGATCAGTCAGCAATGAATTAATACTAAACCCTCATCTTTTGAGGAATCCAACCAGTCACTTGGTGTCTAGTTGACTATATTGATAGCGATTCATCCATACTGAGATTGATATGTACCCATGTATACAGTACGTCAGCTAGCAGAAATGTCAGAGGGCTCACAGAGTGCTTATATTGTGAAATAACATCACCTAGGCCTAAGGCCTCACTATACAATTGAGGAGGTATAACAAAGGGGACATGATCATGAGATCTACAGGTAAGGAATTGTCGATCTTACAGAATCTTGGAAGGGCCTCTCAAAAGTACACATAAGGTGTCAGCTTGGGGAGGACATTTTGCAATATTAGAGTATTGTCCTTTAAGGTGCCTTATATACTTTGAATCAATGGCCATTCTGTGAGATTGTGATACAAACAGCTGAACTATATGGGTTTATGAAACAGGTGGCAGAAGAAGAAGGTCTTCAACTTCCCATTACTTCTATTTATCCATTTAGGGAATTTGTGCTTCCTATCCCTGCAATGTAGTCTCTACCAGACCAACATCTTGGTTTCTGAGTGGCATACGGGAAGGGGAAGGGCCTACAACTAGGGGCACAGTAAATATTCAACTAAGTTTAAAGCTAAAGCTGCCACCGGGTCATTTTGGGCTCCTCATGTCAGCAGACTAGCAGGCAAATAATAGAGTTACTATATTGGCAGGAATAACTGACCTGGCTATTACATAGACACTAGGCTGCTATAACATATTGCAGCAGTCAGGACTAAATATTTCAGGACTCAGGGGATTCAGCAAGTTGCCTCTTGCTGCTTCCATGCCCAGTGATAATTATCAATGAACAATTGCAGCATCCAAGGCTTGACAAGGGCAAGGTGACTCAGGGCTCAGACATCTAGTGATGAAGGTGTGGGATAAGCGAGCAAGCAATCTAGAACAGAAGGGTATCCAAAGCTGAGGGCAATCTAGAATGAATGCCAAAGGAGGGAGAGAATGAATACATAAGCTAGTAGCTTGTCCCATTAAGCCTCTCACTTATAAGTCTTTTTTCTTTCTTTTTAGATTAATTTTGACTGGTCACTAACTTGAAGAAGTGATGACACATCGTGATGTTATATCAGTGCTAATTCAGAGAATGGAAGTGATAGCACTTCTGTAATACTTTTAGAAAAGTGTTTGAAAGCACATGTACTAAAGATGTTCGTGAAACATAGTGATGTTACCTTAGTATGTGGCATTAGTTTTTCCTTGGTGTGGGTCTATGGTAATGAATTCAGTGTTTGTTTTTAAAACTGTTTTTATTTCACATTTATTTTTAAATGTTGTGTGTGTGGGTACAGATGCATGTTGGGAAGGGTGAATCATGGAAACTTCACAGCTGAGTATAAACGAATAAGTAGGGAGTAGTTAGGTGAAGCAAGTGACGAGACAAAGGGGAAAGAGTATTTTTTGTGGGTGGCATGTGCCAAGATAAGAAAGAATAGAATGTTGCATTTGAGGAGTTATATAGTTTAATAGCTTTTTATAAGACTGAGGTGGAGGATTAGGATGGATATTGACAAAGACAAGAGCTTATCTGGGGTCAGGTTATAAAAGATCTTGTAGCCAATGCCTGAGAGTTTGGCAAGAGATACAAGGTCCAGGTAGAGGAGTTAAGCGGTTAAAAGCAGGACAGTGACATGATAAGAACTGACTTTTAGAAAGATAACTATAACTACAGGGCAGGGACTGTATTAGAAGTAAGCAAGGCCAGAATTAAGGAAAAAAGAAAAAAAGCTGTTGAAATAATTCTGGTGAAAGAAGATAAGAGAGGTGTTAAAGAGAGAGGAAATGGAAACTTTTGCATGTATTAAAATTGGAGGAGTGATATGAATTCATTTTCCTTCAGGTGTGGTGGGTATTGGAAGTGAGAGTGAAGGTAAGAACAACTCCCAGATTTTGGACTAGGGAAAGCTACATGAATAGTCCTGGCATTGGATAAGATACAGAGCACAGGACAAAGAGCAGATTGTTCGGCAGCAATATGATGGGTCTGTTTCTAGTTTTGTTGATATGAGGGGCTCAACTGGAATTATCTGATGTGCAGTATGATTGAAATGTCATCAGAGAGATCAGGACTGGAAATATGATTTTTGAAATAGTAATTAAGAATGGATAGGGGCTTCCCTGGTGGTGCAGTGGTTGAGAGTCCGCCTGCCGATGCAGGGGACACAGGTTCGTGCCCCGGTCCAGGAAGATCCCACATACCGCAGAGCGGCTGGGCCCATGAGCCATGGCCGCTGAGCCTGAGCGTCTGGAGCCTGTGCTCCGCAACGGGAGAAGCCATAACAGTGAGAGGCCCGCGTACCGCAAAAAAAAAAAAAAAAGAAAGAGAAAAGAATGGATAAGATCACACACGTACACAAAGAATTATGGAGGAGAGTTGAGAAATAGATCTGTTGAATGTCAACATTCAGAGCATTGACAAAGCAAGAGGAAGAAACCTCAAGAGATGTCATGAAAGAATAGTCAGAGGGGTAAGAAGAAAACCAGAGAAGAATGGTGACTGAGAACTCAAAGGAGGAGAATTTCAGAGGGAAGTTAGTGGTCAATAGCATCAAATGCTCCAGAGAAACTGAATTAAGTGAGAACCGTCAAGTACTTCCTAAATATGTAGCACCTAGAAATTCTGGGAGAACAATTTCCAGGGCTGGCTGATTCAAACTGTAGTAGGTTGAATGGGAGGTGAGAAAGTGCCCTCCAGGTGTTAACACTGCAATAACGAAAAGGCAAAGGGTAATGGTTCCTCTCTAAAGCATGTGGGCATCAACCAGGGGAGAGGAAAATTGAGCTGAAATGATTGTGGATCTTTGCTACCTATGTTAGCTTTTTAGAACAAAACAATTTTCAGGTAAAACGTCACCTCCTGTCAAGATCTAAGAGAAAAATATTTCCTTAAGTTAGTTTTTAAAAATTTACATCTTTAAATTGTGTGTACAATTTGGCCTTTTGTTTGTTTCTTCTTGGCTTTAGAGAAATGTGCTTGGAAGTAGATGTTACTGATTTAAATGCTACATTCCCAGTTCTCTCAGAGATAGCCCATTGTTTGCAATCCATTACATACCGGGAAAAGGAGTGAAAAAGTGAAATGTAAACCCTTGTATTTTTCTACAGATTTTTTTATTACAAATTTTCAAAGACTGGTTTGATAGCACTTTAATTACTGTATCTCCACAAAAATTCAAAAGTTCAAATTTATGTTTTGTTTTGTTTTTTACCTTGTAAGAGTAGGGAGGAACATGAAGAAAATTCCAATGGGCAGTTTACCATCAATGTGGATTAAATGCAAATTGAGCGGTCACAAAGCACCAAGCTGATCTCCCTGTGCTATGCGGCTGCTTCCCACTAGCTATCTACCTTACGTTTGGTAGTGTACATATGTCCATGCCTCTCTCTTGCTTTGTCACAGCTCACCCTTCCCCCTCCCCATATCCTCAAGTCCGTTCTCTAGTAGGTCTGTGTCTTTATTCCTGTCTTACCCCTAGGTTCTTCATGACATTTTTTTTTCTTAAATTCCATATATATGTGTTACCATACAGAATTTATCTTTCTCTTTCTGACTTACTTCACTCTGTATGACAGACTCTAGGTCTGTGGGATAGGGAGGGTGGGAGGGAGGGAGATGCAAGAGGGAAGAGATATGGGAACATATGTATATGTATAACTGATTCACTTTGTTATAAAGCAGAAACTAACACACCATTGTAAAGCAATTATACCCCAATAAAGATGTTTAAAAAAAAAAAAAACAGAGAAAAATGCAGTCTTCTCTCAATTAGCCACAGGTAGATTGTTGGTTTTGTGGGTTATTGTCACAAATGTTCATTCCCACCTGTCAATAGCCTTGTGCTCCTACCTTCCTTCATCTCTTAGAATGTGCTGCTGGGGGAAAATGCATTATAATATTAACATAAGAAACAATTAGGAAGATAAATCAGTTCACCATATGTGTTCTAAAGGCAGTTAAAAGTATATTTTGCATTATTGATAAAATATTCTTTTCCTGTGTATGTGTGTGTGTGTCCTATATATTTAATATATTTGATGCCAGCAACTTTAACCAGGAGGTATATCTACTGGGAAAGATCATGGGCTATGAAATTAGGTCATTATTTGATTTTGTGTTTATCGCTTACTGGATTGCATGACTTGGGGAAAATGACTTAACCTCTCTGGGTCTAATTTTTCTCAGTTGTAAAGTTGAGACCGTGGATAACTTTGGGGGTTTTATGAACTGAAAGACTGAAAGTAAAATAATGCGTTCATATAAAATGCTTATCATAGTGCCTAGAAATTAACAAAGTAAAATAAATTAAATTTCATCTGCCACTTTCTTTACTAATCTTACAGTATGTCTGCTTTTTCCTACACAGAGGGTAAAAACACAGCCTCTGTTCAAAAAGCTATGGTGAATTATGCTCCAGAATATTTTTTCTTTTAAGCTGTGCCTCCTAGACATTATTCTGAGCTTTTTCTCTATCCCTTGGTGACTAGTTCTTATCCTGTTGCCTGGTTCCTGTTTTGTGCCTCACTACCCAGTTTCATTAAATTGATGCTTCGGTTTTAATGTCAGTTTGGTTTTACTCCTGCTTTATCCCTGGTTGTCTTTATTTAGAACTGCCTCCATTCATACTCTGTGACTTCCATGTCAGCCCTGTCATCACTGCCAGATTTGGACCCTACGACTCCAGCCTTTGGCTAGCACTGTATCTCATTTTTCCAGGAAGGGAGTTTGAATGAGAGTGTTAGCCAGTGAGATGCTTTAATGTAAAATTCATTTATAAGAAGAGAGTCTCATTGTATTGGTTTGCTTAACATGTGAGTTTTCAGGAATATTGTACTTACCTATACAATTCTCAGATCACCACCTCCATTGCCATTAGTTTTGCTTCTCTGTATTATTCATAATCTTATGAGCAGGTGCTGATTAATAGGAGAAACTTTGAGGAGGACATATTCATTTAGCCTTCTCAATAAATATTTTTTTTGTGCAATTTAAATTATGCCAGGGGCACTGGATAGTTGTTTATTGGTTCTTAGTCCCACACTTACTCTATTTTCTTCTCTGTACTACTGAAACTAGAAGGCTGCAAAGGGCATTTCTCAGATTTCCTCACCAGCTGAGTTTTGGTTAAGTTTTGCCAATGGATGCATTGATCGAAGAATAGATGGCAGGAGGAAGAGAGAGAGCATTTTGCTTTGGGCTCTGGCAGGACCACACTAGTCATATTTGAGGAATTCAAGAAGTACAGCGTATCTGGAGTAGGGAAAGAGTGAGGGGGAAGAGGTATGAAAAGACTTCAGACAATTAGGAGAGACCAAATCATGTATATAGGGCCATGGGGCGTGTTGATAATGGCTTTGGATTTTATTCAAAGTCTGATGGGAAGCCATTAGAAGGTTTGGAACAGAGGACAGATACAATGTTTTTTGCGTTGAGAGAGCGGTTGGCAGCTTTGTTAAAAATAGTCTGTAGGGATGTAAAATAGAAGCAAGAGCACATCAAGGAGATCAGTTTGAAGGTTGTGTCAGTCAGGCGGTATTGATAGTAACACATGCAAACTGTGCTCTGGGTTGAGGCAACTCCCCATGCATCATCAATTTCATGGCACTTCCACATCAACAAGTGCTTCTAGATTGCCAAAGAAAGGATAAAAAAAGCTCTAGAGAGTCAGCAATTAAGTGATTTCATCTGAAAATAAAACAAATCATATGCATCTATTTCACTTGCCAAGGCGAATCACATGTCAAGCAGGAAGAGAAGAGTGAGTCTTCTTTGTACCCACAAGTAAGGAAGAACCAGATATTCATTAGCAAAAATAATACTTTCCACAAAGGATATTTTAGTAATCTAGAGAAAAGATAATGATAGTGGCAGTGGAATTGGTGGGAAGTGGTCAGATATGAGATGTATTCGGGATACAATTTGATAGCAGAATTGAGAGATGTGATGACGAATTAGAGGTGGGATGTTAGAAAAGTAGGAGAGTCAAGGATGACTAGAGTTCAAGACTGGGCTAATGAATGAACAGAGGTGTCTTTTCCTGTGATGGGGAAACTTGAGGAATTGCAAGTTTGGATACATTAAATCTGAGGTGATGATTATGGATTCAAGTGGAGATGTCATGAGCCTAGCACTCAGGGGAGAGGATCAGCTTGAAACATACATTTGGGAGAGTCAAAGGTAGTCAACAGCAATAGAAGGCATGGAGATTGTCACACTGAGTGAAGTAAATCAGGCAGAGAAAGACAAATATCATATGATACCAGTTATATGTGGAATCTAAAAAAATGGTACAAATGAACTTATTTACAAAACAGAAATAGAGACACAGGTGTAAAAAACAAACTTATGGTTACCAGGGTGGGTGGGTGGGGGGAGGGATAAACTGGGAGATTGGGATTGACATAAAAGCACTACTATATATAAAATAGATAACTAATAAGAACCTACTGTATAGCACAGGGAACTCTACTCAGTACTCTGTAATGACCTATATGGGAAAAGCATCTAAAAAAGAGTGGATATATGTATATGTATAACTGATTCACTTTGCTATACAGCAAAATCTAACACAATATTGTAAATCAACTATAGTACAATAAAAATTTTAACAAAAAGACATGAGGGATACTGAGTAGATGGCGGAAGAGTAAGACGCGGAGATCACCTTCCTCCCCACAGATACACCAGAAATACATCTACACATGGAACAACTCCTACAGAACACCTACTGAACGCTGGCAGAAGACGTCAGACCTCCCAAAAGGCAAGAAACCCCCCACGTACCTGGGTAGGGCAAAAGAAAAAAGAATAAACAGAGACAAAAGAATAGGGACAGGACCCGCACCAGTGGGAGGGAGCCGTGAAGGAGGAAAGGTTTCCACACACTAGGAAGCCTCTTCGCGGGTGGAGACTGCAGGTGGTGGAGAGGGGAAGCTTCGGAGCCACAGAGGAGAGCGCAGCAACAGGGGTGCGGAGGGCAAAGCGGGGAGATTCCCGCACAGAGGATTGGTGCCGACCGGCACTCACCAGCACGAGAGGCTTGCCTGCTCACCCGCCAGGGCGGGCGGGGGCTGGGAGCTGAGGCTCAGGCTTCGGAGGTCAGATCCCAGGGAGAGGACTGGGGTTGGCGGCGTGAACACAGCGTGAAGGGGGTTAGCGTGCCTAAGCAAGCCGGGAGGGAGTCCTGTAAAAAGTCTGGAGCTGCCAAAGAGGCAAGAGACCTTCTCTTGCCTCTGTTTCCTGGTGCGCGAGGAGAAGGGATTAAGAGCGCTGCTTAAAGGAGCTACAGGGATGGGCGTAAGCCGTGGCTGTCAGTGCGGACCACAGAGATGGGCATGAGACGCTAAGGCTGCTGCTGCAGCCACCAAGAAGCCTGTTTGCAAGCACAGGTCATAATCCACACCTTCCCACCAGGGAGCCTGTGCAGCCTGCAACTGCCAGGGTCCCGGGATCCAGGGAAAACTTCCCCAAGATAACGCACGGCACCTCAGGCTGGAGCAACGTCACGCCAGCCTCTGCTGCCACAAGCTCGCCCCGCATCGGTAACCCTCCCTCCCCGTGGCCTGAATGAACCAGAGCCCCCGAATCAGCTGCTCCTTTAACCCCATCCTATCTGAGAGAAGAACAGGCGCCCTCCTGCGACCTACATGCAGAGGCGGGGCCAAATCCAAAGTTGAGACCCTGGGAGCTGTGAGAACAAAGAATAGAAAGGGAAATCTCTCCCAGCAGCCTCAGAAGCAGCGGATTAAAGCTCCACAATCAACTTGATGTACCCTGCATCGGTGGAATACATGAATAGACAACGAATCATCCCAAATTGACGAGGTGGACTTTGGGAGCAAGATATATTATTTTTTCCCCTTTTCCTCTTTTTGTGAGTGTGTATGTGTATGATTCTGTGTGAGGTTTTGTCTGTATAGCTTTGCTTTCACCATTTGTCCTAGGGTTCTGTCAGTCCGTTTTTTTTTTTTTTTTTACTTAAAATTTCTTTTTCTTAATAATTATTTTTTATTTTAATAACTTTATTTTATCTTATTTTATTTTACCCTCTTTCTTTCTTTCTTTCTTTTTCTTTCTTTTCTTTTCTTTCTTTCTATTTTTCTCCCTTTTATTCTGAGCCGTGTGGATGAAAGGCTCTGGTAGCTCCGGCCAGTCATCAGGACTGTGCCTCTGAGGTGGGAGAGCCAATTTCAGGACACTGGTCCACAAGAGACCTCCCAGCTCCACATAATATCAAACGGCGAAAATGTCCCAGAGATCTCCATCTCAATGTACAAGACCCAGCTCCACTCAACGACCAGCAAGCTACACTGCAGGCCACCCTATGCCAAACAACTAGCAAGACAGGAACACAGCCCCATCCATTAATAGAGAGGCTGCCTGAAATCATAATAAGGCCACAGACACCCCAAAACACGCCACCAGCCATGGACCTGCCCACCAGAAAGACAAGATCCAGCCTCATGCACCAGAACACAGGCACTAGTCCCCTCCACCAGGAAGCCCACACAACCCACTGAACCAACCTTAGACACTGGGGACAGACACCAAAAACAACGGGAACTACGAACCTGCAGCCTGTGAAAAGGAGATCCCAAACACAGTAAGATAAGCAAAATGAGAAGACAGAAAAACACACAGCAGATGAAGGAGCAAGGTAAAAGCACACCAGACCTAACAAATGAAGAGGAAATAGGCAGTCTACCTGAAAAAGAATTCAGAATAATGATAGTAAAGATGATCCAAAATCTTGGAAACAGAATGGAGAAAATGCAAGAAACAGTTAACAAGGACCTAGAAGAACAAACGAGGAAACAAGCAATGAAAACAACACAATAAATGAAATTAAAAATACTCTAGAAGGAACAATAGCAGAATAACTGAGGGAGAAGAATGGATAAGTGACCTCGAAGATAAAATAGTGGAAATAACTACTGCAGAGCAGAATAAAGAAAAAAGAATGAAAGGAACTGAGGACAGTCTCAGAGACCTCTGGGACAACATTAAATGTAAAAACATTCGAATTATAGGGGTCCCAGAAGAAGAAGAGAAAAAGAAAGGGACTGAGAAAATATTTGAAGAGATTATAGTTGAAAACTTCCCTAATATGGGAAAGGAAACAGTTAATCAAGTCCAGGAAGCACAGAGAGTCCCATACAGGATAAATCCAAGGAGAAATATGCCAAGACACATATTAATCAAACCATTAACAATTAAATACAAAGAAAACATATTAAAAGCAGCAAGGGAAAAACAACAAATAACACACAAGGGAATCCCCATAAGGTTAACAGTTGATCTTTCAGCAGAAATTCTGCAAGCCAGAAGGGTGTGGCAGGACATATTTAAAGTGATGAAGGAGAAAAACCTACAACCAAGATTACTCTACCCAGCAAGGATTTCATTCAGATTTGATGGAGAAATTAAAAGCTTTACAGACAAGCAAAAGCTGAGAGAGTTCAGCACCACCAAACCATCTTTACAATACTAAAGGAAATTCTCTAGGCAAGAAACACAAGAGAAGGAAAACACCTAAAATAACAAACCCAAAACATTTAAGAAAATGGGAATAGGAACATACATATCGATAATTACCTTAAATGTAAATGGATTAAATGCTCCCACAAAAAGACACAGACTGGCTGAATGGATACAAAAACAAGACACGTATATATGCTGTCTACAAGAGACCCATTTCAGACCTAGGGACACATACAGACTGAAAGGGAGGGTATGGAAAAAGATATTCCATGCAAATGGAAATCAAAAGAAAGCTGGAGTACCCATTCTCATATCAGAAAAAATAGACTTTAAAATAAAGACTATTGCAAGAGACATAGAAGGACACTACATAATGCTCAAGGGATTGATCCAAGAAGAAGATATAACAATTGTAAATATTTATGCACCCAACATAGGAGCACCTCAATACATAAGGCAAATACTAACAGCCATAAAAAGGGAAATCGACAGTAACACAATCATAGTAGGGGACTTTAACACCCCACTTTCACCAATGGACAGATCATCCAAAATGAAAATAAAGAAGCAAACACAAGCTTTAAGTGACACATTAAACAAGATAGACTTAATTGATATTAATAGGACATTCCACCCAAAAACAACAGAATACACATTTTTCTCAAGTGCTCATGGAACATTCTCCAGGATAGATCATATCTTGGGTCACAAATCAAGCCTTGGTAAATTTAAGAAAATTGAAATCATATCAAGTATCTTTTCTGACCACAATGCTATGAGACTAGATATAAATTACAGGAAAAGATCTATAAAAGATACAAACACATGGAGGCTAAACAATACACTACTTAATAACGAAGTGATCACTGAAGAAATCAAAGGGGAAATAAAAAAATACCTAGAAACAAATGACAATGGAGACACAACAACGCAAAACCTATGGGATGCAGCAAAAGCAGTTCTAAGAGGGAAGTTTATTACAATACAATCCTACCTTAAGAAACAGGAAACATCTAGAATAAACAACCTAACCTTGCACCTAAAGCAATTAGAGAAAGAAGAACAAAAAAACCCCAAAGATAGCAGAAGGAAAGAAATCATAAAGATCAGATCAGAAATAAAGGAAAAAGAAATGAAGGAAACGAGAGCAAAGATCAGTAAAACTAAAAGCTGGTTCTTTGAGAAGATAAACAAAATTGATAAACCATTAGCCAGACTCATCAAGAAAAAAAAGGGAGAAGACTCAAATGAATAGAGTTAGAAATGACAAAGGAGAAATAACAACTGACACTACAGAAAAACAAAGGATCATGAGAGATTACTACAAGCAATTCTATGCCAATAAAATGGACAACCTGGAAGAAATGGACAAATTCTTAAAAATACACAACCTGCTGAGACTGATCCAGGAAGAAATAGAAAATATGAACAGACCAATCACAAGCACTGAAATTGAAACTGTGATTAAAAATCTTCCAACAAACAGAAGCCCAGGACTAGATGGCTTCACAGGTGAATTCTACCAAACATTTAGAGAAGAGCTAACACCTATCCTTCTCAAACTCTTCCAAAATATAGCAGAGGGAGGAACACTCCCAAACTCATTCTACGAGGCCACCATCACCCTGATACCAAAACCAGACAAATATGTCACAAAGAAAGAAAACTACTGGCCAATATCCCTGATGAATATAGATGCAAAAATCCTCAACAAAATACTAGCAAACAGAATCCAACAGCACACTGAAAGTATCATACACCATGATCAAGTGGGGTTTATTCCAGGAATGCAAGGATTCTTCAATATACGCAAATCAATCAACGTGATACACCATATTAACAAATTGAAGGAGAAAAACCATATGATCATCTCAATAGATGCAGAGAAAGCTTTCGATAAAATTCAACACCCATTTATGGTAACAACCCTGAAGAAAGTAGGCATACCTACATTTCCTCAACACAATAAAGGCCACATATGACAAACCCACAAACAACATTGTCCTCATGGTGAAAAACTGAAACCATTTCCACTAAGATCAGGAACAAGACAAGGTTTCCCACTCTCACCACTATTATTCAACATAGTTTTGGAAGTTTTAGCCACAGCAATCAGAGAAGAAAAAGAAATAAAAGGAATCCAAATTGGAAAAGAAGAAGTAAAGCTGTCACTGTTTGCAGATGACATGATACTATACATAAAGAATCCTAAAGATGCTACCAGACAACTACTAGAGCTAATCAATGAATTTGGTAAAGTAGCAGGATACAGAATTAATGCACAGAAATCTCTTGCATTCCTATACACTAATGATGAGAAATCTGGAAGTGAAATTAAGAACACTCCCATTTACTATTGCAGCAAAAAAATATATATATATATCTAGGAATAAACCTACCCAAGGAGACAAAAGACCTGTATGCAGAAAATTATAAGACACTGTTGAAAGAAATTAAAGATGATACAAATGGATGGAGAGATATACCATGTTCTTGGATTGGAAGAATCAATATTGTGAAAATGACTCTACTACCCAAAGCAATCTACAGATTCAATGCAATCCCTATCAAACTACCACTGGCATTTTTCACAGAACTAGAACAAAAAATTTCACAATTTGTATGGAAACACAAATGTTGTAGTTTATCTTACAACAAGGCCGAAAGTAAGCTCATCACACGAGATGAATTGTGCCGAAGCACAGCAGTAGAGGGCTGCCGCTTGCTCAGGCAAAACAGCGCCGTCTGTCCTGCTGTGGCAGCTTTTATTAAAGCATTATCTAGGTTGACACTTTAAGACTTGTTTTCTTAACATTTCAGAAATGCCAAAGCAGCAACCTATGTTTTTATGAATTATACAAGCAATAACTGGCGTTCTTGATAACATGCCGTGCTTCGTCCTTGAGCGCAAAAGCAGCACAAAGTTCCCACCATTATTTTGATTACACTGAAGTAGCACAAGGACATTTCCTTGTGTTCCCACCACTCTGATTATACTGAGGACATCTCATGGATCAGTGCCCAAAGCACTCAATGCTTCTTCGCAGGCCCCCAGTTTGCCGGGGGGGGGTGGTGCTCAAAGCATTCAGGACTGTTCACACCTCTGGCTTATTCACATGCCCCCGGTTTGCCGGGGGGGCCCAAAGCAATCAGGACTGTTTGCAGTTCTGGCTTATTCGCCAGTCCCCAGTTTGCTGGGGGGGGGGGGGTGCTCACGGGTCACGTCTCCTTTCCATGTCCTCAGTTATTTCACTACACACAAAAGATCCCGAACAGCCAAAGCAATCTTGAGAAAGAAAAAGGAGCTGGAGAAATCAGGCTCCCTGACTTCAGAGTATACTACAAAGCTACAGTAATCAAGAGAGTATGGTACTGGCACAAAAACAGAAATATAGATCAGTGGAACAGGATAGAAAGCCCAGAGATTAATCCACATATGGTCACCTTATCTTTGATAAAGGAGGCAAGAATATACAATGGAGAAAAGACAGCCTCTTCAATAAGAGATGCTGGTAAAACTGGACAGGTACATGTAAAAGTATGAAATTAGAGCACTCCCTAATGCCATACACAAAAATAAACTCAAAATGGATTAAAGACCTAAATGTAAGGCCAGACACTATCAAACTCTTAGAGGAAAACATAGGCAGAACACTCTATGACCTAAGTCACAGCAAGATCCTTGTTGACCCACCTCCTAGAGAAATGGAAATAAAAACAAAAATAAACAAATGGGACCTAATGAAACTTCAAAGCTTTTGCACAGCAAAGGAACCATAAAGAAGACCAAAAGACAACCCTCACAATGGGAGAAAATATTTGCAAATGAAGCAACTGACAAAGGATTAATCTCCGAAATTTACAAGCAGCTCATGGAGCTCAATAACAAAAAAACAAACAACCCAATCCAAAAATGGGCAGAAGACCTAAATAGACATTTCTCCAAAGAAGATATACAGAATGCCAACAAAAACATGAAAGAATACTCAACATCATTAATCATTAGAGAAATGCAAATCAAAACTACAATGAGATATCCTCTCACACCGGTCAGAATGGCCATCATCAGAAAATCTAGAAACAATAAATGCTGGAGAGCATGTGGAGAAAAGGGAACACTCTTGCACTGTTGGTGGGAATGTAAATTGATACCACCACTATGGAGAACAGTATGGAGGTTCCTTAAAAAACTACAAATAGAACTACCATACAACCCAGCAATCCCACTACTGGGCATATACCCTGAGAAAACCATAATTCAAAAAGAGTCATGTACCAAAATGTTCATTGCAGCTCTATTTACAATAGCCAGGACATGGAAGCAACCTAAGTGTCCATCTACAGATGAATGGATAAAGAAGATGTGGCATATATATACAATGGAATATTACTCAGCCACAAAAAGAAATGAAATTGAGTTATTTGTAGTGAGGTGGATGGACCTAGAGTCTGTCATACAGAGTGAAGTAAGTCAGAAAGAGAAAGACAAATACCGTGTGCTAACACATATATATGGAATCTAAGGGAAAAAAAAAAGTCATGAAGAACCTAGGGGCACGATGGGAATAAAGACACAGACCTACTAGAGAATGGACTCGAGGATATTGGGAGGGGGAAAGGTAAGCTGTGACAAAGTGAGAGAGTGGCATGGACATATATACACTACCAAACGTAAAATAGATAGCTAGTGGGAAGCAGCCGCATAGCACAGGGGATCAGCTCGGTGGTTTGTGACCACCTAGAGGGGTGGGATAGGGAGGGTGGGAGGGAGGGAGACGCAAGAGGGAAGAGATATGGGAACATATGTATATGTATAACTGATGCACTTTGTTTTAAAGCAGAAACTAACATACCATTGTAAAGCAATTATACTCCAATAAAGATGTTAAAAAAAAAAAAGACATGAGGATGCAAACTACAGGATCACACAAGTAACTGGATTTGAGATGTAAGTGAAAAGGAGATGATGTTGAAATGATAGGATTTTTTTGGTAGCCATCAGAGAAGGTGATAAAGATTTCAAAATGTAACAGTGAAAAAAGTAGGAAGAGCTTATGCAGGGTTAAGAAAATGTATTCATGTTTGAACATATTCAAATGAGGCACGTCTGGATATTGAGATCATTGAGGGAGAGAGAAGAAGCCAAGAGTGAAGACAGAATCTTGGAAAATATATATACACTTAGGGAGGAAGAAGACAGTTTTGAGAAGTGTTCAGTGAGGCAGAAAAACCAGTAACAAGTTGTCATGGAAATCAAGAGAGCTGAGAGCTTCATGAAGGAGGAGGTAGGTAACTGTCAATGCAGCCATGTTTGAAATATATGGCAAAAATATACAGTTTGGATTATCTGATAACTCACGGGTTTGAATTATCTATACTTCCTCATCCCCAACTCAGCTGACTTATTCAATAGCGAGTCCAGATGATTTCTCTGAAGATTTCTATGATCCTAGAATTGCTCAGTTATTTACAGGTTGAGAAGGATAAGAACAGAAAGAGTTGACTTTTTGCTATTATGGAAAAAAATCCTTTTAGTGTACAATAATAATAAAATAATAATAATAATTACAGCTAATATTTATTGAGCTCTTATATGCCAGGCTCTATTCTATGTGTTATCCCATTTAACATTCACAACAATCTCTGCGTTAAAAAAAAATTCTTGATCATACATGCTCCTTTAGCTACTTTTCCTTTTTCCTTCTTTCCTTTGGAGCAAAATTTCTTTTACAGATTGGCTAAGAGCTACTCTCTCTCTTCCTCCTTTTTCATTCTCTCTTAAACCCACTCCAGTAGGGCTTTAATCCCCACCATTTTACCAAAACTTCTCTTGTTAGTCAACAGTCATCTTCTTGTTACCAAGTTCAGTGGTCACTTTCCATTACTCATCTACTGATAGCATCTGGAACATTTTCTTCCCCAATCCTCTGGAGATCTCTTAGTGAGCCTCCTCTTCATTAGCCATTTCTGATCTTCTCTAACTTCAGTTGTTGGAATGCCTTAGAGCTCAGTTCTTAGACCCGTTAACTATCAACACTGACTACTCAGAGGATGTTATTCAGTGTCATGAGCTCAGATAATAGCTATACCCTGATGAATTCCAAATTTATGTCTCTTTCACTTACCAAACTTCAGACTCTTGTAGGCAACTATGTACCAATGGGTATCTTTAAGATATCATGCCCTTAACCTCCCTTCACAACCAAAAATGCTCCACCTCTAATCTTCACCTTCTCAACAGATGGTAATTTCTTCCCTAAAGATGCTGAGGCAAAATACCTTCTCTTTCTTTCCTACTCCTAACAGTCAATATATTAGTAATTTCTTTTAGGTCTACATGCTAATTATATCTGGACTCTGATAATTTCTCACCATGTCCACCAGGTTACTGAATTAGTTGGAGCTACAATTATTTCATTTCTTAGTCGCCCTTCTGTTTCCACTCTTTCTCTCCTACAGCCTTTTTCAACACATCAGGCACTACTACTTTATAAAACATAAACAAGTTTATGTTGTTGCTTTGGAAAAAATCCTCCAGTGGCTTCTCATCTAACACAAGGTAATAAAGTCCCTACCTTCACTCAAGGTCCTGGATGATTTGCTACCTTTGCACCTGTTGCCTCTTACCTCTTGAACTTCATCTTCTGCCACTTTCCCTGTTCCCCTTTGCTGAATTCTCATTGGATTCTCTGCTACTATTTGTACACACTACACATGTTCTTGGTTCAGGTCTTTCCAATTCCTATTCTTTTGCCTAGAGTGATTTTTTTTCCCCAGAATATCTACATGGCTTGCTCTCTGACTTCCTTTAGACACCATCTTCTTAGTGAGGTTTTCCCTGACCACTTTTTATGACATATTGAGAGCCTCACCTTCCTCCAGTTCATATAACCCCTTGACAAATTATATCTTTGCTTATTTATTATCTCCTCCTTCATGTGAGTTTCATGAAGTCAGAAATTATGTTTTGTAACCGCTACATCACTAAGGCCTACAGCAGTCCACGGTAACTATGAGGTAGGGCTAATATCATCCTCATTTACTGATTAGGTTCAGAGATGTTAAGGGCCTCACTAAATTTGTAAGTGGTGGAGCTGGAACCCAAGTCCAGAAAGTTTGAGTTCACTGCCCATACTTACTTTAAGTATATTAAATATTAACAGACACTTCCAACCTTCTACCCAGCTTTCCGAATCTGCCCACTGAAGTTTTAGTAATTTCTATTACCCTTCCCTTCACCCCATGACATTCACTTTAGCCAGATTTTATTTATGCAAATGCATTCATGGCAGCAAGAGGCACAATGAAATGGTCTCCTGTCTCCAGAAGCTACTCCAGGTGTCTCTGAGCTGTATTCCACTGGCTATAGGGAAGGCTTTGCTACCAACACTAATGATTAAGAGTTGGAAATTTTCCAATAGGCCACAGGGCAGATAACTTTATCAGTTTGGTTCATAAAAATGAGGAGTAATTAGATAATTGGAAACAACTATGATGTATAATAGCATTTGAGACCTCAAGAGAAATAAATAGAATAATGTGTATAAAAACTGAGAAAAGTGATAAAAACCATCTTGGCATGCTAGTTATGATGATTCCAGGAGGAATAAAAAGAACTAGAAATAGATACAATTATCTTTTAGTTTTAACCATAAATTTGTTTAATCAGATTTTTTTTAACCAAAATCATCTTAAGAGGCAGGCATTCATCAGATACTTTCCCACTTAATATTTTTTTTTGTGTGTATCAGCTTTCTTGAGAAAATGCCAATATAATGTACTTAATAAAAACGTAAATGTCATCTTTTCACATATGTACACAGATATCAAAAGTAAGCATATCCAAGTCATTATATAGCCAAGAATCAATATTGTTCCAGAGGAAAGAAAATCACTTAAATTTATGTCCCTGTTTCACAATTAAAACTAAGCTGTATTTGAATTGCACACTTAGAAAATTCTGAGTTACCTTTTCTGTGGCAATAGAGTGAACTAAAACTCCATTCCACTGGATTTTATATAAATTCCATTAGTTAATAACAAGATTAGCACAATATTAACGGATATGAACAAAAAAAGGTATACCTCTCACTGCCACCTTTCCCTTCTGTCTCACACTTTAACAAGTATTTTCAAAGTGCCCACGATTAAAAAACAAAAAAAATCTATCACTATCATTCTAATGTACGTATTCAGCTATAAATAGTCTTTGAAAAATTGCTTGGCTATACAAAAGGAAATAGAAAGGAAAATACTTTTTCTAATACATTTATTGTATTCTTTGCATACAGCAATTTCTATGCCTTAGAATATAAAATAATGGAAAAAAATCAGTCAGAAAGTGAATTCAGCTTACAGAATAGAGGGAAAACACTTCAAATAGATTTATCAGAAATGCAATCAAAAGGTACTATTGCCAGTAAAATTGAGATGAAATTATCCTTAAAAATTATTTATATTTTCACTAGTTAACATATTTTAAATTTATTAATTTGTAAATCCAGAGCTATCACTGAAAAAAATCCCAACTATTTATTTACAAAGGAATTCCTGAGGATGAGGAGAATGTCCAGGTCTTCTTTTTCTATGTACGTGCATATGTAAAGAGGCAGAGATAATCTTCTCTAAGAACAAGAAAGGTTAGTCTTGAATATTATTGAACCATTTACTGTGTTCTGAGGCTGCAATATCATTTAAAGAATTATTCCCATTTGGAACAATGTAATTGCTCAGTTGGGGTACTGTGGTCAGCCAGGGGATATAAAATGTCTGAATACTTGTACTTTTTAAAATATTTCTATCTTGTTCATTGAAATCTGCATCCTTTAGAAAATACATACTACCTGCTGCTTAAGAAGCATAAATAGCCTTGTCATGCTATTCTATGACAAATAGATAAGCAAAAAAAAAAAAAAAAAAAGACAAAGTAGACCAATTATGAAAAGCAGATTAAATAAATACATAACATAAAGGAAATTCAAACCATCCATGGAAAGTAAAATGTGAATATTCTTTTTACCATAGTTTTTAAGAGGAAGAGAGAAGACTTTTTCATATTCAAACACAAATACTAGGCAAATCTAAAATATTCCACAAGAGGAAAACTCTTTTACTATTTGCAACATCATGATTAGAAAAATAGAACAGATTTTTACAAAACTGTTAAGTGTTTTTTGGCTAAGCAGTACAAATATAATTTACTTCTAAGCAAGTGCAAATCCTAACAGTATTACTGAATAACATAAATTTCTTTTCAATTAATATGCTATAACTATTTTTAAGGCTGTGTTAAAGAACAGCAAGTTGAGTTGAAACTGTATTTCTAATGGCCTTAAATCATTTTGGGGGAACAATGTGGATATTAATCAGCTAAACAATATCCTTCTTGTGCCTTATTAAAAACTCTTGGCCCTTACAAAGTAATTTAATAATAACTCAGTTTGTACACATTATGAAGTTTTCATAGTATTGCTTTCATTTGATCTATGAGCCACTGTGAGTTGCTTCAAGTAAGAAAGCACAGCAAGACACATTCTGGGTAAGTCACAGAAACAGAAGCACAGATCTGCCTTTGTTACTTAGGGGCAGTACCCTGGAAAGATTTTCCCAAGGCAAGCTACAGCTGGAAGCATTATTACTGAAGTGAATCTATGAGTACATCAATTGTCATCAGTTGTACATAGGAGGGACAGGAACCCTCAGCAGTCAAAGAAGGAATGGGTTGGCAAGGCCATGGGCTTTAATGTCAGAACATTCTGAATGTTAAGTATGGGTTCACTTCTCACAAGCTAGGTGATCTTCTAGCCTCCAGCCCTCAGTTTTCTTCTCTGTAAAATGAGCTTAAAATTATACTCAAGTTTCAGAATTGTTGAATGGATTATATGAGATAATATGTGTTGCCTGGCATAAAGAAAACACTGGTTGCGTACTTGTGGAGGTGGGTATTATCATATCATCATTTTAAGCATCATCATATCAATAGAGAATGAAAAAAGAGGCCAAGAAGCAGAGAATTTGTGAGGAATGAGATGTAGCAGTGACAAATAGGGCAGTTTAGGAAACTAAGTTGGTGAGCTCTGGGCATGAAGCAGATGCTTCTATCATGCAGACCTCAGAATGCATTGGCAGGGCAGGATGGTTCCTTAAAGGTACTGCTGCAGGCTAAAAATGAATCAGTAGGAACACACATAGCCTACTGTCATCCAGACTACCTAGCTAAATGTGGTCATTAAATACAAAGCCTTTTGGCTCATGTGCTCACTATTCTGTGTCAGAAAAGCTTGTGTGATTTAGATACTAGCCAAAAATATGGCATCATCCAAACACTGCATTAAATTGGAAGGCATGGGAAAGAATGATGGAGAGAGAGCAGCAGTTTGTCTTGCTTCTAGCTCTGTAGCAATCTAGGCTACATTCTTCCTTTGCAGTTGTACTAAAACAGCTTCTCCAAGAAGTAGGGACTAAGAAGACCCCTCATTAATATGCTCAGAAATGTAGCAAGTGTGAACTAAAGCCATATGGGTTCACATAAAACTTTCCTAAAATGTAGGACGTCAGGAGTGAGATAGGCAGCAGCAGGTTAACTAAATTGTGCTCACTCGAGAGGCTGTAAGGGGACAATACTAGTAGGGTGGTCGAGAAAATTGTCGTAAAGGACCTCGCTATATAACTCCTGGCAATATGGCATGGCTATTACATGCTAGTGGCCAAGCAGCAGGGAGCAGAGTGGTCATTTTAGAAAGTAAATTAGAGCACGTCATCTTCTGCTCAAAAGCTTTCAAGGGTTTCCCCTTTCACTTACAGATAAAAGGCTACTCCTTACAACGGCCTGAATGGTCTTTTTTTTAAAGAATCTTTTTTTTTTTAATTTTTTATAATGATCATCATGCTTTACAAAGTGAGACTAATTAGAAAACTTTAAAATATGATTCAACTTGCTCATGGTTATTCAAGGAACACAGTGAATATGCTGTGTCAAGTACGCTTACTAATGGATTGCAGGAGTTTTATTTTTTTGGTTATTTAATTAAAAAAATTTTATTGGAGTATAGCTGATTTACAATGTTGTGTTAGTTTCAGGTGTACAGCATAGTGATTCAGTTATACATATATTCATTCTTTCTCAGATTCTTTTCCCATATAGGTTATTGCAGAATATTGATTAGACTAATCTGGTTTACCTTTTTGACCTCGTCTCTTACAGATTTTTTCATGGCTGGTTCCTTTTCAATCTTTGGTCTCATCTCAAATTCCAACTTTTTGAGAAATTCTCAACCTGCCACCCACTCTTAATCACTTTGATTGGCCAGCAGTAAACGTGCCATACTGGTTGTTAAATATTTTGAATATCACACTTACTATATTATATATTATATACATCAAAAAAGTACTTCTGTGAGTACTCAGGTAACAGAGTTGTTGAATAGATGGCATGAGACAATATATGCTAAGCAACTATATTGAGCTGCATGAGCTGTTTGTATATTTAGGAGATTAATCCTTTGTCCATTGTTTCATTTGCAAATATTTTTCTCCCATTCTGAGGGTTGTCTTTTCGTGTTGTTTAAGGTTTCCTTTGCTGTGCGAAAGCTTTTAAGTTTCACTAGGTCCCATTTGTTTAATTTTGTTTTTATTTTCATTACTCTAGGAAGTGGGTCATAAAAGATCTTGCTGTGGTTTATGTCAAAGAGTGTTTGTCCTATGTTTTCCTCTAAGAGTATTATAGTGTCCATTCTTATATTTAGATCTTTAATTCATTTTGAGTTTATTTTTGTGTATGGTGTTAGGGAGTGTTCTAATTTCATTCTTTTACACGTAGTTGTCCAGCTTCCCCACCACCACTTATTGAAGGGACTGTCTTTTCTCCACTGTATGTTCTTGCCTCCTTTGTCATACATTAGGTGACCATATGTGCGTGGGTTTATCTTTGGGCTTTCTATCCTGTTCCATTGATCTGTATTTCTGTTTTTGTGCCAGTACCATACTGTCTTGATTACTGTAGCTTTGTAGTATAGTTTGAAGTTGGGGAGCCTGATTCCTCCAGCTCCATTTTTCTTTCTCAAGATTGCTTTGGCTATTCGGGGTCTTTTGTGTTTCCATACAAATTGTAAAAATTTTTGTTGTATTTCTGTGAAGAATGCCATTGGTAGTTTGATAGGGATTGCATTGAATCTGTAGATTGCTTTGGGTAGTATAGTCATTTTCACAATGTTGATTCTTCCAATCCAAGAACATGGTATATATATCTCTCTGTTTATGTCATCTTTGATTCTTTTCATCAGTATTTTATAGTTTTCGAGTACAGGTGTTTTGGCTCCTTAGGTAGGTTTATTCCTAAGTATTTTATTATTTTTGTTGAGAAGGTAATGGGATTGTTTCCTTAAATTCTCTTTCTGATTTTTTGTTGTTAGTGTACAGAAATGCCAGAGATTTCTGTGCATTAATTTTGTATTCTGCAAGCTTACCAGATTCACTGATTAGTTCTAGTAGTTTTCTAGAGGCATCTTTAGGATTTTCTATGCATAGTGTCATATCATCTGCAGTGACAGTTTTGCTTCTTCTTTTCCAGTTTGGATCCTTTTATTTCTTTTTCTTCTCTGATTGCCATGGCTAGGACTTCCAAAACTATGTTGAATAATAGTGGTGAGAGTGGACATCCTTTTCTTGTTCCTGATTTTAGTAGAAATGCTTTCAGTTTTTCACCATTGAGTATGATGTTTGCTGTGGGTTTGTTATATATGGCCTCTATTATGTTGAGGTATGTTCCCTCTATGCCCATTTTCTGGAGAGATTTTATCATAAATGGGTGTTGAATTTTGTCAAAAGCTTTTTCTGCATCTATTGAGATGATCATATCGTTTTTATTCCTTAATTCATTAATATGGTATATCACATTGATTGATTTGCTTCATTGAAGAATCCTTGCATTCCTGGGATAAACCCCACTTGATAATGGTGTATGATCCTTTTAATTTGCTGTTGGATTCTGTTTGATAGTATTTTGTTCAGGACTTTTGTATCTATGTTCATCAGTGATATTAGTCTGTAATTTTCTTTTTTGGTGTGATATCTTTGTCTGGTTTTGGTGTTAGGATGATGGTGGTTTCGTAGAACGAATTTGGGAATGTTCCTCCTCCCGCTGCAATTTTTTGGAAGAGTTTGAGAAGGATAGGTGTTAGCTCTTCTCTAAATGTTTGATAGAACTCGCCTGTGAAGCCATATTGTCCTGGAGTTTTGTTTGTTGGAAGATTTTAAATCACAGTTTCAATTTCATTACTAGTGATAGGTCTGTTTATATTTTCTAACTCTTCCTGGTTCAGTCTTGGAAAATTGTACCTTTCCAGAATCTGTCTATTTCTTCCAGGTTGTCCATTTTTTTGGCATATAGTTGTTTGTAGTAGTCTCTTATAATCCTCTGTATTTCTGTGGTGTCAGTTGTGATTTCTCCTTCTTCATTTCTAATTTTATTGATTTGTATCCTCTCCCTTTTTTTCTTGATGAGTATGGCTAAAGGCTTATCAATTTTTTTTATCTTCTCAAAGAACCCACTTTTAGTTTTATTGATCGTTGCTATTATTTTCTTCATTTATATTTCATTTCTTCCTGTTCTGATCTTTATGATTTCTTTCCTTCAGTTGACTTTGGGTTTTCTTTGCTCTTCTTTCTCTAGTTGCTTTAGGTGTAAGGTTAGATTGTTTATTTGAGATTTTTCTTGTTTCTTGAGGTGAGATTGAATTGCTATAAACTTCCCTCTTAGAACTGCTTTTGCTGTGTCTCATAGGTTTGGGCCATTGTGTTTTCATTGTCATTTGTTTCTATGTATTTTTTAAAATTTCTTCTTTGATTTCTTCAGTGATCTCTTGGTTATTTAGTAGTGTACTGTTTAACCTCCATGTATTTGTGTTTTTTAAGGGTTTTTTCATGTAATTGATTTCCAGTTCTTCTCTAAATGCTTGATAGAATGCAATCCATTCATTCTAGGGAAATTTAGATATTTTGCAATCATTTAGAGTTTAAAGTCAAATATAGAATGATTTCTCCTTACTTTCCTTATCCCTGAAGTTGATTCTAAGATTAAGGGCTTATGAAAAAATCTGTAATATTGGTGGGGAGAGAACTCCACTTCTTGGTCTTGATCTGCCCTGTGCTGGTATCCAAGGAAACACACAATTGTTTGGCTTCCACATCCACTGGCATTTGTTTCAATGGCCTCTTGCCACTCAGTACAAGCTACTATTTGAGAATGTGTGTCTCCATTGAATTAAAGATTAATTTTATGTGATTCTTCTGCCTTTAGCTAAGGCTTGATTGTTTTTCTGAACCTTCCTGAGACTGAAGTAGACTGGGTCCCCATCAGATATTCTCTGCCACTGAAATCCCAGGCAGCCACCCTGATTCAATTGGCACCTACATCATTGTGACCCAGGGCATACCTGCAGACCTGTCAGAGCTCATCCAGAAAGTGGGCCTCAAATATATTCAACTTTTGTTTTCTCAAATTTAAAGGGGCATGTCTTACCTCAGTTTCAGTGCTTCCATATCAACTGCTAAGCATTCAAGCTTCAGCTTTCTTTCCTTCCAATTCTCTTTTTCTTTCCCCAGCTCAGAGACATAGGATTGAAGTGAGTGGTGGGGAGAGTGCCAGAGAAAAACTGGGGTGCATTTTGTTTTGTTTTGTTTTCCAACTTTCACCTAGATTGGGAGATTTTAAAGCCTAAAAGGCAATCATTGACCATTTGCTCTTCGCATCTTCTAACAATAACCTCCAGCTGGAGCAAGAGTGGTCTCACTTCTCATCCCCACATACAGGAAAGTCTTGGGTTAATATTATGCACAGGTTCAAGGGGGATTGAACTGAGAAATTTAAATATTTTATAGCATCTTTTTGCACATGTAAATTAGATAGCACAGAACTAACTACTAAGAACTACTTGGTAATTTGTAATAGCTAAAATCATATTTTTGGCTAAAATTACTGAGTGTTTTTATGCTTGAGGCTCTAGGCAAAAATGATGATATGTGTGATCTCATTTAAAACTTACAACATCCCCATGAGATAGAAATTATTATCCCAATTTTACTGATGAGGAAACAGTTTAGGGAAATCAAATAATTTGCTCAAGAATATACTGTCAGCAAGTGGTAGAGCTAAGTCTCAACTCCAAGTCTGTCTTACAGTCTAGCCTCTGTTCTTAACCCTGTAACCATCCCATTACTACCCTTCCTGTTTCCTCTCTCATTCTAGGGCTGACTTAGCATGCCCCAGCTTTTCACATGAGGGGGTGTGAGAGCAGAATGTGGAAGCAGGAATGAACATGATATGACTGTGTGACAATGATGCTAGCCACATGCAAGAACAGAATTTTCATAAAAACATATTAACAAAAATTTAAAATAAAATAAAAGATATGTGCAAATGCAAAGCCTTATTCTTGTGTTATTAGAAATATAAATGCTCTAAAATTTTATTTAAGTTTCTTTAGCATCCATACTGCTTCTGGATTTTCCACATGAGATGCTTTCTCAGCCTAGGTCAAGCTTGCCAATGACTTTGTTGCTTTTAGCTTCCTTTTTACATTAAATGTCAATTCTTAGACCAAAAGTCCATATTTTTATCAACATACATTTTATTGGAACATTAGTTCATCTATCCTATCTCTTAGAATTAGTCAACTTGAGCCTTAAAGATATCACTCCTTTTCCTGGCTACCTGTAAGTGTAGAAGAGCTAATTTTATCTCAACAGCTCTAATTTATTTTGTCTTATTTTAGTTTTGTTTCTGCCTCAGTATTATTTGGCAAATAATCAGGAAGAGTCTGAGGTGAATAATAAAAGAGCTGAGGTATCTTGGCATAACTGTGTGGGGAAGCTTCCCACACTACAGTGTGTCTGGCTCTAGACACCATTTTATGTCTGGATTAAAGAACATTAAAAATGACTCTCTGAAGTTCTTTGTGGGAAAATCTAATGATATATTCCAGGAAAATAAACAAAATGAAATATTTATTGAAATTTCCAATATTTGTAGGATGTTATTCATGCTATGTTAACATCATGTTAAATCTGTTGATCACTAAAAAAAAAAAAAAAAAAGAGCCAAGTACAGTATATTAAATTTATTAAAGCCAATTATATTTTGTGGATGTTCAATGATTATTAGGACTGGAGTTAAAATTTTCCATGATTAGATAAGCTGATGTTACACAAGGAATGACTCCATGATCAGTTATATCCAAGTGGAGTGTTATACATTCTGGGTATTTTCCTCCTCTAATCAAGAGGGCCACATTGTTTATCAGGTCCCAAAGTCTCCAGGAGATTGGCAGTTGGTATATCCAAACAATTTCTACAAGTTGGTGATAGTTCACCCTAATCTACCTGGTGCTATTGGATCAGAACCCATATCATGTCCAGGAGATGCTCCGCCCCTTTCCATGGCATGATGAGGAAACTAGGGGCTTTACGAATCTCTGTCTTTCTGACTCTGCTCAGGTGGCTTTTCCCTTTCTCTAAACAAGCTACTTAATACTCTATAAATGTGAAACTGTAGGATTCATCTTGCCCCCTTGCAGGACTGGTGGCAGTCCTAAAAAGTTCAGTTTGGCTTGGCAGCAGGGTTAATGGTTTGAAGCCCTATATCTTGTAAGTGAAGTGTTACTTTTAACAAAGATTTTCTTGGACAGTGGTGGAGTGATGATACAGAAAAATCATCAGATTTAGAGTCATCCATTCCACAGCCATTTAATAGATGCTGCCTATGTGCTGGTCACAGAATCAGATCTTGAGTCTCTTCTTCCAGAAAGAGTTGCAGTATAGTTGGCATGGTTTTGATTCCAGCTTCTATGAACTCTGGCAGCTTTAGAAATATTCCTTAATACTTTTGATCTGTAGTTCCTTCATCCATAAAATGGAAATAATATTACCTTTGCCACAAGTATTTGTTTTTCAATTGAGTGAAATACTGCATGTAAATTCCTGGTACAGTGTGCAGGTAAGCAGTCAATGAGTGTGGGATTATAGATATCTGGAAACAACCTTGGGTTTAAATTCTAGATTTTCCTTTTATGGTCTATGCAACCTGTACCATGTTACATGAAAGCAATTTGTTTCTTTATTAGTTACCTTTTTTTTTTTTAATTCAAAGGATGTGTGTAACCAACAGTTTTCTGTGCAAGGACTGAGGGAAGCAATTTAGAGGCATAACTCTTTTAGCATTTATGAGTCATGTACAATTGTTCTCTGTCCTTTACAGATGAGAAAACGTAACCTTAATCAGAGAAGTAACACTTCAGAAGAACTTCTTACCATTACACTAGACTATTGTAACTACTGAGTGAGCTAGTGTATCACATATCCCCAGCACAGCACTTGGAGTACAGCAGGAGCTCGAAACATATTCCCATATCCCTAACTTCTATCTAGTGACAGATTCTCAGAATGTTTTCATTCACAAGAGTTTGGTCTGTGCCCAGAGAAGCAATAAATACACATGAGGTTTGCATTGGATTTGCCTTAAATAATGAAATCTGTGACAAAAACCACTTTTTTACTTTGGTGTGATATTTAAATATGTGCATTTCTTTTCATGGATCAATCTTCTGAAAGCTAAGCTAATGCTACATTCCTAGGAGCTTAAATATGTGCATCCTTTGAGTCAGATAAAAAATAAAATGGCAAAATTTATTACAAAATGTATTTCAACTACATTTTCCACTGGGAAAAAGTTATAGGTAATTGCCCAATTCTAGTTTCTCCAGGTAGTAGGTCTGTAAGCAAGAGTTTTTTAGAACAACCAGAAACAAAAATCATACTTCAGTGTCATTTCAAGTAAAGGTCCCCTCTTCCCAACACAGTAAAAAAAGGACTATATCTTAAAGTAGAAATTTTAGATGCCACTGGAGACTTTTGAAATAGTGGAGACCATATGAAGAGTGCTTTACCATAGAGTTTTTAAACACAGGTCTTCAATGGTGACCACAGCATATATAAATGGAGAGATAGAGAATTAATTCATCGTACAGTGAAGCAGAAAACTCACATCTGTTCTTTCTACAACCCAGTACACCCCATTTATTATTGTTGTTCTCTGCACTGTCAGGTCCAAGCAATTAACTTGTGCAGACTGGCTTCTGTCAGGGGAGATAGACAGTGTGTTTATCAGGGGAATATACTAGTTGTGGCTCTTTTAACATCAGAGAAAAAGAAATACAATATCCCCTATGCTTTATGTAGACTAAGACACTATAAACTTACAGTCATGGAGTACTTTTAGCACCAAAATTATACTCAAAATTTTAAGTAATAGATAACATTTCAGAGTGTTTCTTTTTTTTTTATTCCTTTAATCAGCTAAGAATAGATCATTTGGAATGGAGTCCAATACAGTTATTTTAGTTTCTTGGTGAAGGATTCATTTCTAAATATATTGGTTACCCACATCACTGATAATCTGGAAATGGGAAAAGAAAAAGATTCTGTCATTGCCATTAAACATAGCAACTAATGCAGATGTATATTCATATGTGTGTTGCTCATCTGAAGTGCTATTCCATGAGTGCTGATGACCTTATAAATAAAAGATGGGGTGCTTTGGTGTGAATCCCAGGTATTATGATCAGAAAATAGAATTTGTGACCCTATATTTTTCATAAATTTTCTGTTTTTATTTCAACTTCATTTTCTAGCTCTTCAACAGATAAAAAGTAGGTATTTCTTCCTACTCATATTGATTATGATTGGGATAAAATGAATGAAAGAATTAAGAAGCAAATGCACAGAAATGATCACTTCTTATTTTTCTTTTGGAAACACTTTTGTTCCTAGGTTTCCAGAAGACCACACACTTTTGTTTGGATCCTACCCCAGTAGTCACTCTTTCATCTCTGTGACAGAGTACACCAGGGTACCAAAAATAGATTAATCCAAAGCGCCAACCTCAGATCTTGTTTCTACTCGTTCTCATGGCTTTAAATACTATCTATATGTTGGTGACTACCAAATTTGTTTCAAGGGCTTTAACATCTATTTCTGAATACCAGAATTCTACAAATTTCCTGATCAACATCTCATTTAGGTGTAAATAAGCATATCACTTTTGATTTATTCAAAATTGAGCCTTTGATTCTTTCCCCGTCTCAGTAATTGGCCCAGCCATTCATCCATTGGTGACCTGGTAACCCTGGAGACATAGGACTCTTCTTTCCTTCAAACATTTGATCCATTAGCAAAAGCTCTTCAAAAGAGATAAAAAATCCTGCTACTTCTCATTTATTTGGCTTACAGCTTATTCTCAGCCACCTCCCTCCCTCACTTGGATCTATGCAGTGTCTTCCTAGCTGGTCTCTTTACTTCCCCTTTTGTGCCCACACCTGTCTAGTCTGTTTTCTTTTCCACTCAGCAGCCCAAGGGATCCTTTCAAAACATCAAATAACTCCCTGATCAAATGACTTCCCTGCTCAAATTCTCCAGTGATCTTCCATCACACTTGGAATAAAATGCAATAAGTACCATATGATGTGACCCCTGCCCCATTCACCTCCCTAGAGTTTATCTCCTACCACTCTCCCCTTACCCACTTTCTCTTCTTGAGACACACTGGCCTCCATGCTTACTCCTGTCTCAGGATTCTGAACCAGCTGTTCTTTTTGCTTAGGGTGATTTTTCTCCAGATAACTGCCTTGTTCACTTTCTTACTTTATTCATGTCTCTGTTAAAATGTCACCTGCTCAGAGAAACTTTTCCTGACCATCTTTTTTTTAAAAAAATAATAAATTTATTTATTTATTTATTTTTGGCTGTGTTGGGTCTCCGTTGCTGTGCGTGGGCTTTCTCTAGTTGTGGCGACCATGGGCTACTCTTCCTCGCGGTGCACAGACTTCTCATTGCAGTGGCTTCTCTTGTTGCGGAGCACGGGCTCTAGGTGCGTGGGCTTCAGTAATTGAGGCACATGGGCTCAGTAGTTGTGGCTCGCGGGCTCTAGAGCGCAGGCTCAGCAGTTGCGGCGCATGGGCTTAGTCGCTCTGTAGCATGTGGGATCTTCCTGGACCAGGGCTCGAACCTGTGTCCCCTGAATTGGCAGGTGGATTCTTAACCACTGTGCCACCAGGGAAGTCCCTGACCATTTAGCCTCTTAGTAGTTATCTCTGACATTATATGTTCATCTGCTCAATGACTGTATTTACATTAAAGTGTAAGAGAAGACACTTTTATTTTATTTTATTTTATTTTTTTACTATCTCAGTGTTCAGAATTGTGCCTGGTACAAAATGAGTGCTCAGTAAATATTTGTTAGGTGAAAAAATTAAAGGATGAAGTTTATATAATGGTATTATTCTAGCTGCATAAACTTTATTCAAGTTAAGGCCTCTCATAAATAAATCTGCTTTAATCAGATAACATCATTAAAAGTCAAATTTTAGTTAATATTTAATTACTAGGATTATTATCAAATGGGATTATTATTATTATTATTCCATTATTAACAAATGGGAAGCAGAAAACATTCCCAGTCAAAATTCTCCTACTTGGTAACCAAAAATAATTAGAGTGTTATGAAATCTCTCTTTCGTTTGTGCTGTGTAAACGTACCCTGAGACTGATACCAAGTTCTATCAAGTTTTACTGCTTGAGCAGAAGGTGAAACAACCTCCTGGGAATAAAATTGTCCAGGTTTCCTTTGAAGTTTTTCAAACAATAAATAAAATACTGTGTGGCAGAGAAAGATCTATATATGACGAAAAAAGAGAACAAAGTTTATTTGTAAAGGTTGGAAAACTTCTTGTGTTCCACAGTATTAACCATTAACCCAGAATTTACTCATTGATTCCCTTCTTCAGTGCTTTCTAGTGTCTCAGATTTGAGGACATAATTTATATACCATTTTTCTCTAAGTGTTGTTTTCAGCCATTCCCACCAACCCAGACTCATGTTGTGAACAATAAAGCCAGTTTATGAGAATTACGAGAGAATTACGAAATGAAGCATTTCTAAGAAGGAAACCTGTCCAGAGATATCTCAATGAACTTCACTGCTTCTTCCTCTGTACACTGCTCTGTGCCATTCACAGCTTAGTGGGAATTAATTTGTAAAACAAATTGCATCCTGACAAGTAAAACAGATTTCAGTCTGGATGATTTGACAGAATATTGAACTATGCATTATTTTAAAGAAATCTTAAAAAAAAAAACCCACTCCTGCCAAATAAATACTATTTCTGTCTCATTATTTTCTGCTGCTTCTATTTCAAACTTGAATGAATTTATTTTTAAAAAAATCCTAAATGTAAATACATACTAACAGCTTCAAAACACAGGAAGCAAAAACTAACAGGACTGAAGTAAGAAGTGGAAAAATCCCAATTATAGTAGATTGATAAAAATTGATAGTAACTTATAGAACAAGTAGATTTAAAATATCAGTGCAGCTATAGAAGACAACGTTATCAAGGAAATTGACTAACATTAATAGAACATGCTATACGACAAGAGTGGAAAACAGTTTTTACAAGTGCAAAAGAGACATTCACCAAGATGTATTCTGGGCCATAAAATAAGTATCAACAGATTTAAAAGAATTGAAATTATATAAAGCATGTTCTCTGATCACATCAGAATTGAACTAGAATCAATAACAGAAAGATATTGGAAAGAAATCCCAAATATTTAGAAATTCAAAAACTTACTCTTAATAACCCATAGATAAAAAAAGAAAACCAAACAACAAACATAAACAAACAAAACACCCTCTGCAATGAAAGAAAAATGAAAGAAAAAAACCCACCCAAATCTGGAGTGTAGACAGTACTTAGAGAGTAATTTATAGCATTTTATGCTTATAGAAGAAAGGTCACAAATCAATGATGTAAGTTTCCAATTTAACAAGCTAGAGCAAAAGAAAATTAAATCCAGTGTAAGCACAAGATTAAAGGTAAGAACAGAAAACAATAAAATAGAATACATAACACAATAGAGAAAAATAATGAAGTCAAAAGCTCATTCTTTGGAAAGATGAATAAAATTGATGAAACTCTAGCCAGACTGATCAAGAAAAAAGATTATAAAAATTATCAGTACGAGGAGTTAAAGAGGTGTTAAAAATACAGATCTTATAAAATTAAAAGGATAAAAAACGCATGTTATTAACAATTTTATGACACCACGGTTGACAAGTTATATGAAATGAACAAATTCCTTAGGAGAAAAAAAAAAACAAACTACCAAAGTTTATTCAGGAAGAAATAGCTCTATTTCTCCTAAAGGACTTGAAGTTGTAGTGAAAACTTCAAGTTTCTCGTAAAGAAAACTCTAGGCCTATTGGGCTTTATTAGTAATTCTATTGAACGATTGAGGAATAAATAATACCACAAACTCTTCCAGAAAATAGAATATGAATAATTATTGTCCTACTCATTCCACTAAGCTAAAACCTTATATTACGGAGAAAACATCAGACCTATATCTTTCATAGATACAAAAACTCTTGAAAAAATATTAGCAACTTGATTCCACAAAGATATAAAACTGAAAATGAATCACAACCAAGTATGATTTATGCAGGAATGCAAGGCTGGTTTATCACTGAGAAACAATCAATGCAATTCATCAGATAAACAGACCAGAAGAGAAAAAAATTAAAATTATAGGATGATTTCAGTAGCTGAAGAAAAAGCATATAACAAAATTCAACATATATTCATGATATAGAAGAGAACACACTCCACTTCACAGAAGCCATCAAATGAAAACCTACTATAATAACTTAGTGGCAAAAAATGGAATGATTTCTTTCCCTAAAATTGGAAACAAAACATGGTTGTCTACACTCACTACTTCTTTTCAGTTTTTTACTGCAGGTCTTAGGCAGCTATATAATGCAAAAAAATGATAATAATAATAATAAAGTAAAATAAGATCAAATCACATATGTTGTGAAGGATAAAGTGAAACTGTCTTTATTCACAGGACATCATTAAGGAATCTATGAAGAAGCTACTAGATTCTAAAAAGTGATTTTATCAAGTTCCTAGGATACATAGTAAATACATATTAAAAAAACCCTATTTCTATATATTAGCATGTATTAATGGGAGTGTACCCTTATCTTGTTTTAACTTCATTCTTCAGAGAAGAAACAGTGCTTATATTGCTGCAGAACAAATAGATCTGATTATTCACCAACCATATTTTAGTTTCTTATTGCTACTGTAATAAATTATCATAAATTTAGTCGCTTAAAGCAACCTATATTTATGAGAGTTCTAGAGATCAGAAATCCAAAATCAGTTTCACTATGCTAAAATGAAGGCATTAGCAAGCCTGCATTTTTTTCTGGGGGCTGTAGGAGAAAATCTGTTTTCTTGCCTTTTCTAGCTCCTAGAGGCTGCCTACATTCCTTGGCTTATGTCCTCTTCTTCCAACTTCAAGGTCGACTAGCTGTGTAGCATCTTTTCTTCTCTTTGACATCTGCATCTGTCTGTACATTTCCTCTTTTGGACTCTGATCCTCCTTTCTGTCTTATGATTTCATTGGATCCACCTAGATAATCCAGGGTAATCCTCCCATCTCAAGATACTAACTTAATTAAGCAAGTCTGCAAAGACCCATCTATCATGTAAGGTATTATATTCATAGTATACAGATGTATTAGGATGGGGACATCTTGGGAGGCCATTATTCATCCTATCGCAGTTTACTCTCTGGCCCCCGAGGATTCATATCCATCCCACATGAAAGTACATTCACCCCATCCCAGGGTCTCAAATGCCTCAACTCATTCAGTATCAAGTCCAAAATCTTATCTAAGTGAAACACAGCAGGACCCTCTGGTCCTTGCCCCCCATGTCCTCAGCCTACATTTTGTCTGTGGAAAAACTTTGGCCAAAGAATAAGTTTAATCAGAAAAGTGAGAAAATGTAGAAGCAAAGGAAAACTGTCAAAGGAGACCAAATAATAATAGTTTAGTCAGTAAGCATAGTCAAGGACCTTTAGTTCCTCCTCAGGGGCTGTAGATAATATTCTGAGCCATATCCTGTGAGCTGCCTTGTAGATACTGAAACCTCCAGCAGGTGGAAGAAGTTTACATGATGACCAGTCTATGGCCATGACATAAGCTGCCACGATTCCAAGAACTGGCCTCAAGGAAATGGGAACAAATTGACCCTGGAAGTGAAGATTAACTGTACTTAAAACAACCAAGATGACGCTGGTCAGACCACCGCATGACCAATTTCAAGATGACTGTCAGAGCTGACTGTGCTGTTTCTGCATGTAGCCCCCTCCCTCAGCCTGTAACAGCTCTTGCCCACTAATTGCCAGTGGGTGGAGGGAGATTTGGCCTTTGGATAGGAGTCATCCTCCCTTTTGCATGCAGAGTAGCACATTTGTGGAGATGAGTAGTTTTATAAGCCTGTTTCCGCCTGTAGAATGTTGAGGTTCGGCAGCCCTTGTTTCATTTGGTTCTCTCTTGGTCCCTTTCAGTTCAAGCTGCCAGTGTTTCTGCTGGTATAACATTCCTAGAAACTCGTGAGTCTCAAGCATATATCACAGGAGTTCGCTCTATGAGACAAGAGGCTCCTCCACAGATCTTTCCTGGATAATCGTATTTCTTACTTTGGCTTCTGCTGAGAAGATGAAGGGAATCTATGAGTCACATGCCTAATCTCTTCAAAGAGCCTCTGTGTGATTTAATACTCTGAGCTTTTGATATTCCTTAGGTGCTAGCAAAAGGCTGGCTAGCTACACACACCCTTGGCTTTCACTCCAGAGTACATTTTCCTGACAGTGAATTTCCTAATTTTAGTTTCTTTTGCAATCTGGATAGGCCGAGAATTTCCACCAATCATTAAGTCCTTATTTCTTTTTTGGTTAAGTTCTTCCTTCAATTTATCTCTTTCTAGTGGCTTTTTGGAATAAGCAGCAAGAAGAAACCAAATCACACCTTCAGTACTTTAGAAATCTCAGCTAAACATCCAAGTTCATTAGTTTCCAGTTCTGCTTTCCATACAACTAAAAGACTCGATGCCACTAAGTTTTCTGCCATTATATAACAAAGATTTCTTTTCCTTCAATTTCCGATAACCTGTTTTTCATTTCCCTGTGAGCATTCACCAGAAGTGCCTTTAACATTTATGTTTCTACCACCTTTTTACAAAAAACATATTTATTCTCTAAGAAAATAGCTTTCTCTACCATGCTCCTGAAACTGTTGGGGGGGAGAGGGGGGGAGGATGACTGTGGGCTCCTGAGCATGGAAACCTTTTTTTGTCACCATTCTTGTAGGCAAGACTCCAGCCTCCTCCATGGCCTTCCCTGAGTTCCAAAGGGCGGAATTGAACAGTTGCTAATCAAGCGAGGAGCAGCCAAGAAACCACCTGAGGTGAGATTAAAGGGACCAGAGAAGCTCATCAAGATTAGGAGACCCACCACCTGAGACCCTGCACACACCCTAATCTTGTCAGAAACCCCACCCTTGGACCATTGTTATAAAACTCCTCATCAAATCCTCCCCTGCTGTGTCCCCCTTTGCTTGGCAAGGCAATAAAGCTATCCTTTTCTACTTCACCCAAAACTCTGTCTCCGAGACTTGACCCTGCACCGGTGCAGGGAGACCAAGCTCTTGGCATCACTCTCCCACTTTTTTCTGAGCCCTCATCTGCAGCATCTTTAATGTTCAATTTCTAACAACAGTTAATTCAAAGCAACAAAAGCAGACGCCAGACTATAGAGAAGGTGTTATACTGCTGGTTTTGAAGGTAGAGAAAGGGGTCATAGCCAAGGAATGTAGGTGTCCTCTAGAAGCTGGAAAATTCAAGGAAACAAATTCTCCCCAGGAGCCTCCAGAAGGAATATAGGCCCACTGACACCTTGATTTTAGCCCAGTGAAACTGATTTCAAATGTATGACCTCCATAACTGTAAGATAATAAATTTGTGTTGTTTTAAGTCACCAAATCTATGGTAATTTGTTATAATAGTAGCAGGCAACGAATACAGTCCATAGATGTGATTTTGTGTTCTATAATGTATTATGTTCTAACATATATTTTGCCTCTGACAAGCCACTTAACTCTATAATTTTTCTCTTGAAGCGTTCTCCTCACAGTATTTGAAGAGTGGAGAAAGAGAAAGAAAATATAATAGTGATTAATAAAATAATAGCGTAGGCTCAAGGAGAAGACTGCTTGTGTTTGAATCTCAAATCTACATCCTCCCCATGTGACAGCAGGATGCTACTTAATCTCTCTATGCCTTAGTGGCCTTATATGGAAAATGGCAATAATAACTGTACCTACTTCATGGGCTTGTTTTTAGTTTAAATAAGATAATCTATGTAAAGTACTTAGCACAGCCTGGACACACAGTAAGCACTCAAGAAAGTTTAGGTAATATTTTCTTCTGTCTAGTACTTTTTTTTTTTAATTAAAAAATTCATTTAACAGGATTTTGCCATATGACATGTACCCCTGCATGAAATTATAGATAAAGAAGAAAAAAGCTTACAATCCAAATGCATAGGAGATATAATTGATTGATGTTACTGTGTTGATAAGAATGTATGATATTAGTACAGAGCTGTATTAGGTGAAGGAGAATGGAAAATAGGAGGCATCTCAATATGCAAAGGTGGGGTAAGGCATAGAACTCAGATGGGAAAAAGCATTCCAGGAAGATTTAAATGATGAAAATACATTTGAGAGATTTCCCATCCTTGTTCTGGTCAAAAACACAGAACAAAATTATTTCAATTCTAAGTGAATGTGTTCATGTTCTCCAAATTTATAAATATGTCCACAACATATCACAGAATATAAGCATATATGTAACATTTATATTATCCCTTTATAACTGCTAAAGAAAGAAAGTGAACACTTATTAAGTACCAGGTACTTTAAAATTAATATCTTATTTGTGACTACATCTTTCTGAAGTAAGAATCATTGTCTCAGTGTTGCAATCGATGAAATGAAGGCACTGGGATACAGATTTGAACTCAGATCTATTGGTTTTCCATGACCCCACATTAGTATTTGCCATCTTTTTGGCAGCACTAGGATTTACTCTGAGGAATTTTTTGTCTTTCTAAACTCCAGATTATCTAGCTACAGATATCATGAATGCAATAAAAGACTAAAACATCCAATTCGTGTCAAGAACTATGCTCCTTAAAATATTCAGACCTTCAGCTAGAATTTATTTAATTATAAAAAAGAGAATGAATTATGGAACACTTGCGTTTGAAAATAAATCCAGATGGGAGGAAACCAGAATCACACAATTAGAGATCCAATGGCTCTGAACCTATACCTAGGTGTTCTCGAGTTCTCTGAAGGACTGTCTCAGCCCGTGTAAACCTCTCAACCTTGACTGACTATTTAAGACCAGAAAAGAAAAATCAGAGTAAGCAGTTTATTGCAAGTAGAGGATAATCAGCTTTACTTTTTGATGAAAGAAACCCAGAAATTATAAATGAAATGGAGACGATTTATTTTTAAGTGAGGCAGAAATTGGAGTGGCGCTGGCTATGGAGGTGAAACATTGAGAAGATGAAAAGTAAACAAGATGCAGGAATTGTTTTCTTGAGTGAAGATAACGTTTATGGTAAAAACACGTTTTTAAATTATGCAAATAAGTAACAAATAAAAATATCATCTATAAATATTACCATGATTTTTGTACTTCACATGCCATGCACACCATCTCTAGGTATATGAATCCTTAGACTTGACTTTCACTCTGAAGCTGTTTCCAAAACATGTCAAATGCTAAGTGTCTGGGGTCCTATTAACTCATATTTTTCATGATTCCATGTGTAACTTGTTTATCAAAGAGTCTGATTTTAGTGGGGATATAAATAGGAAGTGGTTTTATTTCTTTTCTCCAATCGCTGTATTTAACCATGATTTATTGTTTCTCATGTTCCTGCCACTAAACATCATCTTATAAAGATCTTTCAGTGCTTTTGCTCCGTTAGGTTCTGAAAAGCCCAGTGCAGCTTAGTCCAGGCTACAATTTCAATGTCAAGTCCATTTTAAAGATTTTTTTCTCTTTGCACTAACTCTGGATGGTATGCCATCCCATCTGTTGTGGGATGCCCAATGCCTACTGCTCATAGGATGTGCAGGTGGGTGGACTCCTTGGAAGCCCCTGATGAGGTCTCTCTGCTGCACAGGATCAGATTTAGGAGGAATATTCTAGGGTAATCTGTCCTGACCCTCTCCATAATCTCCTGCTCAGTCTTCTTTCACTAGGATCCTGTTGCACAAAAGGAAGCTTTCTTGGGCAGGTACTAGAATGATGGTACAAGTCCTGCACATCTGCTACACCAAGATTGAGGTGCATGTTACCCCACCATTGCTCCATATTGCATCCTAATAATTCCTATTTTTCCTGATAAATAATCAGAGAGAGCAGATCAGCAAGTCTGCTTTCTAAATGGGCATCCCCTGTGGGAATGAGACAGCAGTTTCTTTCCTTGAAGCAACCTTCTATCTCTGTAAATGGTTCCTCAGGAGGGACCAACCCTTGGCTTGTACATGTGATTAAGGATGAAGTTCTTTCTCATCACGGATGGGAGTTGGATAGTTAAAAGTTGTGGACAAGTATCAACAGAAAACCATAGAAAATTGAAATTTGAGGGAAGTATGGTGTGGGAAGACCTGCCTTGGATCCAAGTAGATCTAGACTGACATCCTTGGTCCTGGGCCCCCAGTATTAGGATGATCGGGTAATGCATCTTCCAGGAGACTTCATTTCTCCATGTGTAGGATGGGATTCCATGTCTAGAGAGGAGCTGATGAGACATCTCATTGTAGTGACACCTATGAAAAGGCTGAACATAGTTCCTGGCAACAAAAATGTTTCCTCCAGAGTACTTCAGCCTTCCTTCACAGTCCTTCTAGGTGTCCTCAGGCTGCTCTCTACCCAAATTTCCCAAGGGAGCTATTCTATATCTTATTCATTTTCCTAAATATTCTATTCTACTAACCAAAACCATCAGAGCAGAAAAAAGAACTTAGGCATTTAACTCTCAAGTCCCCATCTTGGCACATATAAAAGCATCTAATGACATGCTTTTGAAATTGTTTTCCCTTCTTTTTTCAAAAGCTAATCCTATCCCCAAACCTCTCACCACCTATATATTTAATTTCTCCCTTTTTCTCAACCTATAAAACACTGAAGCTTTTTCCATCCTAAAAACAAAAGCAAAGAAACACCAAAAAAGCAAATAAAATTTTCCTTCAATCTTTCATCCTCCTCTGGCTACATCCTACAACTTTTCATCTTTTTTCAGAGAACTATCATAAAAGAGTTATTTGCACAAGATGTCTCTGCCTAACTTATTCTTTCCTCAATTTATATTTTGACTTCTATTTCTCCTACAACATTGAAATGTATTATTGTCAGAGGTTTAAAAACCTTAACATTTCCAAAACTCTACTAATTCTCAACAGCCCAACTTACTCCCCACAAAAAAGGAGAAATCAATTATCCTGTGATGCTCTTCACTGAATAGTGCTAAGACCCAATTGCCTAAGCCTAAAACCTTGGTATTACCCTCATTCCTCTTTCTCACTGATTGGCCTTCATCCATATATGCCAACACCAATCCATCAACCATTTACTTCTGAAAACTCTCAAATATACTAACTCTCTCTAATTTTTCTAACAACTATTTTAATAGCATCCTATCAGTATCTTTATCTTCCCACTTCTCAGCCATGCCCTGCTCCTCTCTTCTTGTAGACTCTACTTTTCTTATGACATAATCAAGCCATCTTAGCATGGTATCTCTTCCCCACTTAGCCTAATCTTTAGCCATTAGAAACCACATTTTAGTCCCTGAATGTCACTCTCTTTTAGGCCACCATGATTTAACACTTCATAATGCCCTGTTTTTTCTGCTTCCAATGTGATTTTGCAGCCACTCACATATGGTGGTGGAGTCTATTTCCTCTTTCCTTAAATCTACCATGGCCTTGTGTCTTGTCTTAGTCAATAAAATTTGTGTTTTTATTTTTTGAATTTTATTTTATTTATTTTTTTATACAGCAGGTTCTTATTAGTTATCCATTTTATACATATTAATGTATATATGTCAATCCCAGTCTCCTAATTCATCCAATAAAATATGACAGAAGTTTTTCAGTTCTACACCTAGGCCACAGGACACCTGTGTGTTTCAGCTCTCTCTCTCTCTGGGATATTAGCAGATATTAGCAGGGTAATATCTGGAATGAATAGTATCATATCTAATATATGGAATGATAATATCTGTAATGAATCTGGCCTAGCTTGCTGGAGGGCGAGAGGCCACATGGAACACAGACTAATAATCCTAACAGAGGCCAGCTGGCTGATTTACCACCTAAATAGAGTTGCACAGAGACTTAATAAGCTGATTCTGGCCCAGACCAATAGAAATGATCACCTGACCCATAAAGCTATATGAATACTTTGTTTTTAACCACTAAATTTTGTAGCAGTTTGTTTGCTGGAATAGCTAATAATGCACCATGTCAGATTCATATTGGTGCTGAAAATCATCTAATGGAAGAGTGTGTATTCCATATAACAAAGATCCTTTATTTAACCTTTGTGTACTAATGATGTTTTTTAAAACCACTTTATTGAGGTATGATTGATATACGATAAGCTGTACATATATAACTTATACAACTCAATGAGTTTGGAAATGATGACTACACATCTGTAAAACTATCACCACAATCTATGTTACAAACATATCCATTACCTCCAAAAGTTTCCTCCTGCCCTTTCTGTTTATTATTATTACTATTATTATTATGTAATAAGAACACAACAGAAGATCTATCCTCATAGCCAATTTCTGCATATACAATACAGTATTATTACCTATATGCATTAAGATATTTTCTTGACAAATGTTTTCCACTTCTAAAGTCTAATTCTTTTTTATCACTTAAAAATACAACTTTTGGGTCCATATTACCTTCTGTTTTCATTAAAGTTGTGATAGAATCTTGTCCATTATTTCTTCTTTTTATCCTACAGTTAAAACCATTTGCTTAACATTGGAATAATTTCTCATCCTGACAAATATGTTTTTGCACACCTATGTTCATGGCAGCACTATTCACAATAGCCAAGGCTTGGAAACAACCTAAATGTCTATTGACAGATGAATGGATAAAGAAGATGTGGTACATATATACAATGGAATATTACTCAGCCATAAAACAGAATGAAATAATACCATTTACAGAAATATGGTTGGAGCTAGAGATTATCATACTAAGTGAAGTAAGTCAGAAAGAGAAAGACAAATGTCTTATGATATCACTTATATGTGGAATCTAAAATATGACACAAATGAACTTATCTATGAAACAGAAACAGACTCAAAGACATAGAGAATAGACTTGTGATTGCCAAGGGGAAAAGGAGGTAGGAGAGGGATGGAGTGGGACTTTAGGATTAGCAGATGCAAACAATTATATATAGAATAGATAAACAACAAGGTCCTATTCAATATCCTGTGACAAACCATAATGGAAAAGAATATTAAAAAAGTGTATATATATGTATAACTGAATCACTTTGTTGTACAGCAGAAATTAACATAACATTGTAAATCAACTATAGTCAATAAAAAAGATAAATATAATATTTTGCCTCTGATTTTAATCATTCTCTTTTCTGTTATAAAGGCTATCATCAGCTTTCCCCCTTGGACACTTTATGCTTTGCTAAGCTTCTAAAATGTGCTCAAATTCTTGCCTTGTATTTCTTATCTTGTATATTTCACAGATCTTATTTCTATTTATTTTCCTTTGCTGATGTCATGGTAAACAACATTATAAGTCAATTCTATCTTTCCTTTTCCCTGATCCCTTCCCCTATATACTCAACACACATTATTCCATTCTCTCTGAATCTGCTGGCTAAGATATCAAAACTTTTTCTAATGCCTTTTGAAAAATGTGTCTTCAATGAAAATATTTATCCTATACAGAATGCCTAAGATCTGATTTGTATCTTTTAGCTATATTAGTCCTCCTGGGAATTTTGTATGAATTGTATTATCTGAATATTTGCTTGCAGCTACATAACTCAGATTCTATTTCCTCATACATTTTCATGACTCTGCTTTAAGGCTCACACTCAATCTCTAAAAAGAAAAGCTACATTACACAGCTAAAACTTGCACATGTGGAGTCAGGTTCATAAGAATTAAAGAGCTTGGTCATGTTGATAATACACAACATAAAGTAGGAAAAAAACGTGTGGGACATAATGGTCTAAGTTGTCACTCCCTATTAAATTTTGTTCATATTTTCCCTTGCTGAAGGTAACATTAGGTGCAGTACAAGTCGTATTTATTAGCCAGCACAAACCAAAAAACACTAAGGACTCATAGGCTATTGTCTATAGTATCCAGAAAAATTAGAGAGTATAATCAGCTATTTTTCAGGTAATGTTATACTAAGAGATTAGACACCCAAGAGGACAGTTTGGATTCTACAAAATGTATAAGGACCTATAGAAGAATGTTGAAAAGAACAAAGGTTCTGGAGACAATTACAGTGGCTCCTGTTGCCAAGGAGATTCTAGGAATAATTGTTATTGTAACATCTTTTCAACGGGAGGAATAATGTCATGTGTTTGGGGTCTCAGAGGCTGAGGAAGAGGTAACTTGCTCCTGATTACCAGGAAGGTACTATGGGGATTTCAGATGAAAAAAGACTAGCAGAGGTTCTGATTCTTTTTAGGTGATGGGAATCTCAACAAAGCTCTTGCAAACATGGCTTTCAGTTGCACTCTCATGGGAGTAAAGGAAGTAGATGATTGCTGAATGGACTTCATGATTCTCAGATAAAAATTGCTCTTACAACTTACTTTTTGTGTATTAATATAAATAAAATTATTTATTTTGAGAATGCAGTAGAGTTGAAAAATATTTTTGACTTATCTGCTTCCACCTCTTCACATTTATCCTCTGATTGTCTGAATCCTTCCAATCCCCTTCTCTTCTACTTTCCCATCGACAGTAGGATACTCTTGACCTATGTCTCTTTCCTTTTCCCTTCTTAGTCTAATGGTTCTGAGAGTGAATCTACTTCTCTCCCAGGGAGGATGTTGTAATTTTATCAAGAGTCTTATGAGAAAGTTTCTTAACCCAAAGAAATGACAAGTTTGGTGATGGGAAAGGAGGGCTTTGAGCAGTGTCATGCAAGTGAGTGATTTTGTTGTTGTTGACAAGTGAGGCCTTGAGATGTCTCTCAAATTATACCCATTGAAGCAGTTGCTGCATCTCAATCAGCTTGGCATTGCTTCTACAATGTCTCCAGGTAAATTTATCCCAGAGATGTACAACAGAAGTCTTTGGGCTTCAGAGAATGTTAGGTCATAATGATGACCTAGAACTTAGTATATAATATGATGTAATTTAAAACCTAATAAAAATAACTCTAAAAGGCATATTCAAGACTAAACAGAAAACATATAGGATATTTTAAACATATGAAGTGAGTCAGTGGCATGAATTAGACCAGTCACAGGTTTTTCCAAAAACTAAAATAATATCAAATAAAGTGAAAGATGACCTGTGCTGCCTTAACTTTATAAAGTGACTTTACATCTAACAGAGCAGTTTGATTTAGGGGCTGGAGTTTGGCAGAACGGCTTTTTAAAGCACTGGGATAAACTGTTGGGTTAACAGTAGTTCACATGCAATATTCAGAAGAATATTGCTTCTTGAATGGTAACTTATTCTGTTCCCCTGGCCTCTATGTTTTTGACATGTTAAAATGTGTTAATTATCATTTATTTTCACTTTCTTGAGACTTGACAATAATACCGAAATTCTAGGGAAGAACCAAATTTGTTGTACACTTATTTATACAGGCATAAGTTTTCTGTTAATATGGTTCATCATTTTGACTTCAATCTAAAATTATTCTTACTTGAAAAACTAGTTAAGTATCATCTCATCCCTCTCATCCTTATAACAGAGTTACATGTATAAAAGCCATGTTATATCTCTAGGAAATTTGAATGCTTAAGAGTTAGTAGGTTCTGCTACTGGTGTTAAAACAGGACCCAGGAAATTACCTATATTGTTAAAATGCATCAGTGACTAAAGTAAACATCTAAGTGATAGTATTTATAGGTCCTGCTGATGAGTTTAAGAATGTTTGAAATATTCATGTTTAACCTGTGTTATTAACTAAAGTTTACTAGATATAAGTCTCAGAGAATCATTCTTTTCAATCACTGTGATCTATAACAAGGCTTCATTATGTGTCAATTAAAATAGCTTCATTCTTCATATCACAATTATTTTCAATTACATTCCACTTTAAGAAAACTAATATAGAGTAAGGGGTAACCCAACTCAGTCACTGAATGCAGGGTGGGCATGTGTGTGCGAAGCCCAAGGCTGGGCCTAAACCCTCAGCCTCTGCACTATCCATGGGTCAGCTGCACAAAGGTAGCCATGCCGAGCAGCTGTGTGGCTGACAGGGTCTTGGTGCTCCGGCCTGGCGTCAGGCCAGAGCCTCTGAGGTGGGACAGCCAAGTCCAGGACATTGGACCACCCGGCCCCACATAATATCAATCGGCAAGAGCTCTCCCAGAGATCTCCGTCTCAACACAAAGACCTAGCTCCACTCAACGGCCAGCAAACTCCAGTGCTGGATGGCCCATGCAAAACAATTAGCAAGACAAGAACACAACCCCACCTATTAGCAGAGAGGCTGCCTAAAATCGTACCAAGTTCACAGACACCCCAACACACACCACTGGACGCAGCCCTGCCCACCAGAAAGACAAGAAAAAGCCCCACCCACTAGAACATAGGCACCAGTCCCCTCCACCAGGAAACCTACACAACCCACTGAACCAACCTTACCCACTGGGGTCAGACACCAAAAACAATGGGAACTATGAACCTGCAGCCTACAAAAAGGAGACCCCAAACACAGTAAGTTAAGCAAAATGAGAATACACAGAAATATGCAGGAGATGAAGGAGCAAGGTTAAAACCCACCAGAACAAACAAATGAAGAGGAAATAGGCAGTCTACCTGAAAAAGAATTCAGAGTAATGATAGCAAAGATGATCCAAAATCTTGGAAACAGAATGGAGAAAATACATGAAACGTTTAACAAGGACCTAGAATAACTAAACAGCAAACAAACAATGATGAACAACACAATAAATGAAATTATAAATTCTCTAGAAAGAATCAATAGCAGAATACCTGAGGCAGAAGAATTGATAAGTGAGTTGGAAGATAAAACAGTGGAAATAACTACTGCAGAGCATAATAAAGAAAAAAGAATGAAAACAATTGAGGACAGTCTCAGAGACCTCTGGGAAAAAAATAAACGCACCAACATTCGAATTATAGGGGTCCCAAGAGAAGAGAAAAAGAAAGGGACTAAGAAAATATGTGAAGAGATTATAGTTGAAAACTTCCCTAATATGGGAAAGGAAATAGTCAAGTCCAGGAAGTGCAGAGAGTCCCATACAGAATAAATCCAAGGAGAAACACGCCAAGACACATAGTAATCAAACTATCAAAAATTAAATACAAATAAAAAATATTAAAAGCAGAAAGGGAAAAGCAACAAAAACATACGAGGGAATCCCCATAAGTTTAACAGCTGATCTTTCACCAGAAATTCTGCAAGCCAGAAGGGAGTGGCAGGACATATTTAAAGCGATGAAGGAGAAAAACCTACAGCAAGATTAGTCTACCCAGCAAGGATCTCATTCAGATTCAACACAGAAATTAAAACCTTTACAGACAATCAAAAGCTAAGAGAATTCCACACTACCAAACCAGCTTTACAACAAAGGCTAAAGGAACTTCTCTAGGCAGGAAACACAAGAGAAGGAAAAGACCGACAAAAAAAAACCTAAAACAATTAAGAAAATGGTAATAGGAACATACATATCGATAATTACCTTAAATGTAAATGGATTAAATGCACCAAGCAAAAGACACAGACTGGCTGGATGGATACAAAAATAAGACCTGTATATATGCTGTCTACAAGAGACCAACTTCAGACCTAGAGACACATACAGACTGAAAGTGAGGGGATGGAAAAAGATATTCCATGCAAATGGAAATCAAAAGAAAGCTGGAGTAGCCATTCTGAGAAAAAAATAGACTTTAAAATAAAGACTATTACAAGAGACAAAGAAGGACACTACATAATGATCAAGGGATTGATCCAAGAAGAAGATATAACAATTGTAAAATATTTATGCACCCAACATAGGAGCACCTCAATGCATACAGCAAATGCTAACAGCCATAAAAGGGGAAATCAACAATAACACAGTAATAGTAGGGGACTTTAATACCCCACTTTAACCAATGGACAGATCAACCAAAATGAGAATAAATAAATAAACACAAGCTTTAAATGACACATTAAACAAGATGGACTTAACTGAAATTTCTAGGACATTCCATCCCAAAACAACAGAATACACTTTCTTCTCAAGTGCTCATGGAACATTCTCCAGGATAGATCATATCCTGGGTCACGAATCAGGCCTTGGTAAATTTAAGAAAATTGAAATCCTATCAAGTGTCTTTTCTGACCACAATGCTATGAGACTAGGCATCAACTACAGGAAAACATCTGTTAAAAAAAACAAACACATGGAAGCTAAACAATACGCTACTAAATAACCAAGTGATCACTGAAGAAATCAGAGGAAGTCAAAAAATACCTCGAAACAAATGACAATGAAAAAAAGACAAACCAAAATCTATAGGATGCAGCAAAAGCAATTCTAAGAGGGAAGTTTATAGCAATACAAGCCAACCTCAAGAAACAAGAAACATCTCAAATAAATAACCTAAACTTACACCTAAAGCAATTACTGAAAGAAGAACAAAAAAAACCCAAGGTTAGCAGAAGGAAAGAAATCATAAAGATCAGATCAGAAATAAATGAAAAAGAAATGAAGGAAAAAATAGCAAAGATCAATAAAACTAAAAGCTGGTTCTTTGAGAAGATAAACAAAATTGATAAACCATTAGCCAGACTCATCAAGAAAAAAGGGAGAAGACTCAACTCAACAGAATTAGAAATGAAAAAGGAGAAGTAACAACTGACACTGCAGAAATACAAATGATCATGAGAGATTACTACAAGCAACTCTACACCAATAAAATGGACAACCTGGAAGAAATGGACAAATTCTGAGAAAGGCACAACCTTCCGAGACTTAACCAGGAAGAAATAGAAAGTATAAACAGACCAATCACAAGTAATGAAATTGAAACTGTGATTAAAAATCTTCCAACAAAAAAAGCCCAGGACCAGATGTCTTCACAGGCGAATTCTATCAAACATTTAGAGAAGAGCTAACACCTATCCTTCTCAAACTCTTCCAAAATATAGCAGAGGGAGGAACACTCCCAACCTCATTCTACGAGGCCACCATCACCCTGATACCAAAACAAGACAAAGACGTCACAAAAAAAGAAACCTACAGACGAGTATCACTGATGAACACAGATGCAAAAATCCTCAACAAAATACTAGCAAACAGAATCCAACAGCACATTAAAAGGGTCATACACCATGATCAAGTGGGGTTTATCCCAGGAATGCAAGGATTCTTCAAGATATGCAAATCAATCAATGTGATACACCATATTAACAAACTGAAGGATTAAAAACTATATGATCATCTCAATAGATGCAAAAAAGCTTTCAACAAAATTTAACCCCTATTTATGATAAAAACCCTCCAGAAAGTAGGCATACAGGGAACTTACCTCAACATAATAAAGGCCATATATGACAAACCCACAGCCAAGATCATTCTAGATGGTGAAAAACTGAAACCATTTCCTCTAAAATCAAGAACAAGACAAGGATGCCCATTCTCACCACTATTATTCAACATAGTTATGGAAGTTTTAGCCACAGCAATCAGAGAAGGAAAAGAAATAAAAAGGGAAAAGAAGTAAAGCTGTCACTGTTTGCAGATGACATGATACTATACACAGAGAAACCTAAAGATGCTACCAGAAAACTACTAGAGCTAATCAATGAATTTGGTAAAGTAGCAGGATACAAAATTAATGCACAGAAATCTCTTGCATTCCTATACATTAATGATGAAAAGTCTGAAAGAGAAATTAAGGAAACATTCCCATTTACCATGGCAACAAAAAGAATAAAATACCTAGGAATAAACCTACCTAAGGAGACAAAAGACCTGTATGCAGAAAACTATAAGACACTGATGAAAGAAATTAAAGATGATACAAACAGATGGAGAGATATGCCATGTACTTGGATTGGAAGAATCAACACTGTGAAAATGACAATACTACCCAAAGCAATCTACAGATTCAATGCAATCCCTATCAAACTACCAATGGCATTTTTCACAGAACTAGAACAAAAAATTTCACAATTTGTATGGAAACACAAAAGACCCCAAATAGCCAAAGCAATCCTGAGAAAGAAAAATGGAGCTGGAGGAATCAGGTTCCAGACTTCGGGCTATACTACAAAGCTACAGTAATCAAGAGAGTATGGTACTGGCACAAAAACAGAAAGATAGATCAATGCAACAGGATAGAAAGCCCAGAAATAAACCCACACACCTATGGTCACCTTATCTTTGGAGGCAAGAATATACAATGGCGAAAAGACAGCCTCTTCAATAAGTGGTGCTGGGAAAACTGGACACCTACATGTAAAAGAATGAAATTAGAACACTCCTTCACACCATACACAAAAATAAACTGAAAATAGATTAAAGACCTACATGTAAGGCCAGACACTATCAAATTCTTAGAGGACAAAATAGGAAGAACACTCTTTGACATAAATCACAGCAAGACCCTTTTTGACCCACCTCCTAGAGTAATGGAAATAAAAACAAAAATAAATGGGACCTAATAAAACTTCAAAGCTTTTGCACAGCAAAGGAAACCATAAACAAGATGAAAAGACAACACTCAGAATGGGAGAAAATATTTGCAAATGAAGCAACTGACAAAGGATTAATCTCCAAAATATACAAGCAGCCCATGCAGCTCAATATCAAAAAGACAAACAACTCAATCCAAAAATGGGCAGAAAATCTAAATAGACATTTCTCCAAAGAAGATATACCGATTGCCAACACACACATAAAAGGTTGCTCAACATCACTAACCATTAGAGAAATGCAAATCAAAACTACTATGAGGTATCACCTCACACCAGTCAGAATGGCCATCATCAAAAAACCTACAAAAAATAAATGCTGGAGAGGGTGTGGAGAAAAGGGAATTCTCTTGCACTCTTGGTGGGAATGCAAATTGGTACAGACACTATGGAGGTTCGTTAAAAAACTAAATATAGGACTACTATTTGACCCAGTAATCCCAGTACTGGGTATATACCCTGAGAAAATCATAATTCAAAAAGAGACACGTGCCACAATGTTCATTGCAGCACTATTTACAATAGCAAGGACATGTAAGCAACCTAAGTGTCCATCTACAGACGAATGGATAAAGAAGATGTGGCACATCTATACAATGGAATATTACTCAGCCATAAAAAGAAATGAAATTGAGTTATTTGTAGTGAGGTGGATGGACCTAGAGACTGTCATACAGAGTGAAGTACGTCAGAAAGAGAAAAACAAATACAATATGCTAACACATATATATGGAATCTAAAAAAAAAAAAAAAAGGTTCTGATGAACCTAGGGGCAGGACAGGAATAACACAGAGATAGAGAATGGACTTGAGGACACGGGGAAGCATAAGGGTAAGTTGGGAGGAAATGAGAGAGTAGCGTTGACAAATATACACTACCAAATGTAAAATAGATAGCTAGTGGGAAGCAGCTGCATCGCATGGGGTGATTAGCTCGGTGCTTTGTGACCACCTAGACGGTCAGGATAGGGAGGGTGGGAGCCAGACGCAAAAGGGAGGGGAGGGGCTTCCCTGGTGGCACAGTGGTTGAGAGTCCACCTGCCGATGCAGGGGACACGGGTTCGTGCCCCGGTCCAGGAAGATCCCACATGCCGCGGAGCGGCTGGGCCCGTGAGCCATGGCCCCTAAGCCTGCGTGTCCGGAGCCTGTGCTCTGCAACAGGAAAGGCCACAGCAGTGAGAGGCCCACGTACCGCAAAATAGAAAAAAAAAAGGGGGGGTGATATGGGGATATATGTATACATATAGCTGACTCACTTTGTTATACAGTAGAAGCTCACACAACATTGTAAAGCAATTATACTGCAATAAAGATGTTAAAAAATAAAAAAGAAAGCTGATATAAACATATACATTTCAGGATAGCTGTTCACATTTCAAAAAACTGTTTCATAAAAAGATCCATGATCACGTTCTTTGAAGTAACATTCTTTCTCAGCACAGCTAAGTGCTGGTTTACACATCATTAACTACTTGACAGAAAGGAAAAGGTTGTGAACAGAAGAGAGAAATTTCAAACTAATGTAATGGAGTCACTGATAATTGAATATAAAAACAAATCTCACCTGAAATTTATAAAGTAAGTCAATGAGGAAATATGTTTTTATTATCTGGACAATTTTAAAACCATATCTATGGTATAAAGTGAAATACTTATTAAAATAATTTAATGGAGGCAGGTTTTGAAAATTTCGTTTGGTATCCTTAAGTCAGCACAAAAAGTGACTATAATTTTTTCGTTGTATAATGGTCAGCAGCATTAAATTCAGAGGTGTGTGTTGCTATAGATGCCTATGGCAACTTAATACTTCTATAATCACAGGGCTGGGAAACACAGATCGATAGCACACAGTGGCTGTAATCAACATGCAGATTAATGAACAGGGCCATATCCATCGGGGAACGCTAGAACAAAGACCAGTTGAGCATTTTAATTGCTAAGTTGCTGCTAAGTCTCAATTCCCCATCAGTCTCCATCCATTATGACCACTGATGCAGAGCAGACATTAAGAGGAAAACAGTAACATAATGATTCATAAGCGCTAGGGTGCAAGTGAACGGTTAGCTCTGGGAAAATCATGGCTGTGATTATTTCATGGCTCAACCTACCTAAAAGATCTGGCACATTATTTCTAATTTTCACTGTTCCCTGGACCTGACCAGCCTATATTTAATAAGTTGGTTTTAATGGAACTAATAGCACAGCAAAAGGTTAGTTGAACAATCTTTTCCCTAGTTATCTCAACATAGGTTTGAATTGTTCCTTAACTAAATTATTTAACTTAGAAAAATCACAGTCAGAGAAATTAAAAATGAAAAAGACTCATGAAATCATCTGAAATATTATCAACTTGTGAGGGCAAAATTTTCCCACAGTATGATCATGTATCATTTGTGGAGTTACAGCTAGATGCATTCAGTGGCTACTGCCTTTATTTTCATTAACATTAACAGCTCGGTTCACATCTTGGGGTTTTAAATAAATCTCACAGAAGTTGACCAACATGCAATCCGTGGAATGTTTCTCCATCTGGGAGGAAATTTCTCATCACTACTTTGGAAGGCATAAAAATGATTATGTGGTAGGTACAGCACTGTACTGGAGAATTTACATGGGCTCCTCTAATCCTTTCAACAACTTTTTGACATAAATAACATTTTCATTTCTTTTATAAGTGAAACAACTAAAGTTTGGTGACTTTCCCAAGTCACACTGCCCAGGAGCAGTGAAGCTAGGTTACAAACAGGTCCTTTTGACTCTATAAAATTTTGTCATTTCCTCTACAATCTTTTTTTTTTAATTAATTTTTATTGGAGTATAGTTGCTTTGCAATGTTGTGTTAGTTTCTACTGTACAGCAAGAAGAATCAGCTATACATATACATATATCCCCTCTTTTTTGGATTTCCTTCCCATTTAGGTCACCACAGTGCATTAAGTAGAGTTCCCTGTGCTACACAGTATGTTCTCATTAGTTACCTATTTTATACATAATTCAATAGTGTATCTATGTCAATCCCAATCTCCCAATTCCTCCCACTCCCGCTTTCCCCCTTGGTGTCCATACATTTGTTCTCTATGTCTGTGTCTCTATTTTTGCTTTGCAAATAAGATCATCTATACTATTTTTCTAGATTCCATACATATGCGTTAATATACGATATTTGTTTTTCTCTTTCTGACTTACTTCGCTCTGTATGACACTCTCTAGGTCCATCCACGTCTCTACAAATAACCCAATTTCGTTCCTTTTTATAGCTGAGTCCTTTACAATCTTGCTAGATCCTAGACACTATGTCTGGGCTGACTTCTCCTGAGCATTCTTATTAATCAATGAATATAGAAACCTTTAGTATTCTTACAGAATATACGCATACCGAGTATCAACCTACTGTCTTTCGGGTGATGTTAGATGCAGGAACCTTTCACTCCCACAAAGCCCTCTCTTCAGCCTTGTTTTAGTTTACATCCCCTGAATATCTGTTTCTTTACTGGATGGACTTTCCAACAAGTCACTGCAGCTGCATGGCCTCAGTCGAATGGACTCTGCTTAGGAAGTTAGAGCATGTCATTAAGTCAGGATTCAGGCAAATTATATCTTAATTTATATGAGTTTTCCCTTTTACAAAATCTTTTCTATAATTAAAAAAAATTTGACTATTACTGCAGCCTTGTCAAGTGGCTAGTACAGGTATTAATTAATTGACTAATTAATTTTATTGAGATTTAATTGGCAAATTTTGAAGCTGAAAATCACAATACCGAAATAAATGTTCAAGGTTTCAAACAAAATTCTTCTGGCTCCTGGTATGGTGCTCTTTGCCAACTATTCACAAGTCAGTTTGGAACCTATCACTAAATGGTCTGCAGAGAAGAAATGATACCACAAACAAACAAAATGATGCTCTCTCTGCTTCTTTTATTCCTCCAGGACACTGGTATGGAATTTTAACTTTCTTCTAAAGCTTTCTGACCAGGAACCCCCTATATTGGAACCAGGATATTTTCACAACCCTGATGCTGATATTCAAGTCAGACCTGGCAATGGTGCACGGATCCAGTAGAGAAATCAGTAGTCAATAGACTTAAACTTCAGCTCAGGTTCTGTTAAATAGTTGCCTTAGGAATCTGGGCTAGTGCCTGAAACTTTCTTGGTATCATATTCCTCACTTATGTAATGAGAGCATTTTTGAAGTTTGTGTGATCTGACTCTTGCAAATTCGACTTAATTATGGAACCATACATACATTCTTATTTTCACAAATCATTATTTCTTCCAGCTATCTCTTCTTGCTACATTTAAAAAATTGATGCCTCTGTATTTATACTAACTTGAGATTAACAACACTTCAAGGGGCTACTTGCATCACTGTCCTGTATAATATCCCTTTATGTGTCTCTTTCTTCTAAGCTGGATCGCTGGCCACCTAAAATGGATCATAGTATTGGCATATACTCTACTCTCATCTTCAGCCTGCGAGTCATGGAACTATGAACACCATCTCAAGTATCTTCAACAAATGAACTCTGGTTTTTAGATTATTTTCCAGCCTAGATGTATGTTTTTTCTCATACTCCAGTTTTTTACCTCAGAGTCTGTGTCCTTTGCTGATATGTGCTACACCTTTCAATTAAGAAACATCTGTGAATTTAATTAATGTGCTGTTGACTCCCACTCTTTTCCAGGTCATTAATGAGGAGGCTAAATCGGAACAGACTAAGCTTTATCTCGAGTTCCAGGGGGACCTTTTGGAAAAACTTCCTCTATAGCGTTTGCATTGCTTTAGGGAATTCCTACTGTATGGTACTGAATATATTTTGGAAATACGGCATTTTAGATGTTAAAGAACTATTTTGGTAAGATCACATGTTTTTAGTCATGTTGTATTTTTTTGGTATCTCTCCTCTGAGAGGGATAATAATCTATGGTTCAGTGGAATATGTATTTTAGAAGAAATCAAGAGTTAGCACGTGAAGTGGGTAGAATATGCAGTCAGTGGTATCACTCCCAACGTTCTACAAAAATACCAATTCTGTGGAATGTAGAATAGTATGAGAAACCCACTATGGACATGTGGCAGGCAGGAAGGAAGTCTGGTTATAAGCACACCTAGTCAGCAGTGAACCATTAAAATTTATACTATTAGAATTATTCTGTTGGCTGTACAGGTATTTTATAAGATCAATAATTTATGTTTATGGTACTTACGTTTATGTTTAATAACACATACACATACACACATATAAATGCTGATCAAAACTGACAATGGGGAGAGCAAGTAGCCAATATATCAACTATCTTCTTAGATCACGAGAGCAAAAAAGTACTGCAAAAAGATAGGACTGTAAGTGCAGGTTCATAAATCTTTCCCTTTCTAAAACACAACTGAAGATTTTAAAGCCAAGGGAAATTCCTTAACCTCAAAATTAGAGAATTTTTGTTTTCTTTCACTTATAGTGTTTGGACAACAGTACTGTTTGAACAACACTACAGTCTGCAACAAAACGAAGGTAGAATCTAGGCAATATCATGGACCCTTCCACAACCACCACCACCTGTATGGAAAACATGTAAAACACACTTTTCAAAAAAGTGCTTTCCTGTTTGAGCAAATGTAGGATTAAGTGATTGTGGGGCATAGGTACAGGCAAGAGAAAGGAGGGAAGAGTCTGCTCCAAAACTGCTTTCCCGAGGGCATACGAACGTCATGCTGACAGTTCAGTGGGGGGCGCTTCAAGAGGCTGCATGGAACCAGAGCTTTCCATTGGTTCCTTTTCTTTCTGCCTTCACTCTCTAATGAAGCATTCATTCAAATAAAGGAGAAAATACCCCTTTCCCTGGAAGGGCAGTATGTAGTATAAAGGGCTGTACTTGTTTTCTAGGGCTGCCAAAACAAATGATCACAAACTGGATGGCTTAAAACAAACAAAAAATTATTCTGTCGCAGTTCTGGATGCCAGAAGTCTAAAATCAAGGTATTGGCAGGCAGGGCTGCACTCTCTCAGAAGGCTCTAGGGAGAATCCTTCTTTGTCTTTTCTAGCTTCTGGTGGCTCTAAGTATCTTTGGATGCAGCTGTTTAACTCCAATCCTTGCCTCCATCTTCACATAGCCTTTTGCTCCCCCTTTCTGTGTGTCTCTCCTCTGTGCCTCTTAAGATGTCTGTCATTGGATTTGGGGTCCACCCAGATAATCCAGGATGATCTCATCTTGAGATTCCCTAACTTAGTTACATCTGCAAAGACCCCTTTTCCAAGGTTCATAGGCATATCTTTTTGGAGGCCACCACTGAACCCACTATAAGAGCACAAGGCAGAAGAGTGAAAAAGAACTTTCTGAAGGTATTTTTACAACTAAAGACCAACAGCAACAAAATGCCAGGACAAAAATATGTATCCATGTCAGATTAAAAGAATCCACATCTTTCAAAATGAACTTATCAGTGAAGTGCTCAGTTTGTCCCAAGACAGGAATCAGATTGATAAGGTAATTTAGTTGGGCAGCATTTGCTCCCAACGCAATAGACAAAGCATAACTCTTAGTTAGATTTTTAGAAATATAGAGGGCAAAAAAAAAGAATGCAGATATAAAATTCCATCACTGTGGCTGCCAGTGGTCTTAGCTTCCTCTCCTCCTCCTTCAGGTTACTGAATAGGTAAAACCTAAAGGGCCAGAAGTCCAGCTCAAGGTTGAAGGGGAAGAGAAAAAAGTGATGCTCAGGGCAGAACAGGGCATCTAAGAAAGTGGAATATATCTCCTCTATTTTGAGTTAATTGCAGATGCTTATAAATTTGTCCACATTTGGAGCTATGTAAACAAAAACCCCAATACCGAGTCTTTTAAAAAACATTGCAACACAAAGAAGGAAAGCAACGTAGCCAGCAAAATAAAAACATATAGCTAATGTGAGAAGAACATGTACCTCCAGAAATTTTTTCTTTCATTAGATTCATTCAATTCAACAAATATGTACTGAGGACCTCATTTGTGACAGGCATGCAGTGATGACTGGGATGAGAGCAGTGAAGAAAAACAAAGAATCCTTATGAATTCAAATGGGGAAGTTAGATAATAAATAAGAATAGAGTAGGTTTGGCAGAAATAAATGCTAAAAAGAAAAAATAAAACAGAAGAGGAGAGAGTGACAGTGCAATTTGAGGTGGGACATTCAAGACAGATAAGAAGAGGCTCACACTCTCAATGGACTGAGTGAAAGAAGAAATCAAAGTTTGGATAAGGTGAAAAAAAAAGGAGTTAAGAGAACTAAGGTAAAACCTAAAAGGGCAAATAAAAAGACGTTAAAGCATTTATAATACAATTAGACATAGTAAACTGCTAAATGAATTACAAGCTGATTAAGGAAGGTACAGAGAGGTTGAAAAAATAATCCAGAATGAGAGGAAATTAATAGTGTTGAAAATATAAAAGAGAAGAGCACAAACATTCAGCACATGCATGTGGTTCCAACTAGTGGATGCTAACTGGCCTGAAACTATTAACTCCTAAGGTTCCTCCCAGCTTCCCAGCTTTAAGGCTCTTTGTGGCAATGAGTCCTTGAACCAGTGTGGCAGCTGAACTTCAGCATAAAAAACGTGATCCTTCAAGACTTACTTACATGTCCAATTACATATGCAACCTGCCTGCTCTACTCTATCTCTAACTGAAATAAATCTCCTGCAGGATACTCTAGAGATCTATATAAATTTGACATTACTTCATGGTAAGATTGGGATCTTCCATATCTTTATCCTCAAGACAGAGCATGAATCAGAATAAGTGTTAGGATAAGTCCTGAATGAAGTTAGAACCATAAATAGTGGATGAAGAAGGTAATACTTTGATTTTTACTTCAGAGCATACGTTCATACACAACTTTATTTTAAAGGTAGTATTGCATACTTATTAAATGCCTCACCTCTGCCGTGACAAGATTGCCTCAAATCCCCAATCTACTCCTTACTAGACGCCTAACTTTGAGCAAATTAATTTACCATCTGTTCCTCAGTTTATCGATAATCAGTTGTTCGTCAGGAACCTGGCATATAACAAGCACATCATAAATAATAATTCTGACAGTGATATAGTATTTTTGTCTTAAACTGAGAAAAGAGGCTCAGAGAGGTTGGGTGACCTGCTAAATGCCATTCAAAGAGTAGGTTCAAAGCAAGGACTAGAATTCAGGTGCTCAGGTGTCTAGTTTAGCTTTCTTTACACATTATGAGGAAGGTAGAGAAGAAAAAGGAATCAGTAGTGATCATAATATTTCATATGTGCAGGAAGGACAGAATCTTGATTTTTAAATGTCATAGAGGGATTAGGAGGAATAAACACTTTGGGGGAAAAGGATGGGAAAGATAATGAGTTCAGTTTTGGGAAAGTTGAACTGGAAAAGCTGCCATGAGACAGTAATGCAGATGACCATGTCATGCTCAATGGCTTTTTATTGTGCTAACAATAAAATCTAAAGCCCTCTCAATGGCCTACAAAATTTTGTATTAACTGTGTTACACCTGTGTATATTGTGTTATATGTTCCTTCTCTGACCTCCTTTCTCCCTTTCTTATACACCTCTGTCTTTCTTACAATTCTAGGATTATGCCAAGACTGTTTTTGTTACAGTCTGTGCACAAGCAGCTCTCCCTAGAATTTTCTTTCCCCTAATGTTTGTATAGTTTTCCCCTCATCTTAAGCAGATTCTCTTCAAAGACTATCTCCTCAGAGAGATCTTCCATTATAACATCTCTATTACAGCCACCTTACTCTGCCCTCTGTTACTATCTATCCCTTTATCTTGTTTTATTTGTCTTCAAAGCAGTTAGCACCAACTGAACCATATGTTAGTTTGTGTGCACGTGTGTGTGTGTGTGTGCGTGCGCACAGGCATACAGATGTCCGTTTCTTCTGTTAGACTGTAAACTCTGTAAAGACAAAGGCTTTGTCTTGCCATCACCGTGTGGCCATATCTTTAACGTCTAACATATACTAAGTCAGCGATAACTATTTACAGAATATATAAATAAGTGAGTGGCACAAGCATCTAACACTAACAACCTCCACTTAGATTTAGTGTTAGTGACTCTGGGAGGACATGGCTTACATTTTTGCTTTTCAATTGCTTGCTTGGTTCATGCAAAGAAAATGTACACCTTCTTTGTTCTTATGAGTCTCTGAAAGTCTTAAAAACTGGATCCCAAATAGGAAGGAAGCAGAATAGCACAACTTATTATAAAAAAAGCTAACCACTTCGATCTTTTAAATTTTCTGTGTGTGTGTGTGTGTATGTTTGTGCTTCTTATGTTAAAAACAAATAGGAAATCTTTTAAGTAGAGAGTGGGTTAATAATCTATCTGTGAATGTGAAGTTGCATATTGTGCTTTGTCTGCTCTCTTTAAATAGGACTCAGTCAGCTCAATTAGGTTATCAAACACTAGAGCATCCCCAAGGTATCTAAGTATAAACTGCAGCATTTTCTGCATACTAAATTCTTAAAAATAACTCAATAATAGTGATGGTATTCACACTCCCTAATCTACTCTGTGCTAAAAATCTTGCTATCAATGATACAGCAAGAGAAAAGTACTCTTGATTTCCAGATGTGTTTCAACATTTACAAAATGTATTGCCTAGAATTTCATTTTCCTTCTTTCACTCTGGCTTGGCATATTTTCAGAATCTAGATAATTGTTTTAAGAAAAAAAAACTTTTTTTCACAGTACTCCCAAGAGGGCAAATATAGCATCTGTCTTTCTCAGAATTTATCAGAAGGTCTGGCATAAAATAGGCCTTAATATATACCTGATGAATGAATGACTAAATGTGTGACACATGAGTGAATGAAGAAATTCCAGTTTAAAGTTAAAAAAATTATTTTTAATATTTTGATTTTTTCTTATCCTCCTTTGACCTTTAAAATCGCCTTTCTTTTATTTCTTCCTTTAGCCACACATTTTTAGTTTTACTGTACCTGCATTTTTTGTACCACATCACAAATCTTTTAGAACCAAGGTTATACCTCAACCAAATCTTTCCCTTTTCTGCCTTCACTCATATTTTTATGCTATCAATTATTTTGGTTACATTTAGTACCCTGGATTGTTTAATACTTTAACAGGACCAAGTTTAAAATTAGCCTGTTGGGCAAATTTTATCCTTTTAAACCTATGTGCATTTTGATTTAATTACCTAGCAACGCTTTCATTTTTTTTTATGTTTTAAAATAATTACAAATAAATGGTTTAATAGGTATGTTAGCTTCCCGATTATTACCTTGAGTTATTCAAAGTGATGGTTTCAAATCTCTTACCTGTTGGGTGGAGGCCACATCTCCCTCAATTTTACTCTTATTTCCACCTAAACTATCTAAGGAATATTTGGCTCTGAAACTCAGATCGGGAGTGGTTGGTATTGCTTTGTATTAAATATTTTAGAAAGTGACAATAATTTCTAACTTCAAGAAAGAGTTTTCCCAGGCATGTAAAAAGCATTTTAAAAAAACAACATAGTCGAATGATCCAACCTGACTTAAAATTCATGATAGAAATTGCCAGAGTGGGGAAATATAAAAAAGTTCAACCTAATGTATATTTGGAGATGTTTGTCATGTCAATTGAAAAACATGCCTTTAAGAAACTCAAAATAGAGCCTCTTTTAACATCTATGCTCAAGTTGTATGTGCTTAGCTTTTCAGGACCTCACTTAACTGGTCTACCCCTCATGCACGAGCAATGTTGGCTGTGGTGGCTGAATAGCGTGATCTTGCCCCTTTGACCACAGTTGATATTACTAGGAACAACGGACTGAAGTGTGGTCAGTTAGTTCCCCAGGAATTTGGGCCCTAAGAGAATCTGTGTTTTCTACCATGATGCTCTCAGTGAGAGAAGTACAGAAAAGCAGAGAAGAGAGATGGAGAGGATGTTTGGGTAGAGTTATGCTCCCTGGTTATTATTTCTTTATATTAGTTACCTATTGTAGTGTAATAAATTACCTCAATGATAAACGAAACATTTGTCATCTTACATTTTTGGGGGGATTCTGAATCCAAATAAGACTTGACTGGGTGCCTCTTAGGGTCAGTCAAAAAGCTACAATCCAGGTATTGTCTGTGGTTATAGCCATCTCAAGCCTTGACTGGGAGAACATCCACTTCCACAGTCACTCATCTGGCCATTCACAGACCTAAGGTCCTCTCTGAATGTTAGCCAGTCCTTTCCTTGCCACATGAACCTCTCCATAGGGTCACTTGCTTTCTCTGAAGCTGCTTTTCCAGAGTTAGGGCTTGCAGGGAGAGTGAAAGAGAGGGAGGGCAAACCAGGCAAAAGTCACGGTCTTTTCATTATCTAACCTTGAAATTTATATCCCATCACTTTTGCTGAATTTTAATCATTAGAAAAGGGTATTAGCACCAGTTCACATTTGTGAAGAGGGAGATTACCCAAGGGTATGAATAAAAGGATGTGAGGATCAGTGAGGGTTATTTTAGTGGCTGCCTACCATAGTCTACCCTCAAGCTTCCAATGATTCATGTCGCTACCATATTCAAAAGACACTTGGTCTCTCCTAAGGTCCTCCAAAGTCTCATCTTATTACAACATCAGCTCAAAGCCCGGAAGCACTTTATATAAATCAGCATCAGGTACAAATGAAGATCCTCAGATATAGTTTCTTAAGTATAGCTCCTTGGGTACAGTGCCTTTTATCCTTAGATCTGTGAAACTAAAGAGACAAATTATCTAACCCTCCACACACCAAACTTAGTTACTTCTATCCCTCAGAGTAAAAGCTGGGAGAGAGAGTGATCAAGATAAAAGTCACGTACTTTTGTAATCTAATATTGGGAATGACATTGTATCACTTCCGTCATATTTTATTCATTAGAAGTGAGTCACTAGGTACAGCCTACACTTGAGAGGAGAAGATTTAAAAGAGCGTGAATACTGACAGGCAGGCATCATCGGGGGCCCATTTGCAGGCTACCTACCACACCCTTCTAGAGGTCTTACAGCATTTCTGGATCACATTGAGACACTTCGGGCTTATTTATTTATTTATTTGCGGTACGCGGGCCTCTCACTCTTGTGGCCTCTCCCGTTGCAGAGCACAGGCTCCGGACGCGCAGGCCCAGCGGCCATGGCTCACGGGCCCAGCTGCTCCGCGGCATGTGGGATCTTCCCGGACTGGGGCACGAACCCGTGTCCCCTGCATCGGCAGGCGGACTCTCAACCACTGCACCACCAGGGAAGCCCTGGGCTTTTTTAAAAGTTCCCATTTTGCTTTTCAGATAGCTGAAGTTGATTTTTGCTGCTTGAAACAGAAAAGTCATTTAAGTACAACCTCTCTGATTTTTAAACTGGACATTTCTTATTCTTTCCTTGCATTATTTTTAAAAGTCAAACTTTCTTGAGTGTCCAGTATAGGTTGGAAATTTCTCACTATCAGGAGGATTGTATCCAAAATTTTTCTTTTCACAGTCCTAAGTTACCTCCTTGGTGTTAAAGTCCACTGGAAAGATTCAGACTATTTTAGTTGACATCTCTATAGTATTTAACACTGTTAGCTATTCCTGCCTTTTGTTTCCAAATAGAAAATTATTTTATTCTGATACCACTGCCATTAATCCAGTAACAGGGGACAGAGCACAGGTCAACTCTGGATACTCAGTTTCACTCTAACAAAAGATGGGAAAGTTTTTAAAGAGCTGGCGTGGATGGATCTTAGGCCATCTGATTTTTGATTGGCTTGTGCTTGCTCCTATCCTAAACTTTCTCCTATCTCCATGACAGGAGGTAGTTGTATAGCTTGGAGCACCAAAGTTAGGTGCCTACCTTCCCAGAGAAACTGGGATATTGGGGCACTATCTTCCTTGATGATTATATTTCAAAGGGATTGCTCCCAGGTCCTTGAGAAAGTACTGGCAAAAGACTTGCAAAAAGACTTATATCTTAAAGAAACAGGGAAAGAATTTATAATTACACATTTTGTAAAGTAAATGCCATAAGAAAAGGGAAGTCAGAGGCCTGGAGTCAGGAAGAAGCCTGTCTAACGTTTGATCAAGCTGAGGAGAATGTTAAGGCCATCCTGACTATAGACTTCACTAGAGTTTCTGTCTCTCCTCCAGGGATGTAGCTTGTATTCCATCCTATTTCCTTGTTGACTAGGTGCTTTTCCACCCTAAGTGAGACAGGAAGGCTGGAGGGGCAAGAATATACTTCCTAAACTCAGGAAAAGTTCTTCCCTTGGGGAGTAAGCCTTTGCTATGGAGAAGAACCAAGGAGCTTCACAATGGTTACCCCTCCTTCTCCCCCGCCTCCCTTAACCCAGAGCCCTGAGGGAGAATCTCTCTTGCAACCTCACTGTGAGAACCTGTCAGGGCTCCTGGAGCACTCTAAGTCTGTGAATCCAGAAACTTCTCAATCTCCTGTTAGTCCATATGGAGCATCCAGTAATTTGTCAAATGCCATTTAAGTGTTCTCACCATTTTGTGACTTCCTACAACTTCTGTTTGGGGCAATCAGGTCTTTGTGTCTGTATCTCTTCTCCCTCAGTCTTGAGACACATGATTCACACTCTCCTGGATTAACTCATCTTTTTATTAATTTTTACCTTTTTTTGTTTATGAAACATTCTCCCTTTCAATGTCCCTTTAGTTTGCACATAATCAAGATTCCATTCTTTGTCCTTTTCTCTCAGTACATATAGTCTTTGAATGATCGCCCCTTACTTGCTTCTAAGGACCATCTTAATTTGAAAACTGAATTCTAGATCTCCATTCCAAATTGCCATCCACACCAACAGCTACAGCTACCTATTCAACATCTCTATTTGATATCTCCCAGGCACTTAACAAATATAACGTCTTATGACAATTTATCCCCGTCCTCAAAATCCTCCCTGTGTACTTTCTCCCTTGCACAAGCTAGAAACTTGAATATCACCCTTGAGTCCATCTTCCTTATCCACATAGCAGCCATCTAATCCTGTTCCCAACTCTTGTTCATTTTCCCTCCTTAATATCTGCCTTTCTAGGAAATTTTTCTACACAATACCATACCTTTTTTTTCTTTTTAAAATAAATCACTATCATTTTTCTTGTGATGTAGACTATAAGAAAGAGATTAAGAGTATGGGATCTGAAGAGACCAACTGGTTTTGAATCCTGGTTCTGCTTCTTCCCTACTTATTAGGGATGTGATCTTGAGCAGGTTACCTACCTCACTGAATTTTTAACAAGATTATGTGAGATAATGCAAGTAAAACATTTAGAATACAGTTAGGCTCATAATAAACATACAATAAATATTAGTTATTACCCAAATTAGCTGATGACTACAATGACCTCCTCAGCAGAACTCTTTTCTTTACTCTTAGCCATCAGTCTAAACCATTCTAACACTGCAATGGAGTACAAATGCAATTACATCATTCCTCACTCATTAAAATTTTTTAATTGTTATCAACTGTTCTCTGACCTAAAACACAGGCTTACAAGGACACTCATGTTCTTGTTACCTTTTCAGCCGTATATCTTGTTAGTCTTTCTGATCCTCACAATCTGGAATCATGCATTGCCACTGAATAATTACTGTGTTTTAAGAATAACTACCAGGCATTGAGGATCCAGTGACACTCTTCTGCCCTCAAAGAAATTATGCTCTTCATGGAGCCATCCATGTTGTCTGACTTTCAGTTCTTCAAACTAGTCACACTTTTCTTGCAGTTCTGGGTCTTGGAAAATACTGCCATCTCTTCTTCTCCTGCTTTTATTCCTGATGGTGTAATTCCTCTCATGCCTTGAGTTGGAGATTAGACATGCTTTTCTTCAGGAAAGTCTTCTCTGATCACTAATACTCAGTTATTTTCCCTCATTAGGCTCCTGTGGTACATTGGAGTCAGTCCTGTAAATATTTTCTATTTTCTTCTTAGTTTCAGTCACAGACTTTAAGCTTCTACTGCGCCAAGACTGTGTGTTCTCATTCATCATTGCATCTCTAGTACCTAACATCAAGCCCAATATAAAGTGGGCCTTCAACACACATCTGCTGAATGAATGTCAGGGCATGTCCACTGGAGGGCTGTTAGGGTAGGGATCTAGGTATATGGGGGACTGTGGACCCACCTGGGAAAGATCTTGCCCCAGTGCAAAGTTGGGTTCAAAGGCAATATGCTAGCAAGGGAGAGAAGGGACCACTTTGAATACAAAGTGGAATTAATTAAAAGTCATCTGACCCAGTACCATGAATCAAATCAAAAGAGGGAGAGGGAGAGTGACAGAGAGAGAGAGAGAGAAAATGCTAAAGTAAATGAGTTGTTTACTAAAATTTCTGAGGAACCTGATAGCATAAGTACTCAACAGAATTGGTGGAACCTGACAGCATAAGCACTCAACAGAATTGGTGATAGAAGTTTAGTTAACAGTCGACATTTTAGCAGGGACATAGACCATGCTGTTTTGCAGACGTCAGCTCCCTGGCTATCTGGCATCAGAAGTCTCAGCGCAAACTCCAGAAGGTATCAACAGCAATATGACAGTGCCCCTGGTGTGCACTAGCTATGGAAATAATCTTCCTCATGTTGGCAGACACAGAAGACATCTGTGCAGCAAGCTGAGCCAGAAAGGAGGAAAATGGCAGTGCTGCAAGATAACCAAGACTGATCTTACACTTGCCTTCATACATCCCAAAGGTATTTCTGGAAACATCTGGAAGGAATCTGTGCATGAAGAGCAAGAAGATGAAGAGCAGGTGGGGGCAGAAGAAAATAAACTTTTATTTTTGACTATTAATATAAAACTAATTTTACCTTCAATGTGCTTTAATCTATGATTATGTACACAATGCCAGGTCTTATATATATCTGTCTCTTATTTGACCCTTACATGGATTTTCCTTAAATGAGTTAAAATCTCTTGTTTAGACCCCATATGTATACATGTTGTTTGAATGCTGTGTGTTAGTCAGTGTGTACAAGGTTATGCTGCAATAACAAACAACCACAAAGCTCTTTGGCTTCAGTAAAGAAAGCTTATTTCTCATTTATGTGTCTGCTCTTGGTTATCTTTGACTTTATTCTACACATTGTCTTCGTTCTAGGATCCAGACTGAAGAATAAGCCCCTTTTGGGGATTATTATTTGCACTGTCCTTGTGGTAGAGCAAAAGAAAAAGATGCAAAACCTAGCAATGCTACCTAAAACTTCTGCAATAAACTTTACCTGTTAATAATTGACTGGTATATCTGACATCTGTAGGAAGGGACATTGCCAATCTCATGGCAATATGTAGGGATGATTAATCTCACTGCATTTGCAAAAAATAACTGATAACAGTAGTCCAATAATCTATATGCTTCCTTAGTTATACAAAAAAATCTGTTTTATTTCCCAAACATTATTTCCCCTTTATATACATCTTAATTGAGTATGTGTATTTTAGCTCTATTATTGTCATGTTTCATTTCCTATTCAATATGACTGCTTTTCTACCTTATTTTTACAGTTGCTTAGGTATAGTGGCAGAATCGTGACCATCGTAATCTTATATTAGGACACTGTGTCTTCAGTTTTTCTTAATACTTTGAGAACTACATGGCCAAAAGTCTATTTTCAATTGATTTTTAATTTTTTTTAAAGGAACAAGTTTTAGTCATTTAAATATCATAGTAATAATTTTTCTTGTTATTGGAACTACTTTCTTTGGTGTGAGATTATTATGTATGCTTGAAACTGCTTCATAGTCTCTGACACCTTTTTGATCTTCATACCGACCTCCAATTACCCTCATGCCCCCAATCAGTCTATTCCCATTATAGGCAGTCCAAAATGTTTATTTTTATTATTATTCTTTCATATCTTTGGCAATAAAATGTTCTCAACTTAATTTATATAAAAAGAGTCTCTTTACTTCCCTAAAATAAGGTACATATGACACCTGTGGGTCGTCTGGAGAATGACGATGACCAGTAATTTTATATCCATGAAAAATCTGTCTTACTCCATAAAGGTGTGATTTCTCAATGCTTCCATTTTAATTTGTATGTCTTTAATTTAAAAAATCACCAATATTTTGTATCTTCTTTGCATAAATTGAGCATCCTATTTTACCCAAGTGAAAGAAAACTCTCATCAAAAGGCTCATTCTTAAGCAATAAGGAAGGGTATTGACTCATATAAATGGAAGTCCTGAGGTAGGATTGGTTCAGGGTAAACACAATCAATCTGTGGTGATTTGACTTCTTCCTTCTTCTTGTTTTGCTTTATTCTCAGACTGATAGCAAAGGGAGTACAGGCTTCACATCCATACATGATAACAGCTAGAAGATGAAAGATGTTGTTTCTGAACATTCTTCCAGGAGAAAAAGAATTCTAGGAGGAACTTAGAGGCTCTGGGGAAACCTTTGTATTTCATTGGTATAAATCAGGTCACATGTCACTCCTTAACCAATCACTGCTAAGGATGATGCAGGCATCATCAGAGGATGAGAGCTAATGTCAATAGTCCTTTTGGCACATAATTTCAGTAAGAAGGTGTGGATATCAGAACAAAATCAGAGTTCACAAAGGAAGGAGAATGGGATAAACACATGCTGGATAGTCAGCCAACAATAACAATATTCAAGTCATCCTGCTCTGAATGAGTTTACTTGTTGCCTTTTGTCATTATATCTAAAATGATGAGAAAATTGTCCATACATGTTAGCAGATGCCAGAGAGAAAGAATGGTTTTCCTGTACATGCTTAAGTCATTTTTCTGATGTCTTGAAGGATTTTGCTCCTGGCAAACTTCTCCTAGAAGATTCATAATTCTTGGTAATTTCAATATCTATATAAACGATCCTTTAATGATGTGGCTACTTCCTTAGCTCCTTGATCTTCCTATCTTCAGTGACCTTGTCCTATATTCTCTCTTGCTCATCTTTCCCAGTGTTATAATTTAGAACTTGTTATTACCAAAACCTACACACTCTTCTTAATCTCAATTTCAAACATCATTCTTTCTCTTCTTTTACAATAGACATTATTTTTTCTTTTTTTTTTTTTTGGTCTGGCTCAAGTCTTTTTGTATCCCAAATCCAGAAACCATAATGCTCACCAGGGCCTTTAATCCACTGATTCTACCACTTCATCCTTTCTCTTACCTGCCTTACATCTTCACTCCTTTCTTTAGTCTGCTTAAATTTCCTCATCAATCATTATTGTCACTCTACTGCATATGGATCCAACTTTTTGGTTCCTGTCTATTTTTTTACACCCTTTTTTTGTCAAAGTACAAACCTAATTAAATTGAATTCTCCCCTTAATTTATGGCTGAATCTACACACCTGAACAAAGCTAGATGACTCCATAGTTATCTCACTTTAAATTCATGATTACTAATCTCAAGTGAGCCCTTCATATTGTCTGGCCATCAGACTATATATATATATTCCTAGTCCATTAACCCTTCTACTCTCTTAGATAATTATTTCATAACTTCACTTTTCTTCTTAAATGTCTAATCTCCTATCTGTACACTCACTCTCAGCTTATGATCTTGCTTTTGCTTCCTATTTTACTGAGAATAAAGAAGTCAACAGATGAGAATTATCACTGGAACCCAACACCAAATTTACTCATATGGTCATCTTGGCCCATATACTGGGCCTCTTGTTTGTTTTTTGTTTTGTTTTGTTTTTTTGCGGTACGCGGGCCTCTCACCGTTGTGGCCTCTCCCGTTGCCGAGCACAGGCTCCGGATGCGCAGGCTCAGCGGCCATGGCTCACGGGCCCAGCTGCTCCGCGGCATGTGGGATCTTCCCGGACCGGGGCACGAACCTGCATCCCCTGCATCGGGAGGCGGACTCTCAACCACTGCGCCACCAGGGAAGTCCTGGGCCTCTTGTTTTTTTTTTTTTTTTTTTTATTTTTATTTATTTATTTATTTATGGCTGTGTTGGGTCTTCGTTTCCGTGCGAAGGCTTTCTCCAGTTGCGGCGAGCGGGGGCCACTCTTCATTGCGGTGCACGGGCCTCTCACTCTCGCAGCCTCTCTTGTTGTGGAGCACAAGCTCCAGACGCACAGGCTCAGTAGTTGTGGCTCACGGGCCTAGCTGCTCCGCGGCATGTGGGATCCTCCCAGACCAGGGCTCGAACCCATGTCCCCTGAACTGGCAGGCAGATTCTCAACCACTGCGCCTCCAGGGAAGCCCTGGGCCTCTTATTACTGTGAGTGAAGCTTCTCTGCTCCTGGCAAAGGTCAGCTTTTTCACTGGTGCACTTACCCATGCCCTCTTGCCTTCTGAAGATCAATATTTTAGAAAATCTTGCCTTTTTTTCCTGTATCTTCTTATTTTCTCCCCATAAGCATACAAATCGTGTTATTTTTCCTCAACTTTAAAAAATACCTTATATTGATCCTACTTACTCTGCTGGCTTTTATCCCCTTTATCTCTGCTCCTCTTTGCAGCAAAACTCTTCAAAAAGTATTCTCTATACTCACAGCCTCCAGCTTCTCTCTTCCTGTTCTCTCTTGAACTTACCTCCACCAGGCCTTCGTTCCTCTCTATTAAAGTTATTCTTGTCAAGGTAACCAAGTGACACACTATCCTACCATCCAACACAAAGGCTCATTCTCATTCTTCACCTTGTTTGCGCTATTGGCATCATTTAGCACAGTATCCTTTACACATTCTCTTTCCTTGGCTTTAACATGCTCCTGGTTTCTTCTTACTGACTGTTCTTTCCTTGTTGCTTTTGTTGGTACCTCCTCACCTCCCTAACCTCTAAACTTTGGAATGCTCCAGGGCTCAGGCTTCAAAATTTTCTCTACACTATAAACTTTCAGAACTCCAAATCTGTATCTCAGGTTCAAATGCCTTCCCCCAATTTTAGGCACATGTAGCAAACTGCCTGCTCAGCATCTGCATGTGGGTAAGATTAAGGCTAAGGAAGAGGCTTAGTGAATTGAGCTAAGGAATACAATTAAGATCAATGACATGTCTCCACGAAACTTGAGTAGGGCTAAAGCAAAAGGGATTTCAATAAGTGTGATGTGATCGGATATTCTCTGGAAACTGAAGGACTAGCTGTTTTAAATCAGGGTGGTTTGAGGAGAAAATAGATAACCTGAACCCTTAAGGGGTACATCTGACACCTGGGCCTTGGAGAATTTTCCGAGATACTTTATCTACGGAGCTCATCTCAAAGCCTACCAGATTAAAACGTCACTCTTAATAGAGCCTGTAGTGCCTGCTCCCCATGGCTAATGGTGCAGGCAGTAGAGACTGATTTACTAGGAGCAGTGCTGGTCTTTGGTAAAGAAACTGAAAGTCAGAGGGATGCTGTGGAAAAGTCTTTGGAACAGTGTATGATTGAATAGTGAATATTTCACCTGGAGAGTCTCACATGCCCAGTGCTTTGTGAGCTTATTAGAATACATCAAAGAAACTCCTTCATGAAGTACCCAGCTGTACATTTGTGTTTAAACCAACCTTGGCATCATTTTCCAGAAAACTGGAATGCATCAAGGAAGAAGACATTGGGTGTATGGCCCACATACATGGGCTAATTAAGATACCCAATCAGCTTTATTATCTGTGACTGGACTGCTATTGAAAACTGTATCAGGGCCATTGTTCCAGCTCTTGTTAGGGAGCTTATACTACGCAGGGTCTAGAGACTTGGGTGGGGGTGGGGAGGGGAAGGGAAGGAGTCCAATGCCAGGACCTTTAGAGAAAGCTTTTGAATTGTGGTTGGAACACACCATTGAAATGTTAGTGGGGGGTGAAAACTCTGAGGTATAGATGCAGCAGAGATTAATAGAAAGTGTGTAGAGTCTGGCGCTAAGAACTATACATGCTTTCAAAAGTATGGATAAACAAAAAATGCCTCCTTTTCTACAGCAGAATGCCTGACATCAGTTACTCAAGTTACTCAAGAATGCAGGTAGATGCTGAGACTTATATGTGAAGTTTGTGAACACACATCACTGAAAGTACCTTAACATATATGTCAAGACTTGAGGGACTTTTGCACAGAGGTGCCGTGGAGCGCAGTGTCAACAATTATGTCCAGTTAGTGCAAGTTGCTGCAGCAGCTATTTACAATGAAGAGAACTGTAGGCTCCAGGAAATTCCATAAGGTCCTTCAATTCTCACTGCTAGTTGAATTAGAGACAACAAATGGAGAGGCAGGTCTCCTAAGGAAACAAAGCTGGAGTAGTGGGATTGTCCTGCAACTGAAGGACTAAAGGCACAGTACAGATTGAGGGAGCTGACCCTGATGTCGGTACGGTTATGCTGTCTGAGTCTAATGACAGACAGCAGAGTCTCAGGGAATGGGAGTGAGCAGGTCATCCAGCCCTGGCAGGGAAGTTCCTCAAAAGATACCCACGGGTCTTGCCAGTGACTATGCCAGTAGTCTAGCTCCCAGGTAGTACAATTGGCTAACGATTAGCACAAACAGAGCAGCTGCATCCATCCACCCAGGCCTTAGCACCTTGGGGTTCCAAGTTGAATTTGAGGGTGGATTCAGAAAACATAAAGGAGTTCCTAAAATTAAGCAGAAAAGAGGAGGGTTGAAATAATAGTGGGGCTGTTGAGAGAGAGTGCACTCATAAGGACAACGCTGACTTTGCATTTTCATTGATGTATAAAAATTGTCGAGGGACTTCCCTGGTGGTCCAGTGGTTAAGACTCCATGCCTCCACTACAAGGGGTGTGGGTTCCATCCCTGGTTGGGGAACTAAGATTCTGCATGCTGCGTGGCACAGCCAAAAAATAAATAAATATGAAAAAATAAAAATAAAAATTGTCAGAAACTGAGAGATGGGCTGCAGGAAGGAGCAATTTTAGCACATGAAAGAAAACCATCTTAGTAAAAGATCCCCTTTTAGAATATAGGACCCCTGGAATAGGCTGCTGAAAGAGATGGTGTATATATACAGGGATGAGTCTTTGTCCTAAGAGGGGAGGAAGTAAGGCAAACAACTCAGGCTAAAGATGTGGCTTCTTTTCTGGATGCTTATGAAGCTTCCTAGGCAAGAACCACTGGAGATAGAAGCTGACACAGGGGAAGGGAGTAGAGGCAAAGGGAACAATCTGCCTGGGTTGGGAGATGTGTCCCATGTAGAGAGAGAAAAGCTTTCATCCATTCAGGTGACTTGGGAGCCAGGGAGACATTCTTTAAACACAATTACCGAAAGGCAGAGAGAGGAGAAGAGTAGGGTGCATTCACATCTCTTAGAGGAGAGAGGACTTCTCTATAAAAGGAAGAGCCTGGAGGTAAACTTTTAAAGAATATGTCATACAGAGTGAAGTAATTCAGAAAGAGAAAAACAAATACTGTATGCTAACACATATATATGGAACCTAAAAAAAAAAAAAAGGTCATAAAGAACCTAGGGGCAAGATGGGAATAAAGCCGCAGACCTACTAGAGAATGGACTTGAGGACATGGGGAGGGGCAAGGGTAAGCTGTGACAAAGCGAGAGAGTGGCATGGACATATATACACTACCAAACGTAAGGTAGATAGCTAGTGGGAAGCAGCCCCATAGCACAGGGAGATCAGCTTTGTGATCACCTAGAGGGGTGGGATAGGGAGGGTGGGAGGGAGGGAGACACAAGAGGAAGGGGATATATATGTATAACTGATTCACTTTGTTATAAAGCAGAAACTAACACACCATTGTAAAGCAATTATACTCCAATAAAGATGTTAAAACAAAAAAAACAAAAAAACAAACAAACATACTTTGCCAGTCAGCTGTGGAATAGAAGGCAACTCATGCTGGTGCTGGGCTTTCCTTTGGAGGAAGGTAGGAGAGGGGAGAGGACAGGAGCCGAGTGCCCTTCTCTAGCAGAAAAGGCCAAGGGGGAGATGTGATGTGATGATGGGCTGGAAGGAAAGGCTGGGCATCCACAGCAGCCTCGTGATTGTGACATGTTATGCATGAGCATAGTGACCCATCACACAATCCGAGCCATTTTCAGTAAACTACACACTTTGTGTTTGGCTTTTATCAAAAACCTGGTGTTAGGGTTGGGTATTTGGGTCAAGTTTGGAGTCAAGTAGACACAGATGTGTTACATGTAAGTGGGGGATGTCTAATAGCTGAGCTATATACATCATTTCCATTGATGTATAAAAGTGTTTTTTATCTCTAGAGCTTTCTTTAAAAATTCATATAGTTCTATATCTAGTGTATCTTGAGAAACACATATACAGAAACTTGGTGATAACTTAGTGATGAAACATCTCACATAAATATTCAAAATGTTTTTGTATAGATAAGTGAAAAGTAAAAGATAAGTAAAAGTGAGAGTGAAATGAAATAAAAATTATCAGGCATTTAGTGGCTTATTAATTAACCAATTTCATAGCTTCATTGGAAGCAACATTTAGCAGTTAACATTCTCATATTTATATAAAGAACAATCAATAAGCTAAATCCTATGTTTTTATTGCCAGGGAATGTATCAGTGCATTCACAGAGTACATTCTCACTTCTTAAGCCAAATATTCCTTCATCAAAGAAACAAAAACAGGATTAAAGAACTAAAATTTTAAATTAATTTAAAATTTAAATTTTTGATATTTTACTTCATCAATTTGATATTTTGCTCAATACAATTTTTGTGTCAGCTTAGCTTTTAAAATACATTGCACTTGATATAATTTATCTTGATTACTGAGTTATTTGGGACCTTCTAAAATTTTGTGCCTAAGTGCCAGAGACTCTGTCTTTTCATCCTGGTCCCCACTCTGGGTGGCAGCAACATTATCTATTTGTGCTGGTTGCGGAGATGAGCAGCAGTTGCAGAAAATCTGCAGCACTGGTACCCAGAGTTGGAGGAATTGTTTATGATATTCTGGAAATTTCCTTAATTTTTTGAGATAAGCTCCTCTTTTAGACGTGACCAGTTCTAGTGAAAATTAGTAACCCCCAAGGTAAGGCCTAATGTACATCTAAAAAAGAGACATCTTTCAAGTATTGCTAGATTGCACATTTCTTTGAAAGTGTATCAGGAGATTCATTTAGCAAGTTTAGAAAGTAAACTCCCGGCCTGAGTGCAGTAAGTAGACAATGGAGAAGAGATACAGTATACAGGTATACAATTAAAAAACTCCTGTTGGAGTGAGACAGATGGTGAGGGTTTCAGTTTTGCATAGGAGGAAAAACGTCAGAAGCCTTTGGGAATTCACACTTTTCCCTTTAAACTCTTTACTCCTTTCATCTTTTAGAATTAAGCTTCCTTGAACTCCACCCAGCCAACACTGTTCTATTTTGAACCTTTATTATGTTTTTATGTCCTCCCATTTTCCTACACGGCTCCATGTAGACACACATAACTTTTTTTTTTGAATTTTATTTATTTTTTATACAGCAGGTTCTTATTAGTTACCTATTTTATACATATTAGTGTATATATGACACACATAACTTTTGAGTCAACCACAGAAGCAGCAAGAAACACAATCGGCTTCTCCTTAACTCCCTTGCCCCCTCCACTTAATCTGATTGGCTTTGGATCAAGTCATTGTCCTGAATTTGAGATTCTAGAGCCACCTGTTTTCTGTGTATCTTATTGACCTGTGCTTCTATAGTTGCCAAAAAAAACAGTGGGCCAAGTGTGTCAGATTTAAGCCCCAGATGCTCAATGGTCACTAAGTGCAGCACCACTATGGCCTCAATTATAAGTCCAGAGGACTGATGCTTTCCTTACTTTAAACAGATTCATTCTATTTCACCAATTGCTGCCTCTAGGATCAAAGTTTCAACATAAACTACATCTCTCACTTAAGGCTTACGTCCTGTCCTGTTTTTGATCTTGTTCTTACTGGTTTTTCTGGGTCTTGATCCTGCCACATCTCTCAAGTATCGACAGTTTCTCAGACATATGCTCAGACCTCTAGGAGTGACAACTGTCATATCTTTGTCTTCTTGAGTCCCCAAAATTGGGTGACTATCTGGCTTCCCAAGTTGGTTGGTTGCCTTGGAACTTATTGCTAAGGGAATAACCCAGCTTGTGTTATGGCCCTCAGACAAAAGTGTTTTCTTACAGGTCAAGAAAACCAAGCATAAAAATATAAATATCTGTTGAATGAATAAAGGTGAGTTATACTGCCTCATTTGGTTTTCCTGTGATAGGGAGGATATAAATAAAAACTAAAGTTGGCTGAGTGATACATTTAGCTAGCTTATTTTCAGAAAAAAAATAGATGGTTTTGTAAATTCATAATGCGCTTTGCTTGCAGGATTTGTAAACAGACTCTGGAGGCAATGCTAAAGAAACAGATTCAAACCTGTTCTGACATGGCACCAAATTGCTATTAGGGTTTAGCTTTGTAAGCTGACAATCTAGAAGGACAATGCTCATTTTTAAGTACTACTATGTTAATTTAAAAAATATTTTCAGTGCTTTACAATCACACTTCAGTGCTTTGTATTAAAGGATCAGATTCAATAAAAGTTAGTGTTTATATTCTGAAAATGAAAAATGAAGCAGGGATGATCAGGTCACTGATAAGCACCAACATCTGCATTAGAAGCCTTCATTCATAAAGGTACTTACTGAGATTTTCAAAAGCTACAAAAAACATATTTAGCTATGCCAATAATGAATCAACACTTTATTAGCCAAAGTTATAAAATTCAAATTACATTAAACCTCTAGTGACCCTTGACTCTTCTTTTTCTCTAATACCCTGTATTAATCTATATTAATTTTTTACTGCTGTTGAAACATATCACTACAAACTTGCTTAAGCAACACAAATTTGTTATCTTACAAAGTTCTGTCAGTTTAAAGCCTGACGTGGGTCTCACTGGGTGTAGATTCTTCAAGATTAGACAAGACTGCATTCTTTTCTGGAGGCTCTAGAGGAAAATATATTTCCTTGTCCTCTCCAGCTTCTAGAGGCTTACCTTGGCATATGGCGCCCTTCCTCTATCTTTAAAGCCAGCAACACTGTATCTCTCTGTTTCTTTCTTCAGTAGTCACATCTTCCTCTGACTCACTCTTCTACCTCCCTCTTTCACTTTTAAGGACATTTATGATTACCTTGGGCCCACCTGGATAGTCCAGGATCATCTCCTTATTTTAAGGTCAGCTATTAGCAACCTTAATTCCATCTGCAACCTTAAGTCCTCTTGGCCACATAATCTAACATATTCACAGATTAGACATGGATGCTTTGGGAAGCCATTATTCTACCTTTCAAATAGCAAATTGCTACCAGTAGCAAAGCTTGTTTTCTCTCCAAATATATCGGACTCCCACCACTTCTCATACCACCACTGCTACCCCTGTGGCCCAGCAGCATCACCTCTTGTCTGGATTATTGCATCAGCTTCCTAACTGGTCACTGCTTTATTCTTGCCCTCTACAGACTGTTCTCCACACAGCAGCCTGGTTCATCTCTTAAACTATAAGTCAGATTTACATCACTTTTGGACTCAATTCGCCTCCCCCAGTGCTTTCCGACTCAGAGTAAAAGCACGAGTCATTAGAGTGATTTCAGGCCCTCCATAGTCTGACAGAGTTACCTCCTTGACCTCATCTATGCTGTTCTCTTCTTTAATCACCTTACTCCAACATGGTCCTCTTGATGTAGTGCCAGTAGGGTCAAGCTTATTCCCTCTCAGGGCCTTTGCACTTGCTATTCCCTTTACTTAGAATGTTTTTCTCCAGATTTCTCTAATGGTTCATTCCTTCAAAATACCACCTAATGAGAGAGTTTTTCTCTGGACGTCTATATCTAAAATAGCACCCTTGGGACTTCCCTGGTGGCGCAGTGGTTGAGAGTCCACCTGCTAATGCAGGGGATGCGGATTCGCGCCCTGGTCTGGGAAGATCCCACATGCTGCGGAGCAACTAGGCCCATGAGCCACAACTACTGAGCCTGCGCGTCTGGAGCCTGTGCTCCGCAACGAGAGAGGCCGCGGTAGTGAGAGGCCCGCGCACCGCGATGAAGAGTGGCCCCCGCTCGCCGCAACTGGAGAAAGCCCTCGCACAGAGACGAAGACCCAACACAGCCAAAAATAAATAAATAAGTAAATTAAAAAAAAATAAAAATAAAAAATAAAATAAAATAGCACCCTTGCCCAGTCCCAGTCTCATCTTTGATTTTTTTCTTCTCAGTACTTATCACCATCTGGCGTGTAACACCTTGCCTGTCTCCTTCCAGCAGAATATAAGCTCCACGAAGACAAGGAACATTGTTCATCACTATATCCTTAGCACTGGGAAGAGTGCCTGGCACAGATCACGTGTTCAATAAATATTTGTAGAATGAATTGTGTTATTGCAAGAAAGAAATCCATCATATAGAAATTTCTCTCTGTGGTTCATCTTGAAGGTTTTAAAAGAAGTTCTGACTAGATGTTTTCAGATATATATTTGCTCTTGCATTTTTAGAAAACTTTTTTTATCCTTCCATTAATACTTTGTCTAGTCACCAAGGAACAGGTCTAACATCTTGATCTTTTTATCTAGGTCATGGGTGCCACAGTTCACATTCTTCTTTTATTGATGGAAAAAACTGTTCACTAATAAATATGAATTAATGTACAGAAATGGTTTATTGTATTTGCATTACACTATAGTCTAACTAATCATGACACATTTACCATCATTGACATGAATTGCTAAGTTAAGATTGTTTTCTTGATTACAAAGGCATATATTTTTTGCCTTTGGTATGAAATCATTTTGGTTGATCTAATTTGAGATTAATAATGGAAAACATGCATTTGTATATGTAAATCATCATTTAGAAATGAATGATTTAAAAAAATTCTCCCACAATTAAAATAATACATTTGAAAGAAAATTTAGGATCAGAATTCCAATTTGTTTTTTTTAAACACATCTAGTATGCTAAAAATTCTGAGAGCCATTAATAATCTATAAGGCAGTTATACATATTTTATACTAAAGGATGTCTATATCTTAATAGGTAATAAGCTACTTACAAAAACACTTTCATGAATTTTTAATCTTTATTTGGAACAACAAAAATCTGTCATTTTAGAAGGTCAGGTACGACAAGCAACTATAATAAAATAGTATTTGGTCTTGAATCAGATAGCTATTTACTTGCAGTTGAAAAGGTAGTTAGCTGTTGTAATTTAACCAACCAAGACTTCTCTATTCAGATGATTAATTAAATGACTAAAGGAAAAAAAAATACTTTCAAAAAGGATCTCTCCCTAAAGAAAGACAATGTGGAATAGTGACAGGCCACTGAATTCAGTGTGTAGTTTGCTAAACATCTTGGATGAATGAGGTGAGAAAACTTATTTATATTCTTTGAACCTCAGCTTCTTCATTTGTCAAATGTGGCAATTGGACCAAATCATCTCTGAAGTTCTTTCTACACCTAGAATTTCTCAATTTGGCTTATTTTTGTTACTATTTCACAAAAGACATATTTTCATTCTTTATACCATGTGTTTCTCAGGCATCCCTACGAAAGGTAACGATGAAAAACAATTAATACTAATAAACACAATGTAGATAAAATCTCAAGACACTTCAAGAAATAATTACTTTCCTAAAACTTAATCAAATTATTCAAAAACAGAGAATAACATATAAAATAATTTAAAATAAGCCCTCAGGGCTTAATGAAAGAATAATGCATTTTACTGTTTATCTTTGTTTTTTAATTGAAGTATAGTTCACTTATAATATTATACTAGTTTCAGGTATACAACATAGTGATTTGATGTTTTTATATCACACCAGAGTTATTATAATATTATTGACTATATTCTCTGTGCTGTACATTACGTCTCCGTGGCTTATATATTTTATAATTGTTAGCTTGTCCCTCTTCATCCCCTTGTTTTGCCCATCTCCCCCACTGCTATCCCCTCGGGCAAGCACTAGTTAATTCTCTGTGAGTCTGCTTTTGTTTTGTTATATTTGTTTGCTTTGTTTTTTAAAGTCCACATGTAAGTGAAAATATACAGGATTTATCCTTCTCTGTCTTATTTCACTTAGTATAATACCCTCCAGCTCCATTTATGTTGTCGCCAATAGCAAAATTTCATTCTTTTTTATGGCTGAGAATTATTCTATTGTATACATAAACTACTTCTTTATCCATTAATCTATCTTTTGATATGAAATATCTGAAGGCTGTTGATTTTCACAGGGAAAATATGGTTGCCTTAGTTTAGATTACTGCAAACAGGTTTGAAGTTAACAACTTCATATGTTCTGTTTGTAGTGGAGGGATGGGGAGGAGCCCTATTAAAGAAGAAATGACGGGCTTCCCTGGTGGCACAGTGGTTGAGAGCCCGCCTGCCAATGCAGGGGACATGGGTTCGTGCCCCGGTCTGGGAAGATCCCACATGCCGCGGAGCGGCTGGGCCCGTGAGCCATGGCCGCTGAGCCTGCGCGTGCGGAGCCTGTGCTTCGCAACGGGAGGGGCCACAGCAGTGAGAGGCCCGCGTACCGCAAAAAAAATAAAAATAAAAATAAAGAAGAAATGACAAGCAAAGGACGACCTCTGTACAGCAATAACAAAGCTCATGAAAGACTTTTCATCTCTTCCTTTATCTGCCCAGAGCCCTAAAATCACATCTTTTTTGTTGGGATTTTATCAGGTTAATTAACATTTTGAGTTTTTGTGATGACTATTACATGTTGTCAGCATTGGCTCAACCTGTATTTTAACAGAGGTGAAAGTTCTAGTCTTGTGACTGAGTTAAACTTAGCCACAGATGAAGTTACAGAAGCTTGTGAAGTGGTAGTTTTTAAGGTGTCATACTGATCTCTCTCAAATCATTTTATTTTACCAAAAAAAGGTGTAAGAGCCTTTCTGGCCATCAAAGTGGTTTTATGAGTTTGACTCACAGTACCAGTTTTTATGTTATTCACACATATTCTTTCTCTTCTGTTAGGATTCACAGACTACTCCAGAGATATTTTGCAGAGATTTCCTCCTGTTTCTCCCTTCAGTGTTCTATTGCAGTGGTACAGAGCTACATGCATGAAAGTACTTTGAATTTTTTTCTGAGAAAATGGGAAACCAATTACGAAATGTATTAAATATCGGTGTTGTTAAGAGCCCTATTTGTTAGTCACAGTGACATGAAAAATTTTAAAAATTACCTGAGGATGAAATACTCTTAAGAAAGAACCTTAGAGCTCCAGGCCACTAATAATTTCTTAAGTAGATCTGAACAAACAGTGCAATACTGTGACATTCTTATTAAGAACAGTTTGCCTGTTACTATAGTTTATGCTATCAAACTTAGTGGTGATTTCCATGGTTGAGTAAATGTTACAAAAAAAAAAAAAAAAAAAAACAACTCTCCAGAATTCTTCAGGTTATTCAATAAATTTGTATAATATTATTTTAAGTAATGGGGAAGGACAAGTTTATAAGCCTCACAGTCGTATAATATAGGTCTCTATTCTTTCCAGAAATTAGAATACTTATTTCAATTTGCATATTGTCAGTGCTCTCTATTCATGTTTGTTTGTATCACTATGCTTTTTTTTTTTTTTGCAGTACGCAGGCCTCTCACTGTTGTGGCCCCTCCCGTTGCAGAGCACAGGCTCCGGACGCGCAGGCTCAGCGGCCATGGCTCATGGGCCCAGCCACTCCACGGCATGTGGGATCTCCCCGGACCGGGGCACGAACCCGCGTGCCCTGCATCAGCAGGCGGACTCCCAACCACTGCGCCACCAGGGAAGCCCGTAATTTTTGATTTGAGAGAAATAGCGAACAATTTTTCCTATAGTTTCCCCTTGTTATCATCACAGGGGGAGGAAATTACTAGAAAATGTATCTCACTATTTATTCCCATCTAGAGCACTGCTCCTTCTCATTTAATCCTTCATCTATTCCAAATTCTCTTTTCTACTTAATCTGACAATGCTGCCTTATTCTTTGATGCATAAATTCCAGACACAGAACTCTGAAGAAGATACTCAGTAGTATCTACAAACTAAAATAAATGATGTAGCATGAGCTTGGAAGTTAGCTTGAACTCATGTCCCAGCTCTACCTCATTTTAGCTTCTTCATGCAACCAAAAGCAACATCCATAGAACTCAAGTCCATTATTTCTTGAATTCCGTGAGAGAAAACATATAATCGCCCAGCACTATTCTTACCATTTTTCCCTTCAGTTCCTTGCCTTTACATACAGGACCTCTCCTCAAGCTATTTCCTCAGTGAAATTTCCTTGCCCACCTGCATAAAAAAGTTCCTCTTAGCCCTTAAATTTAAGGCATTTGTGTTGTCCCCCCTTTTTTTTCCTCCTGAGTTCTATGACAAACACCTCTACTGGCAGACACCAAGTAATGTCTTTCAAGGGTCAGAAGATCAGAAAACTGAAACACGCAAGCTGAAAACATCAAACTCCTCTTAATAACTACCTTAGGACTATGTATTATAATGATTAAATGAGGTAATAGCTTTGAAAATAAATGGTAAATAAGTAAGGTCTTTATAATGGGTGTCTTAGTTCCTGCTGCTATAACAGAATGCTATAGACTGGATGGCTTATGTACAACAAACACTATTTCTTATAGTTCTGGAGGCTGAAAGGTTCAAGATCAAGGTCCAGCAGAATTAGTGTCTAGTGAGTGTCTTCTTCCTGGTTTGCAGACAGCTGCTCTCACATTTATGTCTGTATTTATGCACACACACACACACACACACACACACACACTCACAGAGGGAGGGAGGGTGGGAGAGAGAGAGAGGGAGAGAGAGAGAAAGAGAAACTCCTCCTCTTCTTATAAGGCCATTTATCCCATCCTGAAAGCTCTACCCTCATGATTTAATCTAGCTCTAATCAGTTCCCAAAGGCCCTTATCTCCACATACAATCACATGGGGGGTTAGGGCTTCAATATATGAATTTGGGGGGAACACAAACATTCAGTCTATAACAAAGGGTAGCTATTATTATTTTTTAGTTCTGGTTGCCTGTGTTTCTTTTCTTTTTTTAAATTAGGTTATAGTTGCTTTACAATGTTGTGTTAGTTTGTGCTGTACAACGAAGTGAGTCAGCTGTATGTATACACATATCCCCTCCCTCTTGGACCTCCCTCCCACCCACTTCATCCCACCCATCTAGGTCACCAGAGAGCACCGAGCTGAGCTCCCTGCACTATACAGCAGGTTCCCACTAGCTATCTGTTTTACACATGGTAATGTATACATGCCAATCCCAGTCTCCTAATTCATCCCAGCCCCCCTTCCCCCACGCGTGTCCACACGTTCGTTCTCTATGTCTGCATCTCTATTCATGCCCTGCAAATAGGGTCATCTATACCATTTTTCTAGATTCCAAATATACGTGTTAATATACAATACTTGTTTTTCTCCTTCTGACTTACTTCACTCTGTATGACAGACTCTAGGTCCATCCACGTTTGTGAAACTAAGTTTACTGCATGTGTTAACTCAATGGGGTGCAAACAGAAAACAATATTTTCCAAATGCTGTCTTCTAACAGGTTAGGTCAGTCCACTTTGCTCATCCCTGTGAGGCAGATAGCATAGTTTTTCCATGCATGTTGGGATGTTAGAAGAAACAGAGAAAATTGCAATCAAATATAAAACTACACCTTCAATCTGTTGTCTAATTCAAAGCCTGAATTCAAGCTCTGCATATAAAGAACAGGTAAAAAGGTCTGCTTTTCCACTCTTCTTGATACACCTCTTTTCCACCAGTTTTGCTCCTTCTGGCATCTGGAAGGCTGTACACTGTATGTTGAATTTGATTGATTATGGACATATAATAACTTTGTAGAGCACAGACTGAATTAGATTTCAGGATGCATATCATGCAAGAAGAATAAATTTTATTTTGTGAAATTTTGAGTCTCTCCTCTCTCCCTCTCTCTCAAGGTAGACAGGACTCTGTGTGTGTGTGTATGCGTGTGCGTGTGCGTGTGTGTGTGTGTATGGAATTTCCACGTAAAGTGTATTTCATACCATGGGTTATGATCAAAAAGGTTTTCAAATCACTGGACCATTGGTGCTACCAATTAATACCTTCTGTTCTTGGAACATCAAGCTTGTTTTCTCCTGCGGTATTTTTGGTCTCTTCAGAGACCTCTCATGGAACACTCCTCATTTTTTCTTTGGATGATGCGCTCTCCTGTCAACCTCTTATCACATCCTAGCTCCTGCCTTCCAGGAGTGCACCTCTGGTTTCTTCATCAAAACAGGCAGTCCTCTCTAGCGGGGTTCTTTCCAGTTGCACTAGGCCAATGGGACATACCCATCCTTGCCCAGGCAGCATGGAAATGCAGGTTGCTTCTACTGCAGTCCTTTTCATCCAGCCTTCCACCCTCAGACTTCTCTGGATGAAAACCAGGTTCCAGTCTCTTTGGTGCCCAAACTTCAGAGACTCAAGTTAGGCTCTTGGAATAATTCTGTCACACTCTATCCCAGCACTGGGAGAGCTTATGAGGTTCAAAAACTCAGTAATTATCCAGTTGGAGAGTGAGGTCACAGTCTCTCCTGCTGATTGTCAAACCCTATCTCTATGATGGTTCTTATGGGTACCTACTGACTTGGCTGCTGAGCCAGGGAAGCAGTGGAAGAGAGGGAAATCCCATAGCTTTTATTAAAACTAATAATTTTCTTCAAAGGATCTTCTGAGTCTTTTTAAGTTCAACAAATGTTTTAGGAACTCTTGTATAGATTGAGGGTAGAATTGGCTGGAATCACAAGATTGGATTTGGCTACTTATTCACAAGTTCTGTGGAGATGTATCTAGTACCTCCAAGACGATGGTGAATGAATTATTGATTATCAGTGGTTCCAAGTTTGGGGGCCTCAGTGAAACTATGAGACAATAAGAAAAGTACCCTTTACTGTTTTATTAAATTTAATATTGTACTTCTGAATTACCATCTTTTTATTGAATCTTCTTTCTAGGACTTCTCTACTGTGCTGATGACCAAGATCCTCTCAGTGAGCACTTTGTGATTCTGGATATATATATATTCCCCTTAGCTCTCTTTAAATAATAGGAAAATATATCCATAGTGTGACTTGATTGGTCCAAGTGTGAGCACTTAATTTACGTTGTATCAGTGATTCCATTTTCTGGGATTTTTCTTTAAGACATGAATTTAGAAAATGTGCCTCTGAATCACTTTCCCTCCAATGAGTGTGTTCGACTTTTATAAAAACAGGACTTGTTCGTGGTTATTGCTGGGTAATGGCTTCACCATTGTACCCTGATGACCTTCACATGTTTGTACAACCTCGTAGTCAAATGAATACTTGACCTACAGTTAATCTGAGCTTGGCATATTCCTTGTAATCCTTCTAGGATAGGACAGCCTGGGAGGCCTGTAAAGAGCTGCTTCTGGGCCATCTCCCTCTGCCTCTCTCTTCTTCCTGGGAGGCTGTCATGAGACAGTATCTCATCCTCTCCGCATGTCCTATGAGGTATGGGACTTTCTTCCTCACTCCTGGAATAGGGCAGCAGGATGCAGAAACACTTAATTGTAGTTTAGAATTAAACATCCAGCAGGATGTGGAGTCCTGGGTTCCAACTCAGGACAAATGAATCAATCCACAGGGAATGGTGCAAGGACAAATAAAAATTAAAAACAAGAGGCCTAATTCTCCCCACTGCAATAAAGGAAAAGATTGCCTTTAACTCCCTTTTCTTAGGGCATTTACTTTAGAAAACTTGTAAGTTCTTGCTCCCTTTCTTAGAAATATATGTACATTTTTTAATAGCTAAATAAGACTCTTGCCCTTTACAGCCCTGGAATGTCTTTCTCCAGGACCTGGAACCATCTCTTTGAAATGTAAACATCCAGGGAGATAGAGTCACTCTCTTCTGGTCTCTGGGAGGGTAAAACATGGGTTTCCATGGGCTCCTAGTTCCAAAGTGCAAAATTACTTCCTGTTATAAAGACAGGAGAAATTTTTTTTTTTTTTTGGTATAGAGCCAGTTAACTAACACAGTCACCCTAATTACCAGGTAAAATTTAGGATGAACTATGTGCGACAAATGGTGCTACCAAGTCCTCTTACTTGAAGAGTAGTTATTTATCTGAAGAACATGTACGTAATGAGTTGTATCTGCTCAGCTATATGAATGAATGACATGTCTTTCTGTCTTTGCAGTCTCTTAGAGGATTGTATGAGATGCCTGTTATATTCTGGTTTAAAGCTTATTCAATAACAAATTCGTTTTCTTTCTCTATTCTTTACCATGTTTGTGGAGAGCCTTTCTGAGTTAGAAGAGGATTTTCTTTATAATTATATTTTTCCAACAATGGTGTCTAAGCGGTTATTTTTTAAAACCTCACAGGTATGTTTTTATGCACCTCTGATGAAAAACGATGCTCATGTGTCTTATACAGGAATGGATGAGGCTCCATAACTTCTAGGACCTGGCAGCAACAATTGGTCTAAATACAACTTGTCAGGCATCAGTACAGTCCTCATCACACAGCAGAGCTGAGGGTCTTGTACCTGATATGATTTGAGGGACAATATTTAAAAAGGATAAGAAAATTGACCTTTATCAAATGCTCACTGTGTAACCTACCCCAAATCTCAGAAGGTAGTATAGTAAGAGAAGTAAGGGCATAGGCTCCAGTGAATCAGTCTGAGCAGGGTTCTCTTTCTACTTTTTCCCACTTACTGTGTGACCTTGGGTATTCCACTTAACCACACTCATCCTCAGTTTCTTCAGTTAGAAAATTGGCTTTAATAGTACCTATCTCATAGTCATACCATGACGATGAAATGTCAAAATAAATATAAAGTGTTCAGTTCAGAGCCTGGTGCATATTTAGTATCTAACATATAATTGTTATAATTACTTTTGTACTTAAGGGTTTCTAGCTTCTTTCTAATTACACAATTAGAACTTCAATCTTTTTTGTCTTAAAGACCGCTTAATCACTAAGCACCATTCATTAATAAGATGCAAAGGCCCCGTAGGTAAGGTTACCTCTTTAAACTAATTTTAACACCTGTAAGTAGTAGTTTCTAATGGACCCACTCTCTAAAAGTGAAATGTCTTCATCAAAAAGACCAAGGGAAGGGCTGTATGCCTTGGTTGGTGTGACAATTGTGAATGCCAGAGGAGATCTAAGGGGGATGTGAATTGGAAAGATGGGGCCAATCTCTATAATTTTACCAAGCTAAACAGTATAATAACCCCCAAAGAACAGGCCATTTGACAGCATTCATGAAGATAATATACCAGTCTACATATTTTTAACGTATCTGTTCACTGATTTCTCACAACAGCCTTGCAGTGTATATAATTTTGCCTCTATTATATATGAGAAAACTCAGACTCCGTGCATTAGGACAATTAATGAAGGCTGCTGTATCTAAACTACCTCCAAAACTTAGTAGTCTACACATTAATCATAAGAGTTTATTTCTCAGTTTCTTTAAGTCTGAAGTATATCAGGAGTCTGTCCTGGGAATATTTTTTTCCAAGGAGAGACTCCTGCCATTGTGAGGCTGGGCCTGTTCAGTCTTCATTTCCTGAGAAGACAGAGGAAGCTGGATGCCCTTGGAAGTTGAAGATGTACCTGATGTACACTCATGATTCATTGGCATCTTGACCCTAACCTAACAGGAAAAGTGGTTGGGAAATAAAATCTGTGTAGCCAGGATGAGGAAATGGCATTCGTGAGGATCTAACCTGGTTTTGCCACCCCCAGGAAAGTAAGAATATTGGTTGGAATCTCTATTAAGGCAATAGGAATGTTGTAATATTCATGAAAACAGGACTCAGTACAGAATGTTGTAGGAAAGACTCAAGAGGAAAAAACAAAACAAAACTTTTGTTAATGATGAAAAGAACAGTAAGGTTTTTGTAGAGATTCTGCCAGCTGTTAGATTTACTTTTTCCCAGACTTATTTCCTAAGCTTGGGTAAAGCCCATGAAAGCAGCAATGAACTATGGTTCCGAGTGATTCATCTCACCAGTAGCAAATAATCTCCTTTATCTAGGAAAATAATTGTTCTTTATGTTGCTGTAGATGTCATTCTGCAATTTTGTCAGTACTCTGTAAACATAACTCTTGAGTACATTATGGGAGTGTGAGAGAGGCAGGATTAGGTAACAGACTGGGTCAATGTGTATCTTAGACCAGAGAGAAACAAAGATCACACACAAGCTGCATTCTCCCTGAGGGGAATAGAGAAAGACTGGATTTCTTTACCTAGTGCTCTAGTATCAATCAGCCTGAGCCCATGCTCCTCCAGTAATTGTAGATTTGCTTTGATTCTGAAAATAAAAGGTATCTATTAGGACATCTGAGGCAAATCCTTAATGACCGTCATTTGTGAACCTTGGAGACATGGCTTTAAAACAGCTGGTAGCGAAACTCCCACCTCATCTTGTTCTGAGTCACTGGTGGTAAGTTTGCAGTGAGGTCAATTTCTGGAGAGCTTAGTATGGGAGTCAGGAACAGACAGTAGATAACTAATAACAGATAACTGAGATTAGAGCATATACATTTCCCTCATCTCTTTTTACCTCAGATCAAAAGTGTTGTCAAAGAACAGTTTGTCATTTTGAAATGAAGGCCATGGTGTTTTGATTGGGTGAAGAGATGAATGTAACAGAGTGTACTGATCACAGTGGTTTTTCAATAATAATATCAGATAAAGTGATGTTAATTGTTTAATATTAACTTTTTTCTTATTTTAAAATAATACAGGTTCATTGTAAAAATTTAACAAATACAAATAAACAAAAGTGATATAAACATATCACTTTTGGATGGATTATACATAATTCCATCCCAGATATAACCAACTTTTTTACTGAGGTATAACTGACATATAGAACTGTGTAAGTTTAAGATATACAATGTGTTGATTTGATACATTTATATAGTACAGTATGATTACTATGTTAGGATTAGTGAACACCTCTATTATGTTACATAATTATCATTTCTCTTTTTTAGTGAGAACAATTAAAAGCTAGTCTCTTAGCAAATGTGAAGTTTATAATACAGTATTGTTGACCGTAATGCTATGCTGTGCATTAGCTCTCCTGCACTTATTTACTAGTTGCAAATTTGGACCCTAAAAAACATCTTCCCAATGCCCCCCCTCCCTGAGAGCCTGGTAACCATCATTCTACTTTCTGTTTCTATGAGTTTGGCTTTTCTAGAGGCCACATGTAAGTGATATCATATGGTATTTGTCTTTCTCCAACTTTTCTCACTTAGCGTAATGCCCTCAAGGTCCATCCATGTTGTTGCAAATGGCAGAATTTCCTTCCTTCTCATGACTGAATAATATAATAATATTCCTTCTCATGACTGAATAATATTCCATTCCATATGTATATATATATGGAATATGTACATACCAATGGAATATCTTTTATATATATATATATATATATATATATATATATATATATATCTCACATCTTCTTTATTTTATCTATTCATCCATTGATGGAAACTTAGGTCATTTCCATATCTTGGCTGTGTGAACAAACATGGGAGTGCAAATATCTTTTTGATATCTCTTTTCATTTATTTTGGATATATACCCAGAAGTGGAATTACTGAATTATATATAGTTCTATTTTTAATTTTTTGAAGAAACTCCATACTATTTTTCATAGTGAAACAATTTACATTCCCACCAACAGTACACAAGTGTTCCCTTTTCTCCACATCCTCACCAACATGTGTTATCTCTAGTTGTCGTAATAATAGCCATTCTAACAAGTGTGAGGTGATATCTCATTGTACTTTTGACTTGCATTTCCCTGATGAGAAGTGATGTTGAGACCTTTTCATGTACCTCTTAGCCATTTGGATGCCTTCTTTGGAAAAACGTCTACTCAGTTCCTCTGCCCATTTTTAGATTAGATTTTTTTGGTCAGTGAGTTGTATTTTATACAGTTTGGATATTAACCCCTTATATGACATACGATTTGCAAATATTTCCTCACATCCAGTAGGTTTTTTCATTTTGTTAAATTTTTGTTTTTACCATGTAGATGCTTTTTAGTTTGATGTAGTCCCAGTTAAAGCAGCATTTGTCTATTCTCTTAAGTATTTTTTTCTGTATGTCTCTCTCTACAGAAATGCATCATATTACACACACTTTGATTTTTGAAACATGATTTTAAACTTAAAATTTTATTTTGAACATTTTTCTTTGGTTAGTTTTCTATTATCTCTTTAACAACTGAATTACGGATAATGATATCATTATTTCCTCTGCCTAAAATTCTCTTTTTCCTGTTTTTTTCTTTTCTTTTTTTTTCTTAGCTATCTCAAAATGTTATCAATTTCTCAGCAAATGTCAACATGCTGAGACTTTGACTATCCAATCTAAAGTAGCCATCCAGTCATTCTTTGGCATATCATTCTTTGAATTTTCTGTACGCTACTTTATCACAGTCTCATGTCTTCCCTCCTTCCTTCCTTCTTTCCTTCTTTCTTCTCTTGTTACTTCATTCTTTCCTTCTTTGTTTATTGTCTATTTCCCCTTTACCTCAATTTAAATACAAGGTCCTTTCTTCTTACCAAAATGGCTTCCTGTAATTTGCTTTAAAATTCATGTCACTATGGTTTTCTGCTTCTTCTTTGTTATTTGGTTTCTGGAAATTTCCCTTACATTTTCACAAACGTATTTGTGTATTTAAGAAAAATATTAGTTATAACCACAATTTTTAGATGTCTTACATCAGTAAGGATTTGGGGAGAGGAAGGGGAGTTTGTGATCTATCATATTATCAGAAGTTGAAAATTATCCCTGCTTGTTCTCTAAATGCTATTGAATACCTATAGGCAAATTCCTCTTATAATCCAGAATAAAATACTTAGGTTTTACTAAGTTTTACAGACTTATGTTCTATTATAATATAATTTAGAGAGCATGCTTTGTAAGACTCTGTTCCATTTTTACATTACTGCCTGAGATAGAGTTAATCTCCCATGGTTTTCTACAGATTGTATTTGAAAAGTTAAATAGAAGTTAAGAAAATATACACACACTTCAGAAATTGCTGGTAGGTTGTCTAATGCTTTGTGATAGATTCAATTTCTCTGAGTCATTAAATGAAACTTATTTAATATAGGCAAGATATGAGGTTCTTTTTAAACCTGAATATTTAATGTTTCTTTACCATGTTACTGAAGAATAACAAGCTTTTTGTTTTTGTTGGGAAAACAATTGTGGAATTAGGCAATGAGAAGTGTAATCAAGAAATTTTGATTTTAGTGATGAAAAATTTAATATCTGGCCAGTTTATTTTGGAGAAGCAACTTGACCTTTCTGGGTTTTAGCCTCTCATTTGAAAAATGATGAAGATGAACAAGATATTCATCAACATGTTTTACAAATCAAAGTGACTATGTTTTCTGTGATCAAATGTATTCAGGACATCTTGTGGTTTCATCATGACCTAACTCTGATGGCTCTGGTGTGTGTTATCTATTATATAACATTTCTGTACCCTTGAAAAGCCATATAAGTTTTAACTATTAGTCATTATTATTAGTTTCTGTTAGTTTCTACAGATTTCTTCATCTCACAGTTCTCTTCATTAAACAATGTGTTTGAAAATATCTCTGGAGAAACCTTGTTTTCATGAGAACTGAAAAAAATAAGACTAAAATGTAAGTTTCTAAACTTATTTTGGCTAATGTTCTAAAAGACAACCTTACAGGAAGGAGGTATTTAATCCCCTCGCCTTGTGCTTAGTCAAGTAATTATTTGCTAAGTGACTAGAGAATGTATTGATATATTAGGAAAAAGTCAGCAAGAAAGCTCTTTATCTAAAATTCAGGACTCCAGATTTTTACACATATTCATCGTTCAAAATAAACATATTTTTGGCTGCTCTTTAAGGACAAAAAAATTCAGAGGAAAACTTTGGTAAAGTAGATGCTACCTAAACAGAAAGTTAATATTGCTATTTTTTATTTGTTTAGCTGAGTTGAGCAAGATAAAAACACATGGATACCCCTTGTCAATTATTTAGCCAGCGTGTTCCTTCTTTGCCATCATAAAAATGAGGTGCAAGTACTAGGGACTGAGGAGGGGAGCACAGTCTCCCCAACTATGTTCTCTATCAGTTCACTCAAAAAGCAATCCAAGAAATCATTTCATCTAAGCAAATCGGTATACCTGTCATGTAAGTGCATCTTCAAAACAATCTCCAGGCCTATTCTATCCTCCCCCACCTTCCTCTTTCCAACAACTTCCTATCCCTAAACTACTATTGTAAGGAAATCTTGGAACCTGGAATTGATTATAAGATTTTAAATCAAGCTCAACAGTTGGCAAATAATCTTGTCGGTTTATATGATTAACATGTACGTATCAACCTGACAGTGATCACTGTTAAGATATCAATTTTTACAGTGAGGAGGATCAATGGGGACAAATAGAAACTAAAAGACTGAAAGGGAAATAAGAATGACTACTAGGTTTCTGGCTTATGCCTCTAGAGTATGACGGTGCTGTACTCTAACAGTGGGAGAGAACCAAGGTTTTGAAGGAGGGTAATGTGCTCAATCACAGATAGAAGGAGCTTGAAATGCTTTTGATATCCAAGTAAAGATGTTGAGAAGGTAGTTGGATATATGACCCAGGAGAGGTCTATCTGGAACTACAAAGATGAAAAGATTGGAGTCATCAACTCATGGATGGTAATTAGAGCCATAGATCTGAAGTTTTAGAGAGAGAGTTAGAGAGAAGGAAAGATATCTGAGTCTTGAGAAATTGCGACATTAAATAGGCAGGACTAGAAGAATGAACATAAATGAGATTAAAAAGAGAACAGAAATATAGTTGGGAAACCAAGAGAGGGTGATGTCACAGAAACCAAGAAAAGAGAAGGAAAATATCAGAGACAATAGAAATAATGGAGTTGTCTACACTGTCAAATGCTATGGTAACAGCAAATAAGAAGAGGACAGAAAAATATCCATTGAATTCCACAACATGAAGGTCAGTGGTGAGATCAGTGAATTTTCACTGTAGAAAAGACAAAGAAAGCCAGTTTTGAATAGACTGAGGAGTGATGAACCAAAGAAAAGGAGATAAAACTATGAACAGTTCTTTCTAGAAGTTAGATTAAAGGTAAAGAAGAGTATGGTGATAAGCTGGAGGCAAATATGTGGTTGAAGGATGATTTTGTGTAATTGTATGTTAGAGGGATCTAGTCGAGAGGGACTGGTTCCATAAACAGGGATTAGAAACAATCATGAATAATATAAGCATCCTCGGAATACAAAAGTAAGTAGATCTCAAAGCACAGATGAAAGAGCTGTGCTTAAAGAGAGATGGCCTCGCTTCTAATGTAACAGGAGGGAAGAAAACGTCATATGCCTGCATGAGTAGGCTTGTAAATTTCCTGTTTTGTAGGAGCAAACTGAGGGAGTTCCTGTTAGAGAATTTTATCTATTTACTATTGTTTCCCTAAAAGTCAGCTTGTCTGCCTTTTAAGATTTACAATAAAGTTATTATTATTATTTTTGGTTACCATATGTGCCTATAAATGACTAAAGCTTTGTCTGTGGAATTAAACTATGTTAATGATTGAACAATTTACTTAGGCAGAGTTATCCTGAAGCCTTAGGGTAAAAGGCTGTATGCTAAAGTCAATAATAAAGGCTAGATCTAGGTCTGGTTTAATGGAAAGGATCGATACTTTGCAAAAGAGCTTTTGAAAGTAGAATTTTTACACTGGAAAAGAGAAGTTTATTTTTAGCAAAAAAAAAAAATCTTCCCTCCCACCAGACTCTGCAAACCTAATATATGTACTCCCCATGATCTGTCATAAACACAATTACATGTAGTCTTCCATATTTTCTCCTTTTTTCTGTAGCTATAGGAAAAATTATAAATAGAGATTTCTATCGTGATAATTCATTTATTTTAGAAACATGTACTTTTTGATGAATTTAAAAGTTTTCCTCAACTATACCTTATGGAAATCTCTCCAAATCAATTGGAATAGTTCTCATTTATTCTTTTCAATATTTCAGAGTGAGCTTTGTACCATAAATTATTCAGTTATTCCTCTATTGATGGTGATTTAAATTTTTACTGATTTTTGTTTTCTTTTTTGCTTCTATGAACCAATACTGCTAGGATATCCTTGTTATGAAACATTTTATACTAGTGTCATTTTATATGTATATAATGATTCTCAGGAAAGGAGTCTCCAAAGTGTGTATGTAATTTTTATTTTAATGGATTTTGTCAGGTTGCAAACCAACATGGTTGTAACAATTAACATTTTTACCAGCAATACATGAGAGTCCTTTTAACCTTGCATTCCCACCAAATCAAGATGCAAATTTCCAAAGGAAATATTAAGAAAGGTTATCATCCCTAAGGTTGACTATTCAAAATATTTCAAAGAATGAAGATTGATAGGGGACTTGGGAAAAGTATTTCTTTGTATAAAGTTGAACTGAGAGATTCATCCCCAAAGTCAATGGTTGGGGGAGTCCCCTCCTCACTTCAGGTCAGGAGAGTGACATTAACAGAGCTACTAGGGAGTAGAATTTCTAGATAAAATACTAAACATGGAAGCTAAAGTTCAATTGCTATTGCAGATAAACAACAAATGATCTTTTAGTAAAATGTATGTCCAAAATATTGTAGGGAACATACTTCTACTAAAAATATCTGTTGATTATCTTCAATTCAAATTTTACTGGATGCCTGTACTTTAATTTGTTAAATCTGACATCCCAAACTAGGAGAGCTTGATATCCTGAATTAAGGCAACATAATGATCAATGTCTCACACATGCCTGAGAAATCTAGCAGGTGAGAGATGTGCCAGTGGTCTGCTTAGGCTGGGATTAGCCTGCATTCTTCATTCGTCTGATCAAAGAATGAATGTTTCCCCCTCATTTCCCAGATGTAGGAGATGGGCAAGGAAGACTAGTGTGTGTCCTATGCAGGCTTGCTCCTAGATGGGTGAACTGGACTCAGCAAAGGAGAAGCTAGAGGTAGATCTCCAATTTATAAAAACTGAAAAGGGAGTGAGCTAACACCAACATATAGTGCCTTTGTGTGTGGGTCAAGAAAACTTCAGGTAAGAGGATAATGAACAAGATTTCCAAAGAATCTGCAAAAGTAGCAAGGAGTGAGAAAGTTAGCATTAAATCCACCTGACTGAAAGAGTGGGAGACCTCCTCACAAGAGTGAGTTAGATATTTCCTGTCCCTCTCATCTATGCTCTATTTTGACATGGGCAGGTTCAGAAACTGTGGTTGCCAAAATCAAAGAGGGGGAATTGGAGAACGAAGTGTAGAAGGAGAAAAGAAAAATTATACCCCACTCCTTCTGCCTACATTCTGCTTTCAGTGATTCCCGAGGTGGTATGTGAGGGAGAAGACTCAATTTGATTCAGGTTTAGAATGTTGATTCCTATTTGGAATTGGATATTTTTATTAATACAAAAGGCATTTAGTTATTTAAAGTGATTGTGGGATTTTTTTTTTACTACCTAAGGATAAAAAGGAAAGCATGGAGTCATCACACTTTTCATTCAGACACATGAAAAAAATCTTCTTTTCCCAAACAAGTACCATTTGAATGAAAAGTGGGAGAGATATGTTTATTCAACATAAAGGTTATAGATGTTATTAGTCTTTTAAGGTTTATTAATTCAAAGAGGTTTAAATATAAGTTCTTAGGGTAGTTTTTAAAACAATTTAATTTGGGGGAGAAGAATGACAAATAAGGTGATAAAATCCCAGGGGCTGGAGTAAGAGCCACAACCTTAAATGTGTCCAACTTCTGAATTCTAAGAACTCTGTATAATCTTGTATTGTGATTTGCTTTTTAAATATCTTTCCAAATTGTCTGTAAGCCTCTCAAAGGCAGCAGCTATCATATCTTTTCTTTGAATTCCTACCACCAAACATAGTGCCACCTGCACAGTAGGTTAGATATAGATTTCAACTGATTGGTGTCTTCTACTGTTTCTTGAAGGATGAGATATAGTAGAGGGTCTAGATGCTTGGAACATATAAGAACACTATGAATTCAGAAGAGAGGCTGGGGCCCTAGGACAGTTGAAGATCTTACGAAAAGGGCAGGCCATGATGTAAGCTTTGAATCAAAAATACTTTTCAGGCAGAGTATGGACTGAGCAAAATGGAGGTGTGACTACGTGTTTTGTATTCAGGAAATAACGATGGATGGAGATTAAATAACAAAATGTCTAAGAAGACTGAAATTTATATGTTAACTTTTTTGTGTGTGTGTGTGTGGTACACGGGCCTCTCACTGTTGTGGCCTCTCCTGTTGCGGAGCACAGGCTCCAGACTCGCAGGCTCAGCAGCCATGGCTCACGGGCCCAGCCGCTCCGCAGCATGTGGGATCTTCCCGGACCGGGGCACGAACCCGTGTCCCCTGCATCGGCAGGCGGACTCTCAACCACTGCGCCACCAGGGAAGCCCTACATGTTAACTTTTTAAAGTATTTGATGAAGGGAATGATTTGCACAATGAAGATATAAAAAAAAGTTTTTCTCCGTAAGTTTTGAACTGGTAGAATAAAAAGACAAGGTGTTAAAGGCAGCTAGAGTAATGGCCACTTAGAGAGTTTTATAAGAACCCTGGAAGAAGTGGGTAATGATATGGATACAGCAGTGACATAAAAGAGAAAGAATTCATATGGGAGGCTCTACAACAAAGGAAGAAGAGACTAATAGGATGGCAGAAGAGGGAAGAAGGAAGGCTCGCAAGATGGTTTGGAGCCAGAGAAAATGATGAGCTCATTCACAGAAACAGGACAATTCACATAGTGCATTTAGTTGAATAAAAACATAAATAAAATGTGTAGACTTAGAAGATCCTTGCTTACTTCATCCAAAATATTTTGCAAATAAATCTGATATTATGTCTATGAAAATTTTAAACTCTTCCAAATTCATTTTTCAAAAAATAAAGAATATTTACTTTTCTAAAGTTAAATACAGCTGTCTTTTCCTTCTGTTTTTTTGTAATAATTCTGTTGTTTTTAGTTCTCACTCATCAGGCAAAGCAAGATCCTCAGTTATATGGGTATTCTATCAGAGGTTAGATTTTGTTGGGGAAAAAACTCACAATTGTTTATATTAAGTCCTATATTAGTTAAATATTGATTCAAAGACCAATTAGCAGTGACTTAAACATGACAGAAGATTTATGTCTCTGCTGCATAAAATTCTAAGATTGCAACATAGTGGGATTTGGAAGAGTTGCTTTTCCATCATCAGCATAGATTCCATCCCTGGATCCAAGGTGACTGTTCCAGTTGTTGATACTTCCTAGGTGAAAAGAACAGTGAAAGGCAAGTAGCTTCCTTTTAAGAATGTGACCTGAAAGCTGCTCACATCCCATTGGCTAACACTTGTTCACATGGTTTGGGAAATGTTATATTTAGATGGGCATCCCAATGACAATTTGGAGGAGGAGGGATTTGGTTGTAAAATGAATAAGGGGAAGCTTTGCACAGTGACAGTATTGTAGCCAATGAGGTTTATCCAAGGCACAATTATTGCTAATTATAATGAATAAGGGTAGTCTTATGCAGGAAAACCCAAGTCTGCTTATATTTCATGTAGCACACCCTGTCCTCCTGATGTATACTTATTATTAGGCTTTCCTTTTTCATTCTGTTTCATTATTTCTTTATTAGTTATAGGTTTTCTTTAAAGTTTCAATTTATTATTATGTATAACAATATTAAGAGATAAACTTTATGAGTCATATTAAAAATTTTAAGGGTTTATTTGGGCAAAAATGAATTCCAATCAGTTAGTATTGAAACTAGCAGATAGAAAGGAGCCCTGAGGACCTGTATAAAATGAAAAACTTTTATATACAGAAGGGAGCAGGAACAAGGAAGTTATACTAGGCAAAGAAGTGGGTTGATTATGACCAAGTTACTTTCTTTTAGGAGATGACAGGGGTCTGACAGGCAGATTACTTAACTAGTGCTAATCAGACAATTCCTGATTGACTGGTTTAAGATTCCATTTCTGGGAAAGCAGAAACTGTAATTAAGTGAAGTCTTGGTGGTGGTGTGAGGTTTAGCATAAGCAACTCCATTTCAGGTCTGTTGCCTTGTTTTTAATAGCAGAAAGATTCCAAGACACTCGAGGATAATATTCTCTATAATTATTTGAATGGAAGTAGTATGAAGCAATACCACTTGTCAAAATAAGAGGGCCTTTAGGTTTATTCAAAATGATTATTTTCTATTTAGTATCCTAGATATGATATGTTAATTGTAAGAGATAATTTCTGCTGATCTGAATACCCCTTAACCAAGTGTTATTTACATGAATTACTAGTATGCATGAGAGAGTTTCACTTTTTTGTTGTTGAATTGGGTGTATGGTGCACAACAGTTCTTTGGGGGTTGATATTCTTAGGAAGATAAAAGAGAGTAACTATGAGCACAACAGAGATGAGAAAAAGTTCTCTCTCATCCCTTCATCATTGCCTACATTTGGTCAATAGACTGACTTGAGCCATTTAAAAAGTGTTGCTCAAAGGAACAGCTGTAGAAGCTGTGTACGTATATGAATGTGTTTGATTCTGGGCATAAGCAGTGCTGCTTAGAGGCCCAGATAGTCAGTTGTAATGCGATTTCCAGAGAGGTCCATTCTTCACCCATTTCCTCAGCTGTGTTATGGATAATAGGACATATTTGTTATTCTGTGGGCTAGCAGACACAGGAAAGAGAGGTCACTGTGCCTGGAGAAAGACAGCGCGGAGAGTAAACAGAGGTGTATTAAAGTTGAGGGAAGACGGTTATCCTTATCACATTCCTACATAGGGTCCCAGAAATGACTGGGTAGTGGTGGTGATGGGAAATTTGGGGGGAAAGCTTTCTAAATGGATAGGTATAGGCTTGGAGCAGGGGACAGCCATGGGTTACTTCCGATGAGACTTCATGTGTGCTCAAAGACAAAGAAGTTTAAGACAGGGCTTCTCAAACTTTAAGTACAGATGAATTGCCAAGAGACCTTATTACAAGGCAAATTCTGGTTCAGTATCTTGGGTGGGGCTGAGATTGTACATTTCTATTAAATTCTTAAGTGATGCTGCTGTTACACAGGTAAGGCAACTTCCAGTACCAAGGACTTTGCAACAATGAATTAATCAAGCATTCATCCTACCCACTTCCCAATTCACATCCTGAAGTCAGAAATGCCTGGATTTCAAAACTGGCTATTCCACTAACAAGTGTCATTGAGTGTTTGTTTGACCTCCCTGGGGCTTAATTTCATTACTAAAATGGACTTTTATGAGCCTTGTGGTGTTTGCTATTTCTATCCAGCAAATATTTCTATTTTTTCTTATGTACATGGTTGGATTGCATGCCTCTGTTCTTGTGGAGTTAGGTGTGCCATATGTCTACTTTGGCCAATAAAATATAGGCATAATTGTTATATGTTACCTGCATGATTTTCGACCTTCTATTTCTCTCTGCCTTGATTACTGGCAATGTTGTAGTAGGTGTTTCATCATGAGGATCACACAGAGCAGAAACCTCAGCAAACCCTTAGCAGACAGGTAACATGAGGATAAACTTTTATAGTTTTAAGCCACTGAGACTGTAGCAGAGTTTGTTATATTGATAAAGCTGGCTTACATTGACTGGTACGAGCATTAAATGGAAAAAGTCAGATATTTGGCTATTGCACAGATATTCAGATGTTTCCTTTTCTTTTCTCTTCCAAACTCCTGTGATTTAGCTTTTTTTATTCCTCTGTATCTATATTATAAAAGCAATAGGTCATTTTAAAAATGGTGAAAACTATATTTATCCTTTTTTAAAAACGCTTTTAGTCCTTACAAAGTTTTGATTCAAAAATTCAGAACTTACAAATGAATGAATGGGAGCTGTCCAGAAGCTTCTTTCTCCTCATTATCATGACTAATTTCAAGTTAGCTGGAATTGTGCCACTGAAATCTAACCTGTTGGGTGATATTTAACACTATAACTGACTGGGAAACACAATAACTGATAAAGCAGGACCACAAAATGAACACCTAGTCACACTGATGGCAGTTTGCTATTTGTATTGTTAAGCTTTATTTTTGAATTTTTTTTGCTTGCTAAAAGAAGGGCATTTTTATTATTCCTCTGGGCACCCATTTGACTTTGGCCCTTACATGGCAAAGGCTCTTCTTTCTGTTTTTGAGCTTTTAGTTCTTTCCATATTTCATCTACCCTAAGAAATAAAGTGTTAACTAGCATTTCTTTGACCTTTTTACTGGGTTATAATTTAAGTGTCTGGTATTTCTTTTTTTCCCTCACCTTTCTTCCAGCTCTGTAATCCATGTGTCAGAGCAAGAATCACCAGCTAATCAAAATAGAGATAATTTACAAGGAATGTTTAAACCAGTCTTTCTTTGAACTTTCCTTGTAATTATTCTCCATCATTTCTCCAGTTCTTTTTTTTTTTCCCCATTTATATCCTAATTCTATCTTCTAAGGAAAGGATATTTTTCCTTATCTCTTATCAGACTTACGTTGCTTTAAAAAATGTATCATTCAAATCTTAAATATTAATTTATAAGAATTTCTCTTTTCATGAGTCTCCTTACTATATATATGAGATCTTTGATATTCAGGTACAATAGCTGAGTATGGGGATGTCTGTGTGTGTATATATAGTTCTGTGTATATGTATATATAATATACATCTAGTATATAGAAAGCTCTATGTAAGTGTCAGCTACTGCTGTTAATGCTTAGTTTTTCTACATGCTTCTATCCACAAGCCCTTTGCATTAGCCAGGTTTCTCCAATCAGAACTTGTAGTAAGGAGATTTATTATGAGGATTTGGCTCATGTGACTGTGGAAGCTAAGAAGTCCCACTATCTGTTGTCTGCAAGCTGGAGACCCAGGAAAGGTGGTGTAATTTCCCCTCATGGAAACAGCATGAATAAAATAGTTGTCAGAATGCGTCTAAAAAAATCCCATTCTGAGGGCTGGAAATGTTAAGATGAGATGTTCCAAGTCAACTAGGCAGGTAGGAAGTAAAAAAAGGGTGAATTCTTCCTTTTTCTGGTTTTTGTTCTATTCAGGCCCTCAATGGATTGGATGATGCCCACCCCACATTGGGGAGGGAAACCTACTTGACTGAGATCATGGACGCAGTTGCTGATCTCATCTGGAAACACCCTCAAAAACACATCCAGAAATAATATTTAATCTGGGTGCCCCATGGCACCCAGATTAAATATTATGCAGGGGACATGGGTTCGTGCCCCCTGCATTAAATATTATGCAGGGGACATGGGTTCGTGCCCCGGTCCGGGAATATCCCACATGCCGTGGAGTGGCTGGGCCCGTGAGCCATGGCTGCTGAGCCTGAGCGTCCGGAGCCTGTGCTCCGCAACGGGAGATGCCACAACAGTGAGAGGCCCGCGTACCGCCAAAAAAAAAAAAAAAAAAAAAAATTAATCATTACATCCTTGAAGGCAAGGATCATTCCTTTTTAAAAAAATATGTCTCTTTATCCCTTAACACAGTGTCCTGTTAAGTACTTAACAGATGTTTGTGAATGAATAATAGCTGAGCAAGCAATTATATACACTAACATTCACATTCTCTAAGTTTCACATAGCCTATTCCCTATATAACTAAAATTATACTTGTTATATTGTAATTTAATTGTTATTTTTCAATATTGAAGACAAAACAGTCTTATTTTTTTTTCAACTGCAGTGAGTTTTGGTGATGATGTGTTTCAATTTTCTGTCTTGTCCATTGCCAGTGAGAGTATAATTTGGGGAAAAGATGGCATTATACTACACAACTGACTATTCACATACTTCCCCAGCAGTTCCCCTCTTAGTTATATCTTGAAGGATTTTTTGCACCAAGAACAGTACACATATATAGAAGCATTCCTAATAACTGTATTCATAACAACAAATCCCAGAAACCATCTAAATATCTGTAAACAGGATAATGGATAAGTAAATTGTGGGATATATGGAATAAAATTGAAGGGTCTGGTACTTTTTAGCAGTAATGGTCCCTAATATTGTTTATTCCTCCTTAGACTCGTCCTTGTTTAGTACCTTTGCATGCTGACTCTGGAGCACATGCTTTGGCCAATAAGATGATAGCAAATGTGATGCAAGCAGAAACTTAAAAAGTGCTTTTCACAGAAAACTTGCAACTGCCACTGTGTGTTTAAGCCCAGGCTAATCTACTGGAGACACGTGTTCCAGTTAACTCTATCACCCCGAGCTGACAGCTATCACCTAATAACCACCAGTACTATCATCAAACAAGTAAAGAATGCCACTAGAACAACCACACTCCAAATAAAACTATGAGCTGATTGCAGCTGCTTGTGTGTGTGCACTGTGCAACCAGCATAGGTACTGCCTGTTGGAACTCAACCTAAGTTGTTGACCCAAAGAACAGTGAGCTAGTATGTGATTGCTCTTTGAAGCCAATACGTTTTGGGATGGTTGTTATATAGCAAAAAACAACTGGTATGAGCAATAAAAAGAGATGAACTATAATTACACACAACAATGTGATTAAATCATATTACCATTGTTACTTTTTTAAAAAAACAAGTCCCAGAGATCTACATAAAGTTTGGAAAATTATTTGTAAAGAATACTAAGTAAATGTAAATCATTATTGCCTAACCATTATATATACGTTAATAATAAGCATTAACTGCAATTTCAGAATGTAAATATAACCCTTAACATTTTAATATTTCCTACTAGCATTTTTCCATGCATATAGATGTATGTAATGAAAACCATAATTGAATACACATGCACATTTTTATACATTGTTTTTCTTACTTAACATGTCCTTAAGTTCTCCAAAAACATAATTAAAGACTAATTATCCATCATATTAGAAAATATATTTCATCGGTTTCCTACTTTTGATATTTTGATTATTTATACATTTTATTATTATTATCACCTTTAGGACACTCTCATCATAGAATAACTTCTTAAAAGTGGATTTAATCAAAATATTATAAATATATTTAAAAGTTATACATACTAACTGCATTCCGGAATAGACAAAACTTTACATGCCACCAGAAATATATGAGATAAATTTTCTTGTTGAACATTTGCAGACATTTGGTATTACTCTATTCATAATCTTTGACAATTTGATAGGTAAAAATGACATCTCACTATTATATTAATTAAGTTACTAGCTGAACTTGAGAATTTATTCATTAGTCATCTGTATTTTCACTTCTTTAAATTATCTTTTCATGTATTTTACTCTAGATACTTGCCTTCTTTTGATAGTTTATAATAGAGTTGATTGGGTTCCACCTTTCTTAATTACAATCATATTCTAGTACTGACCGTAGGAGATTATACCCTCATCACCTTGATTATACTTCAGTGCTTTTGTAGTTCTCAGACACCCCTTTAAAGATGATTAACCTCTTCTTTTATGAGTATCTGATAATTCATGTATTTGTATAGTGAGTTTTAATTTATCCCTTCAAAATCCCAAAATCCAAGACCAATTTTAGGTGGCTCATTTTGACTTCATTCTTTTTTTTTTTTTTTTTTTTGGCCACACCGTGGCTTGCAGGATATTAGTTTCCCCACCACGGACTAAACCTGGGCCCTCCACAGTGAAAGTGTGGAGTCCTAACCACTGGACTGCAAGAGAATTCCCTTGAATTCATTCTTCATAATTATATAAGGCATCATTATTTCCTCAATCAAACTGTACCTTACAGTATTTGTTGCTGTATATTATGTTTATGTCCTACACAAGTATACAAATCTGACAAGACAACTTAGAAGAAATAGTTTTGGAAAGAAAGTTATATATATTTTTTCCTATATTGATTCTATCACTTGACCTCAGGATTTGAAAATTGTGGAATCAAATCAGAGTAATCACAGAAGATACACCACTTAAAACTTTAAGTGAATGACCTGTGGTTTCAAGATGGTAGATTAATCACAAAATCAAGCTAAAAAGGTATTGATAAACTATATTGATAGCTGATCTCATATACAGTGTCATTCATTTTGCAATTTAAAGAAACTGACAAGTGTGAAATAGCAAAACAGCAAGTAGCTCAAATGAAAGACCTTTCATTGGATCATTTGTCCCATTTTCTTTTCCACCAAGCCTTGTTAAATTTTGTGATTGTTTGGGGAAAAAAGGGTAGTTTTCCATGACAGGCTAAGCCATAAAAAGAAACAAAATTGAGTTTTTTGTAGTCAGGTGGATGGACCTAGAGTCTGTCATACAGAGTGAAGTAAGTCAGAAAGAGAAAAACAAATACCATATGGTAACACATATATATGGAATCTAAAGAAAAAAAAATGGTTATGAAGAACATAGGGGCGGGACAGGAATAAAGACGCAGATGTAGAGAACAGACCGGAGGACATGGGGAGGGCGAAGGGTAAGCTGGGATGAAGTGAGAGAGTGGCATGGACATATATACACTACCAAATGTAAAATAGATAGCTAGTGGGAAGCAGCTGCATAGCCCATGGAGATCAGCTCGGTGCTTTGTGACCGTCTAGAGGGGTGGGATAGGCAGGGTGGGAGGGAGATACAAGAGGGAAGAGATATGGGGATATATGTATATGTATAGCTGATTCACTTTGTTATAAAGCAGAAACTAACATACCATTGTAAAGCAATTATACTCCAATAAAGATGTTTAAAAAAAATCAAATTTTAAAAAGATATATTTAGTCAGACATATCAGATGGATTAAAAAAAGGAACTAATAAAAAAATGAAAAGAGCACCAAAAGGTGAAAACTCAAGAAAATTATATTTTGAGGCTACTGACTACAAAGACATAGAATACAATTAGGCCAAAAATTTCCAGTAAACTATTAGCTGTGTGCCATGTCGCAATAATTTTTCAACTGAATTTATTTTGAAATCTAAATTTTAAAAATCACTTTCATTTTCTCTTCTAGGTCAAACTTTTTAAATGCATTCATGTTTTTCTCCGTTAACATTATAAAGGTACAGTGAGCACACATGATGAAATATATGTACACGTGTTCAGGTTAGGGGCCTCAAGCTCTTGGCTACAACAAGCCATTCATTAGGTTGGGAATGCCATAACAAACATACTTGAAACAGCACATTTTTCATAATATGTATGCGTTTCCTTTACAAAACCAAGTTTAAACCTGTAGGCAATTGCGTGCATGAAAACAAAAATATTTTCATTCTTAGAAAGGTCATCAAATTAATGCTAGAAGAGTACCCCTCCCTATAAGCATACATGTTCCAAAACGTTATCCCTAAAGATTTTATTTAGGACAATATTTTGACTTCCTAGACTACCATTATGTCATTATTCCCAGAGTGCTAAGATGTAGAAATAATATTATTATGTATGTAGCTAATCAGGAAATAGACTCTACACGTTAGAATAGTGCTTAAAGATTTTAAGGATATTAACTTGACATGCGAAAAACCGTTATAAGAACACTGCACAGTAGCATAATTAAACACAATTTAGATTTGTCCTGAATCTGCCTATCAGAACTATTTGTCTGAAAATCAGATCCTTTATATCTCTCTGAATATGCAGCAAGTTCCTTTCAATCAGTAATACAATAGATGATTATTGTACTACTCACAGAAACCTTTAGTATTCATTAGGATTTCATTATAGAGTTAAGGAGGAAATGAAGAAAAAGAATTGCTTTCTGTCAAAAGAATTTACCATGTAGTTTGCTTCAGGAGACTGACTGCTACAGAGAAAGGGGAAGATAATGTGATTTGCTAACGATAACCAAACAGTACTGTGGACAACCTCATCATTAGCATCTTTCATTAGATTGTCATCATTCAATGTGAAGAATACTTTGCATTTCCATTTTTACTCACATTCTCAGAGAGTCGGACACTCTTCATTCCTACAGCCCTTCCTCCGCCTTTCAGTTGAACCACGATTTGTTGGGAATGAGCAGCTGCAATTAAAGTAAGTAGCCACAGATAAATATTTGCTTACACACCAGACACTCACACACACACACACACACACACAGACATTCTCCCTCTGAAAACCTGTAGTGTTCTGAGACAGCTGTTTGGTAATTGCCAGTTTGATCTGGGAGGTGAGTGTGGAAATCAACATCAGTCATCATTTTCCATTATGAAAGATTTATAATTTGTATGTTATTGTTTTCGTTGGCAAAGGCTTACTCATGAATCTATGGGTATCATGTAGATAGCAAATGGAGTTGGCTCAAAGAAATGCTTTGTAAAATATCTGTGATTTTTTTTTAGTTTGTTTAGAGGTTGAGCCTAGAACAGTAGCCTCTAAAGCTCTGTAATCTTAAGAATTATCTGAAGAGATTGAAACATACAGATGTTAATATGAGTTAGAGTCTAAGATACAGATGTTAATGAGATCAAATAATTGTGCATTCTTGCCCATTACCATGTGACTAGCAGTGCTTCTGCTGGGGATGCATTCGTCCCCTCTCCATAAAAGGTGGCTTTATCCAGGTGACTTGTATTATACAATGACATGTGAGCAAAACTGAGCACGTTTATGAACCACAGCATACCTTTCCCAGAGTGTTGATACCACCTTCCCTACTGTTTTCCTTTATCATGAGATCAACATGATCCAAATAGGGCTGCTCTTTCTGCTTGGTTCCTAGATATCATGGAACAGAGACAAGCTGTTTCCACAGTGCCTTACCTAAATTTCTGACCAACAGTTGCTGTTTTACACCATTAAGTTTTGGAATGGGTTGTTACTCAGCGATAGATAGCAGAATATTATTTTACTTATATGTGACCCTGAGCACATATTTTCAATGTGAAATATAGTTTTTCTTCTGAGAATTATGTTTGAAAATAGTCAAGTAGCCACAAACACAGCAAAAGTTACCAGTATAATCTCCAGTCAGTCAGCTCAGACTATAATGCAAGGCTTAAGATACCAATTATTTTTAATAGCCAAAAAAATCCAAAAAATAAATGCAAAGTAAAAGGCAAGCACACAGAACCAAAAGAAAAGAAACAATATCTATACAAATGACAAGGTATCGGCAAATTCGATTACTTTGCACCTAGTTAAGATATTCATTGTCTTTATCTTAGTATTATATTTCTTCAATAATTTAGTTTTCCAAAAATTTGCATTTAATATAATGCTTCTAATCTGGATACGATTTACATAAAATCTTCTGGGTTGAAAAAGTGTTCAAAAAGTCAAACATTTAAACTGTTCAATTCAACTAAAACAGTTTCAGAAAAAGAAGTTCTCAGGAAGAAGATGTATAATTTAACTTCAATTTTAAAATGGTGAGTTTTGTAAGTTAATATAACGAAATTCTTTTGGCTTTGATTATGTGTGAGGTATGTATTGTGTGTGTGTTTTTGTGTGTATATGTAAGATGGGGAAAAGAACTGTAAGTAATGACTTAGGTTGTTTATTCTGTAGCTTATCAAATGTCAATGAGCAACATGTGGTCATATTCTGTTTCTATCATTTATCATTTCATAGCTACATTAATATTTATTCTGAACATTAAGCTAGGTTTTGAATATCAATTTGGCTGAATGCCATCTCTAGAAGGAGGTACACTTGGATGGGCACTTTATTTAGTGACACAAGAATATATTATAATATTAGTTTCTTGGTAGGCATTTAACCTTTTTAAAAAAAAATCTGCTCTTTTTCTGTGCTCTAAGTATTTGGAAGAATGCTACCACAAAGTAAACTACTGTGCTTAGTATACAGTGAAAATACATTCAGATAACATCCTTAAACTATCATAATAGCTCTAATTAACAACACATTGCTCAAACTGTATTATTAAATTTATATTGAATTTATTTGAAAAAAAGGGAATTATATTCTGTATTTTTATATTATGAAATTCTAAAATACTACAAATAGTAGTTGAAGGAAAGAGATCATTCCCAAAGCTACAGATTTATTTTTAATCTTGTCTAACAGAAGGTGTATTCTTTACAGAACCTATTCTAAGTTCTTATCTATAAGTTTGGCTCTTTTGTCAAAACATAGCTGTGAAATTTAGAAGTTTTTTTTGTAAAATATATTGTCTATAGCTAAAATTCTGCAGGTTCAAGAAGATTTCAGAAGACGATAGGTATAATTAGTTACTATTACAATAATTATGCTATAAATAAGTTTACTGATATTTTAAACACTGAGTAGAATTTATTCAACTGATATGAACACAAAATATTATAAATAAAATATTTTAACCAATGTGACTTAAACATGCCTGTAACTTATGATCTTTTTAAGAAAACTAAAATAATAGTGCAAAAATACTTATAAAAATAAATGCAGGTATGTTATGTGTTTGAAAATACTGAAAAGCTGAATGTCTCTATCATTGTATATTTTGATATGAGTATTTCATAATGTAATATGAAACTCTGAAAGGAAATCAAAGTACCAAATAATATCCATAATTTCATTACTATGTCATTTTTGTATGTTTCCATTTAAGTGTATATTACACTTAGAGCATTATTCAAGTAATTCCAGCTCTTAAGTTGGAATTGTACTATATGTTTAACTTTTTGGTTCTTTTTTTATTCCACTGAGCATTATATCTTAAGCACTTTTCTATGTAACAGCAGAGCCTTTATAACCTTCACTTTTAAAGACTGGGCTTGAAGTTAGGTTTTGGTTTCTGATTCTTACCACTCATTTTGCTGCCGCTTCAGCATCCCCTATCAAGCCAGCAAATACAGAAAGACCATTTCATTTATTTATTTTTAATTAATTTGTATTGGCATATAGTTGATAAAAAGACCATCTTAAAAATGTGAAACAGAGTACTGATGATATTAAGAGAAAGCCAGTACCAACTGTAAGGCACTGGATAAAGTTGAAGAATGAGTTTTTAGCTTAAGAATCATGAGAGTGCGCCTACCTATAATTCTTTCTTTTTTCTTACTTTTTATTGGACTATGGTTGCTTTACAATGTTGTGTTAGTTTCTGTTGTACAGCAAAGTGAATCAGTTATACATATACATATATCCAGTCTTTTTTATGTTCCCTTCCCATTTAGGTCACCACAGAACACTGAGTAGATTTCCTGGTGCTATACAGTAGGTTCTCATTAGTTATCCATTTTATATAAGGTAGTATATATATGTCAATCACAATCTCCCAATTCATCCCACTCCCCCTTCGCCCCTGGGTAACCATAAATTTGTTTTCTACATCTGTGACTCTATTTCTGCTTTGCAAATAAGTTCATCTGTACCATTTTTCTAGATTCCACGTATAAGCAATATTATACGATATTTGTCTTTCTTTTTCTGACTTCACTTCCTGTATGACAATCTCTAGGTCCACCCATTCACTTCAAATGGCATTATTTCATTCCTTTTTATGGCTGAGTTATATTCCATTGTACATATGTACCACATCTTCTTTATCCATTAAATAGACAGCTACATGTAAAAGAATGAAATTAGAGCCAAGCTTGTTCCTGTGTCCTGCCTGCTGTCTGCCAAACACTGTTGCTCCAGGACTTTAGCTTCTGACTTTGCTCACCAGAGAGGTGATGGTGGGCAAGAGTGGTCTTCAGAACTGCAAGGTACCTCACTGACTCCTGCAGACCCACCAACCCAACTGCCTGAAAACTGCCACTGTCCTAGATAATCTCCCACTTTGGGCCCCCAATTTTAGTCTCCCAACAACGCAGGATTTGGCCTCCAACCAATCCAGTGATTGCATCCAGTTCTTGGAGCAGCGTGGAGTCCACAGCCCTTTCTGCCGTGCCAGTATCAACATGGCACCAGATTATCTACCCAGTCTGAGAATTTAATGCTGCAACTTCATTCTTATCTGTGGCTACAACCAACTTTTTGGATCCAGGGAAAATTCCAAGACGGCAAGCTTGAGCTTCCTCAAATACCGCTGTCTCCAAACTTGCCCATTTGGTCTCTGTAGATAGCAGCCACAGGGATATGCAGGGAAGCCCAGAGCCAGAAACCAAAAGCCTATGGGTGCAGCCATATGGGAGCCTAGGCCCCACCTGCTGCCAGCCCAGCATGCACCACGTTGCAGGCTCAGACTCCATGGAACCAGAGAGTTGGCACCACAGGCAACACCTTTGACTAGAGCCAAAAGAGATTCTTTTGGCTGTGAAGAAGCAAACAGCCATACTGTGAACTGTCTGTGGAGAGCACTACATGGCAGGAAGGCTTCTGGGACCTGAGAGCCTCCTTCAGTCATAATACTGCAAGGACATACATTCTCCAAAACCCTTGAATGAGTCTGGAAGCAGAATACTTCTCTAGTTGAGGTTCCAGATGAGAAAACAGCTAAATCATGCCAGTACTCATGACCCATGGAAACTGTGTGATAATAAATGTGTGTGTTTTAAGTTGTTACGTTTGTGGTAAGCTGTTACTTAGAAAAAGAAAATTAACACAGTTGAATCTGTTCTGATCCCAGAATGCTATCAGTAAAATATGGTAATTTTACCTTGCACTCCAATATATGTACACTCATTTATAAATTGTATATACTACTGCTACTATAAAACCATGTATTATCACTGAAAAAAAGAATGAAAACACTCCCTAACACCATACACAAAAATAAACTCAAAATGGATTAAAGACCTAAATGTAAGGCTGGATACTATAAAACTCTTAGAGGAAAACATAGGCAGAACACTCTTTGACATAAATTGCAGCAAGATCTTTTTTGATCCACCACCTAGAGTAATGAAAATAAAAACACAAATGAAAAAATGGGACCTAACTAAAAAGCTTTTGCACAGCAAAGGAAACCATAAACAAAATGAAAAGACAACCCTCAGGATGGGAGAAAATATTTGGAAAAGAAGCAACTGACGAGGGGTTAATCTCCAAAATATACAAACAGCCCATGCTGCTCAATATCAAAAAAAAAAAAAAAACACAATCAAAAAACAGAGGAAGATCTAAATAGACATTTCTCCAAAGAAGACATACAGATGGCTAAAAAGCACATGAAAAAATGCTCAACATTACTAATTATTAGAGAAATGCAAATCAAAACCAAAATGAGGTATCACCTAACACTGGTCAGAATGGCCATCATCAAAAAATCTAGGAACAATAAATGCTAGAGAGAGTGTGGAGAAAAAGGAACCCTCCTACACTGTTGGTGGGAATGTAAATTGGTACAGCCACTATGGAGAACAGTATGGAGGTTCCTTAAAAAACTAAAAATAGGCCTACCATATGACCCAGCAATCCCACTCCTGGTTATATATCCGGAGAACACTATAATTCGAAAGGATGCATGCACCCCGATGTTCACTGCAGCACTATTTACAATAGCCAGGCCATGAAGCAACCTAAATGCCCATCTAATTCTTTATCAGTCAAATTTCAGAAAGGAAAAGAGAGAGCATGTCAGATAATTGAATAGGTGAAATTTAATATGGGGAACTGGTCCTAAAATGTTAAGATGTTAAAGATGTCCTAAAATGTTAAAAGCCTAACAGTAGTGTGTCAATTTGGAGATTAGCAATTCATAGTAGGAAATCACCATAATCTTTTGGGTAAAGGAACAAAGTTTATCACTAGAATTCTAGAGCAGAAACTGCATCTACAGCAAATACTGCTTAGTGGGAGCTGGCCTTCTTGAAGGAGACACAACAACTTGTAGAGAAACACCAGAAGCAGAGAGGTCTGGGAGACATTTCATGGCTTCTTCCTTCTTCCCACCACTCATTCTTCGTTAGGAACTCCCAATTTGTAATGTATTCAAAAATCAATTTTGATGGGAAAGACAGTGCTCTTAACCTGGAAGTGGGATCTTGAAGTTCAAAGTCTTTAGTAGTCCTGAGTTTCTGTAGTCTTCCGTTAAGTTTTCCCAGTAGATTGGAAGTAGTAGAGGTGCTCTAATAAATACCTTGGGGTTGAGATATAATCCTTCTTGTCCCATTGTGTAGTAGCAGTCTTATTTCTCCTTGGTAATAGAATTATTCACAGGATTACTCTAGCCTTACAACATAATAGTTCATTCTTTTTATCCAGCTGGTTCTACAAGGGAAGTGCAAAATGGCAGTCTCAATTTCCAATTCAATGGAAACATTGTTGTGACCCTTGGTGAAAGCTTTCTTCCCTTGAGGACTAACAGCTCAAGGTTACAGGGATGAGTATCTAGAACACTTCAAGTGGGTTAATAGGTACAGCTGTGAAAAGAGATACTTCCAACCCTTGGTTCCGAGACCTTTGTGCCCTGCCTATGGAAGGAACAGCACCACACATTTCTCGATGATTCAAAGTATATATTGTATCCAACCAGACAGCACTCCAACTTTGCAGTTTTTTCTCTTAGCTGGTTCTGTAACAATTTTCAGAACTTTATTCCATTATTCTATCAGGGTCCTGGACAATGAGATATTTGGTAAGCTAAATAAATGTTATGGACTTAAACCCTTTGCCACATTTCTTGTGCAGAAACAATATTTGTGTAGTGCCCTGTGATGGTAAATAAAGCATTCTGTAAGTCTGTGAGTGATGATGCTGGCAGGAAAATGGAAGGCAGTGAAGACAATCTGTACCCAGAATAGATGTTTTCCCAAAAGGACATATCACCACTCCTCAGAAAATGAGGTTCCAAAGTCAGCAAGCTGCCATCAGGTAGTTGGCTGGTCTTCCTAGGAAATAGTTATTTTGGGGTGGGCCAGGTATTGACCTCTGCTTTTGGCAGGCTGCATACTCAACAGTGGTAGAAGAAAAACCAGCTTTAGTGAGTAGCTCATGCTGTGGATCCCATTCATAGTATCTTTTCTGCTGAGTATTATTTTGTATATTGTCCACTGAGCAACTACCAGGGTGACTGGGAATGAGGTTGACTCATGGGATATTCCTTATTGAGAACCCACTCAGCAATGGATATTGCTTTTTTTTTTCCCCACTAAAAATTTTTTTCCAATTTTATTGAGAAATAATCGACATACATCACTGTGTAAGTTTAAGGTGTACAGCATGATGGATTGACTTACATATATTGTGAAATGATTACCACAATAGGTTTAGTTAACATCCATTATCTCATTTAGATACAATAAGAAAAAAAGAAAAAAATTTCCCCTTGTGATGTGAACTCTTAGGATCTATTCTCTTAACCACTTTGCTATATATAATGCATCAGTGTTAACTACAGTGGTCACATTGTACATTACATCCATAGTACTTACTTATTTTCTACTTGGAAGTTTGTACCTTTTCACCACCATCCTCCAATTCCCCCTCCCCACAACCCTCTTTTTTGTTTTATGGTAACCACAAATCAGATGCCTTTTTCCATGAGTTATTTTTGTATTAGATTCCACGTGTAAGTGAAATCGTACAGTATTTGTCCTTTTCTGCTGACTTATTTCACTTAGCATAATGTCTTCAGGGTCCATCAATGTTGTCACAAATTGTAGGATTTTCTCATTTTTATGGCTGAATAATATTCCATTGTGTGTGTGTGTGTACGTGTGTGTGTGTGTGTGTGTGTGTATAACAATTTCTTTATCCATTCATCCATTGAAGGACACTTAGCTATTGTAAGTAATGCTGCTATGAACATGGGGGTGCATATATCTTTTCCAGTTAGTGTTTTTTTTTTTTTCCTTTGCATATATTCCCAGAAGTGGAATTGCTGGATCATATGATAGTTCTATTTTTAATTTTTTCTGGACCTCCATACTGTTTTTGTAACGGATACACCAATTTATAATTCCTTCCAACAGTGCACAAAGTCTCCCTTTAGTCTACATCTATGCCAGCATTGGTTATCTCATCTTTTTGATGTCTTTTTTGGTTATCTCTTGTCTTTTTGAGGATGGCCATTCTAACAGGCATTTCCCTAATGACTAGTGAATTTGAGCATCTTTTCATGAACCTGTTGGTACAGTGAAAAATTATTTTAAAATAATTTTTGAATAAGTAATGAATCTAAGAACAATGTGATATATTCTGTTAGGCTAGCGAGTGCAATATTCTGCCTATTTTATATGGTTGTATAGAATTGGAGAATCATCACTGAGTTAGATAAGGTGACCTCTAAGTTTCTTTCCAACTATAATATCCTAGATTGATATAGAGTACATTTCCCTGCCACAAAAAACAGTTTCACACTCACGTTGCAAAATTGTAAACTGGGACTCAGATCACTCTACATTTGCAAATTGTTGGAAGATCACCAGTCCTGGGCTTCACTCCTAGTAGTTAGGGGTCACTCTTTCATGCTTAATTTCACCCTTGTGACTTTCAGAACTTTGTGAAAACAAGGCTGAGGGCAATAGGAGGCAATTAGCTCACAAGAATGGAGGGTTCCTTTCAATGACATCTTTGTTTTCAGTTTTAATCTTTATATTGCTGTAAAACATGCACACATTTACTCTTTTAATTGGTCGGTGATCTGATTATCACAATTAAGTATGAGGTGTTCTGTTCCTTTTAACTTTTAAAATATGTTATTCACAACTTTTTAATTAAACGTACCAATTCACGTCGGATGTGAAGGACAAGAACCAGTATAATGATCCATGAATTTTTTACTCCTATTTGTGCAGTTAATTTATTTCATGGAAATCATGGATTTTTCAGTTCACTGTCCATTTACACTCAGGGTAAAAGCATAAAGGTCAGTAAAGAATACTTAATGACCAGAAAAGCTGCTAACTAAGGGAATACAGAAAGTGTGAAATTGTACATTTTCATCTTTTCATTCTGCCTGGGAACATCTACATTTTGTTAAGTCTGATATTTAAAAAACATATCAAAGTTTGGCAAAATGTTCAAATTTCCCAATATGTGAAACGTGACAGGCTCTCAAATAGATTTTTGCCTAGCACCTTTTTTTAGGTATAAGGAAACACATAATTCCCGAGAATCAGCCAAGACAGTACAATGTTGGATGATAGAGAGTTGAATATATAAAGTTCAGCATTTTCCCAAGTGGGTTTAAACAGGCTTCCCTTAGGAACAGTTTCTGCCATGGAGTATTTATTACCTTGAATAATGTGACAGAAAGAAATGGAATAAGGAAATGATTTTTACTAAATAAAAGCAGCCATCAACTCTCAAAAGATAAACTATCCATATTTTAAGAAGAATACAGTTCACTAGAAAATCTTGGTGTCCTTTTTTTTTTTTTTTTTTTTTGCGGTATGCAGGCCTCTCACTGTTGTGGCCTCTCCCGTTGCGGAGCACAGGCTCCGGACGTGCAGGCTCAGCGGCCATGGCTCACGGGCCCAGCCGCTCCGCGGCATATGGGATCTTTCCCGGACTGGGGCACAAACCCGTGTCCCCTGCATCGGCAGGCGGACTCTCAACCACTGTGCCACCAGGGAAGCCCATTGGTGTCTTAATGACAATTTGGAGAAGCAGTTTTTATTTGCACTGTGCAAAGCAAGCACGCACATTCAGTTTTACAGCTCAAGTATCCAAATCTAGATGTCTAAAAATTGTCAAGATCTTCAAAATGGTCTTCCTTTTGTTAGTTCTGCCCAAACTAGAAGGGAGGCCAAACTACCCAAGCACAGGTTCAAAGTGCAGACAGGAATAGTAAATAAGAGTGGCTCTTAGAGAAACCAAGGCAGAAATGAAAGCTCTCTGAGACCCAGGGAACCTGTAGGAGCTGTCATGATTCACTGTGCTCTTATAAAACAGGAAGTCTAAATCACCGTTGTTGAGCTTCCAGAAAAATCAGCTGCTGGCTTTTTTCTTGGGAGGGGGCATTGGTTTTATCCTAACGCTTAAATCTGTAAGTAGGTGAAGATTACCATTCCATAGAGGCACATAACAAAGGAGCTATTTTTTTAGAAGCTAAAGTAGAAAAGGAGAATCCTTGCTGAAAATTGTTTCCCTATCTCTAACCCAATTTTTTTCTTTTCCTAATGGAAATTATGGTCTCTTTTTGGGCCCAAAGTAGAGTTATTAGATTTGTTTCTCAGTGAAAAATTGAAATCTTGTTGGAGGAGGTAGAAAGCAAATATAGATGCAAAATAAAATTAAGGAAATGAATATCAATATATTTAAGTGCTTCTCTCTGAAAATCATTTGCTTGTTTAAAATGTCAAATATTTATGCCCTAAATTCATTCTTAGGATATTAAAGTCTCTTTTACTTTAAGACAACTGTTTTCTTATTGTTAAAAAAAATAAATAAAAAGAATAATAATAAAAAGAATTACCACCGAGTTAGATTAGGTGACCTTTAAGGTTCTTTCCAACTGTAAAATCCCAAGTTGATGTATAGAATGTCTTTTATATAATATTATATATGTATTAGAAATAATGTTAAATATGTATTAGGTAAACAATATTATATAAACTATGTTATCACTTGGCAAACTCATGTAGTTTACTTTCATTATCAAATTGCTCACTTGTACTAAGCATCAAGAGAACTGTAATTTGCGATCTAGAATCTCTGTGGTTGATTTTGAAGACATACAGCCTTGATTGTAAAATCAATGTTTAAGGAGGGGGGCTCTGTACTATACAGATGTCACTGCTTTTATGGCCTCTGAATGTATTCTATTGCTCGTATAAATGGAATGTTTGAAGGCAACAAGAGATAATGTATTAGAAGCCATGTAAATCAGCATATAAGTATCAATTTCCAATGTGATTTCAGAGTATTGCTGTGAAATTCTATGTGATATCTCATAAGAGGTGTTTGTGGAAGTCAACATTCACATAATAAATAATTCAGGAATGCTAAAAATTATTATGCACTTAGACAAATAACCTGTCAAATTCCCAACACCAGAGAAAGCAATAGTAATCAATGTCACTTATGACGTCATCTCCCTCACGGAGATATTCACTGCTTCACGGTTCACTGAATAAACTCTTTGGGGTTTAGCTTCATTAACATAAGTTGTCATAAGAACACTTAACCTAAATTGGAAAAATGGAAATGCTCAAATTAAACTCATATTTAACATATTAAACTTCTAGACGACACTCCCTTGACAGTGAATATAATTCACATGTATTATATTTTTTATGTTTAGTAGCTCTTTCAGTTATCTGTTCCAAACACTTGAAAATGAATCGTTTACTTTTGCTCCTGCAATTTAAATAATGCAGTGAAGAGTAAACCTTATGTTTTTCTGAGAGTCTCAGTAAAATGCAGTTTCATTTATTGGTCAAGAGGCTCATAAGAATGCTCCATCCAAAAAGCTTCATTTTACTGAGAAAGAAAAATAGATTAGATAACTTAACATTATTTTTTCAAATTTAATGTCTATTTTCACAAGGTAAATGATCCAAAACACATCTCCCTATTTTGAAAAGCACAATTTTAATTTCAATCGTGTGTGATTCTGACTCTGTGAGCTTCAGCCTTCATCTACTACTTTGAGTCTTGGGCACGAGTCACCTGCTGTTTAGGGTAGCGCTGTCTCCCAGGAGCATGAGCTCCTGATACTGCGGCAGCCTTCTTCATATTTGCCATTTTTACTTCATACTTTTTCCTTATTTTTTGATTCAGCTTGCATCATCCTCTTTGGCAGAGTCAGTAGGAAATTCCTTTGATTCCAGGTACAGTGTTAGTCACTAAAGGAACTATTTTCAAAGGGAAACTCCTTATCTCCATGGGGCTATAACAGACACCCTGAGCAAATTTTTTCTTAGATCAATAAACCTGTACATCTCATCATCTTTAGGTCCCTATACAGTTATGGCTAGGACAGTGAAAACCATGAGAAAAAAATTGAAACCTATATAGTTTAAGTAATCTCTCTGTTGTTATACACATAACAGAGAGATTATGTGTTATAATAGTAACAGTGTGTTACTATAATAACAGTGTGTTATACGCTGTCTTTCTATATATAATAGCCATGGTCCATACCTATATGTCTAGGGTATAAGTTTCCTAATAGCACAATGCTGTCATTTCAGTAGATAGTCCTCATGATGCTATTTTTGTGAAATAGATATAGTGAGATATTATTTGTATCTCTTATATTAAAAAAATTCACTCCATATAGTCCCATCTTTATTATTAATAGCTTATGACAATGATATATTTATCAAAAAATGATAATATTAAAGATTAGAGAACAAGAAAATAACCCTTTCATTTGGTTTATTAAAGGATAACAATATTCTTGAGTCATAAGATATTGGGACAATAAAACATCAATGCTAAATGTCAAATTATTAATGTGTCCAAATTAGGAAAGAATAAGAATGTACATGAATGATGATTCTATTCATGCTTTTGTTATTGATGTAAACCACTTGTTTTCATTAAAATGCACCAGTTTGATCAAGGTCATTATTAGCTCTAAAAATGAAAAAGCATTTGATCTATACAGGTGTTTTAGAATTTCATAGCCTTGCATTTCACAGAAGAAATCTTTAGTCACTACTTCCATACCCTGACCTCTGTAATGAACACAGAAGTTATACTCTCGCAAAGATTTTTCTTTAAAAACAGACATGTAGGGCTTCCCTGGTGGCGCAGTGGTTGAGAGTCCGCCTGCTGATGCAGGGGACACGGGTTCGTGCCCCTGTCCGGGAAGATCCCACATGCCGCGGAGCGGCTGGGCGCGTGAGCCATGGCCGCTGAGCCTGCGCGTCAGGAGCCTGTGCTCCGCAACGGGAGAAGCCACAACAGTGAGAGGCCCGCGTACCGCAAAAAAACAAAAAACAAAAAACAAAAAAAAAACCCACTAACATAACTAACACAATTTGAAAGCGTTTCTTAATGCACCAACCGACAGTTTTAATTCATATTCATTGGTTACATAGAGTACTATAATGACATAAGGTTAAATAGTCTGTGTAGGTTATTTCAATAATGTGCATTTTTCCAGGGAAAAATTTAGGCAAACTGGCTAATTCATTTGTGTTATTTTGTGTGTATCATGTTGTCCTCTATTCTGCATCTTTAAATGGGTGATTGATAAACAAAGAGCAAGCTCAGTCACAACTGCAACAGAGGTAAGCTTTATGAATTCACACCATACTTGTGAGTTGGAAGCCTTAAAGCCCTTTCACCCCTCTTACAGACCGTTGAGAATAAAGTAATCATTCCTGGAATTTGGGAGGCTATTGATTGAAAGCTCTGTGGTATCTCCCCAGGTACACAGAGGCTGAAAAGACACAGAGAATGGGCTTGGGCTTTATTTATTTGCTTTGCAAAGTGACTCAGACAAAAGGATTGGGGGAGGGGCTATTGTTTCCCTCATTTAGGCTGATAGAGATTTTTAATTTTTACTATTTTAATTTTTAGATTTTCAAGAAATGAGGTTTTAGAGAGTATTGATCTCTATAAAGGTAAAATGGGGTTATTTTCTTATGGGTATTGAAACAACCTGCTAATTCAAGTACATGTGATATGGTTATCCCTCTTTGATTAAAAAAAAAAATCTTCCTTACCCCCAAACAGAATAGTTGATTCATTATTTGATGCAATCCTTTGATGCTGCAAAAATGCTGTCTCAAAAACCATTTAGAGTGAAAATCAGTGAACAGCTATGGTTTCAAATATGGAGACTCCAAAGTGTTTCTTATAAGTTGTTACCATATTTTTAAAAATAAATTTGTATTTTTAAAAAATAAATTTTAATAAATGGACTAATTTCCTTTGATTAACTTCAGGTTAAGAAATTCAAATAAACATTCTTTGATGTGGCTACTAAGCAGGTAATATAGCAAAGTGATAAAAATAGCACCAGTGAGAAGTAGTAAAAGGGGACACCTAATAGTACAATACTATTAAAAGAACAGAATTTTCTAAGCATCCAATCAGACATATAATTAAACTATTTTAAATTTGTTCTCACTTAAGAATACTTAAAAATTCTGATAAAAGCCGAAATATAGATGAATCTCTTTGATATATAACACTGTAGATAAAACTTTGCTGCTACAGTATAGACATTTTCTATGTAATACAAATACTTAAAACTAATAATTAGATTCTACACTTTAGGCTCTCAGCATCAGATAAGACATTGAAGCAGTTGCCAATTCAATACTATTTGTGGTGAAATTTGGAATGTTTAATGCCTCAAACTTAATCCTGTTGAAAATATAATCTAATATCCTAAGAAAGTGAATAAAATCTTCAAAAGTGGGTTTAAGTGCCCAACAAATGTTTGCTGAGTTGTTTGCCAAACTAGAACGAACCAAACATTGGTACAAATTCCTTTAGCTTCTTTATGGAAAGACTGACTGATTTTTAGGTATAGGACATACACATGTTGTTTACTTTCAATTTGTGAATTTCCAAAGCAATAAAAGCAGAAAAAAAAATTCAAGGAGGCATATCCTGTGGATCTCCCTCCTGGACACATAATTTGTAGGTGGTGATGTGGCTGCACTGATAAAATGCTGGGTGTGTAATATAATAGGTGAAAATGAAGGCCTGGCTTTCATACAAGCTTAGATTGGCTATATTTTCACAAATCAATTTTTTTTCTCATTGAAAGATAATACATTTTGGTAATGCTTGGAGAAGTTAGATGCTAAAGAGGTCACTGCAGGGGGTGAAGGAAAGCGATAGCAGTTGTCAGAACTGCAATTATTCCTAGGTGAACTTGGTTTGATAGAAGGAGTAGCAGTCTTGCTGGGCTCGAATTGCTTTTCTATTAGACTATGCTTATCAGTAATTAGAAGAAAGTGTTGGAGGAAACCAAGGGTTGGGGAGAGAGTTCCCTGGGGCTGTCTTTCTATGACAATAAAATATCCGAGTCAAAAATCATCAGGCAGTTTTTTCTACAGGGTGCCAAATAACCTATTTCATGGTTATTTGAAAAACCAAAAATTGATTGTTCATGAATGCTTAATGTGAACCTATGCACATCCATAAGTCAATTTGAGACACAATTATTTAATCAAAAATTAGGCATCTTAAACAAAAATCTGTGACATATAATCAGTTAGTAACTAAGTTAGTAATTAAGCACTTCTGGAAAATTATTTCTTTTATTGTTTGTGTATACTGGTACAGAACAGTCTAGATATAGATCAGATCTTCTCATCTGTAGCTAGTTAAGAAAAATCACCTAAGAAAATTTCAATTAATTATAAATAGAAAGCAGCAGGAGAGGTTTGCTCAATCCCTGGACAACCATAGCCTTGCTTCAGGACTGTTATGAAGATTATTTTTCTTCTTTTTTTTAATACTAAGTCATTTTTCATACATAAAAATACCCGACTTCCTGGTCATACTTCTATATATCCTATTTTCTCACTAGCTTTCATCCCACTGCATCTATTCTTTAAACCCATCGTGAATCACAGAGCATCATTTCTCAACTTTTCTCTATTATCATCCACATCTCTTATCAGTCCTTCTTCTCCAGTGTAGACACTATAGTATATTCCATCACAACAGCTACTACTTGCCTGTTATATTCTAAACATTACTGCCCCAGCGTGTCATTCCATCCAGTCAACACTGCAGAACCATAACTCAGATGAGTCCAATAACCTCTTCTCCATATTCCAGATAGTGAGTATTTGCTGATAGAGAAAACTTTGTAATCATATGGAGAGTTGCTGTTATAATTTTATGTTCTCTAATTTCGATCAGCTTCTCAACTACACACAGAAATTCACCTTCCTTTTCTTAAGTAGCTTCTTCTTCAAGATTCTCTTTCAGATCCTAATTTTTTATACTACTTATCTCTCCAACTTTCTCATTATTCTTTATGGATGTCCTCAACTCTTACATCTTATATAAAAGGAGATCTTCAGCTTCCTGTGGCATCTTAGAACAAAGCAACATCAATGCCCTTCCTTTCCTTTCTTTTTAAAAAATTTTATTTAATTTTATTTTTAAAAAATTTTCATTGAAGTATAGTTGATTTACAAAAGGACAAATGAACTTATCTATAAAACATAGAGTTACAGGTGTAAAACACAAATTTATGGTTACCGGGGGGAAGGGGGGAAAGGGACAAATTTGGAGATTGGGATTGACATATACACACTACTTTATATAAAATAGATAACTAATAAGGACCTACTGTATAGCACAGGGAACTCTACTCAATACTCTGTAATGGCCTATATGGGAAAGGAATCTAAAAAAGAGTGGATATACGTATATGTATAACTGATTCACTTTGCTGTACATCTGAAACTAACATCTTTTCCTTTCTCATAGAAGAGATGTCTCATCTTTGGTAATCCCTTCCATTAGCACTAAGACACCTTCGAATAAACAGTATGCGATATCATGACTGACATCAATGACAGACATGACAGACTTTACAGTCCTCAACAACCCACAGTAGACGGTTGACTTCCTTCTCCCCTTCACATAAAAACCTTTGAAAGAGGTGTGAACACTCTTTTTCTCCATTTCTTCACCATCCATTCTTTTGTTAAACTACTGTGAAATGGCTCCCACTGCCTATATTTCACTGGAATTACTCTTTCCAAGGTCACCAGTGGACTACTAACTGATAAATTGAAATGACCGTTTTGAATTTTCTTTCTTGAGTTTTCTGCACCATTTTACTCTGTGGAATCCTCCCCACTTCGTGTAATGCTTTCTTCCCTGGGATTCAGTTGTGCCACTTTCTACTATCTTCTTCCTACTTCTCTGTTTACTTCTTAATATTTTTCTTTTATTTTTTATTTATTTTTTAATAGATTTTTATTGGAGTATAATTGCTTCACAATAATGTGTTAGTTTCTCTTGTACACCAAAGTGAATCAGCAATATGCATACACATGTCCCCATATCCCCTCCCTCTTAAGCCTCCCTCCCACCCTCCCTATCCCACCTCTCTTGGTCATCACAAAGCACTGAGCTGATCTCCCTGTGCTATGCTGCTGCTTCCTACTAGCTAACTATTTTACATTCGGTAGTGTATATATGTCGATGCTATTCTCACTCTGCCCCAGCTTCCCCCTCCCACCCCATGTCCTCAAGTCCATTCTCTGTGTCTATATCTTTATTCCTACCTTGCCACTAGGTTCATCAGAACCAATTTTTTCTTTTTTTTTTTAGATTCCATATATATACATTAGCATACGGTATTTGTTTTTCTCTTTCTGACTAACTTCACCCTGTATGACACTCTAGGTCCATCCACCTCACTACAAATAACTCAATTTCATTTCTTTTTGTGGCTGAGTAATATTCCATTGTATATATGTGCCACATCTTCTTTATCCATTCATCTGTCGATGGACACTTAGGTTGCTTCCATGTCTGGCTACTGTAAATAGAGCTGCAATGAACATTGTAGTACATGTCTCTTTTTGAAGTATGGTTTTCTCAGGGTATATGCCTGTAGTTGGACTGCTGGGTCATATGGTAGTTCTATTTTTAGTTCTTTAAGGAACCTCCATACTGTTCTCCATAGTGGCTGTATCAATTTACATTCCCACCAACAGTGCAAGAGGGTTCCCTTTTCACCACACCCTTCCAGCATTTATTGTTTCTAGATTTTTTGATAATGGCCATTCTGACCAGTGTGAGGTGATACCTCATTGTAGTTCTGATTTGCATTTCTCTAATAATTAGTAATGTTGAGCATCTTTTCATGTGCCTCTTTGTTGTCTGTATGTCTTCCTTGGTGAAATGTCTATTTAGGTCTTCTGCCCATTTTTTAATTGGATTGTTTGTTTTTTTGATATTGAGCTCCATGAGCTGTTTGTATATTTTGGAGATTAATCCTTTGTCCGTTGTTTCATTTGCAAATATTTTCTCCCATTCTGAGGGTTGTCTTTTCGTCTTCTTTATGGTTTCCTTTGCTGTGCAAAAGCTTTTAAGTTTAATTAAGTCCCATTTGTTTATTTTTGTTTTTATTTCCATTACTCTAGGAGGTGGGTCAGGGCTATGAATTTTATAGGTTTCCATATCATTTTCATTCTTTCGTGGTCGCACATTTACCCACAAGTTTAGGAGTCCATGGAACCTGGGGCACTTGCCCAAACAGAATACTCACCATCACAGAATGCATGCTTATCTTTTTAGACCACACAGTAGGGACCTGGAACTCCAGAACTCTCTGCCCCAATAGCTCCAAGAATTCTTCTGAGGCCTTCCCAGGCCACAAGATATTGTCTTCACTTTTTTTTTTTTTTTTTTTTTTGGCCATACCGTGCAGCATGCAGGATCTTAGTTCCTCGACTGGGGATTGAACCCATGCCCACCACAGCGGAAGCATGGAGTCTTAACCACTGAACTGCCAGGGAAGTCACAATAGTGTCTTCACTTCTAAGCCTAAGAATTGGTCAGGAAGCAGCTGATGATGGAGTGTGTGGACCAGCTTGAACGTGTGATATGGCTGTTCATATAGGTACAGATGAAGCCAGTCATGGTGAAGAAAGAAGCCAGTGGTAGAGAGAGAATGGGAGTGGGCTCATGACCATGGACAAAGTCTCCTATATTTTTATGGTTCAAAGTTCAAAAATCCACAAATTCTTTGATATTTCTCCATTCAAAAGGTAGAGCCTAATTCTCCTTTCCTTCAAAGTGGCTTGGATTTAGTGACTCACTTTTAAGCAGTAGAATGTGGTAGAAGTGATGTCATGGCTTCTAAGATCAACATGTAAAATACACTGTAGCTTCATCCTAGTTCCTCTTCTTGGATCATTTGCTCTGGGAGAAGCCAGCTGCCATGTTGTAAGAACACTGAAGTAGCCCTAAGGAGACACCTTTATGGCAAGGAACTGAGTACTCTTTCTAAAAATCAGCAAGGAATTGAGGTTTTCTGCTAACAGCCATGAGAATGAGCCATTTTGAAAGTGGCCATTGAGAGATGAATGTATAAAGAAGATGTGGTACATATACAATGGAATATTACTCAGCCATTAAAAAGAATGAAATAATGCCATTTGCAGCAACACAGATGGACCAAGAGATTATCATACTAAATGAAATAAGCCAAAGAGAAAGACAAATATCAGATGATATTGCTTATATGTGGAATCTAAAAAAAAAATGAAATGACACCAATGAACTTATATACAAAATGGAAATAGACACAAAGACATAGAAAACAGACTTATGGTTAACAAAGGGGAAGTGGGGGAGAGGGATAAATTAGGAGTTTGGGATTAACATATACACATTACTATATATAAAACAGATAACCAACAAAGACCTACTGTATAGCACAGGGAACAATACTTAGTATTTTGTAATAACCTATAAGGGAAAAGAATCTAAAAAAGAATATATATATATATATATATATATATATATATATATATATATGTGAAACCAAATCACTGTGCTGTACACCTAAAACTAACACAACACTGTAAATCAACTATACTTCAGTAAAAAAACAAAACAAACAGAAAAACAACTGGTGGTCAAGACAATGAGAGGAAACTAATATATTACTGATGGTGGGAGTATAAACTCTTAGAACTCTTCATAAGTGATGTGGCAATAAGAATCAGAAGCCTTTAAAAAAAAAAAAAAGTGGATCCTGTAGCCCCACTCAAGCTTTCAGATGACTGCAGCTCAGACTGGCACCTTGAATACAACCTCATGAGACACCCCTGAGTCAGAACTACACAACTAAACTGCTTTTGAAACTCTTATTCATACTGTGATATAATAAAGAGTTGTTTTTTATGTTGTGAAATTTGGAGGTAATTTGTTATGAAAGCAAAAGATAATTGATACATGAAACCACTGATTCTAAAATTTTTAATCTCAAACTGACCTTTTAGATTTTTATCATGGGTAGGATGATGGACCATATTTTATTTAACAGTTTATTAGGTTGACTTTCAGTTCTTAATATTTGGCATATTTAGATACATGGACCGATGCATGCATTTGTACTCTTGTCCTTTAACGATGGGCCTAAACTTCCCCACATTCCTGGGTTGCACATGCAGAGGCACTAAGCAGGTCCTGTGAAGTGTTATGCTCCAATTGCAACAGGGAAGCCCTGGTGTGTGAGGCTAGAAGCACTCAGTGAAGGCTTGAAACTGGACATGTCTGTATATCCCTGCATAAAGTTGTTGTTCTAAACCTGTGCCGAGTTGGTCTCTGGAGCAGCAGTTGGGATAGAAACAAAATGTCTAGGGGTCCCAGAGACAGGTCTGTCTAAATGGATCTGCAGTGATGCATAAGAAGTGCATGATACAAAACCCTTTACTGGTTCCTATTACTCTCTGTATAAAGTTTTGTTTTGTTTTGTTTTTCCGATACGCGGGCCTCTCACTGTTGTGACCTCTCCCGTTGCGGAGCACAGGCTCCGGACGCGCAGGCTCAGCGGCCATGGCTCACGGGCCCAGCCGCTCCGCGGCATGCGGGATCTTCCCAGACCGGGGCACGAACCCGTGTCCCCCGCATCGGCAGGCGGACTCTCAACCACTGCGCCACCAGGGAAGACCCCGTATAAAGTTTTAACCCTTTTAAGATCTGGGTCCCTCTTAACTGTCTAACTTCATCTAATGGCGCTTTTATCATCAAGCTCTAGGTGCCAGCTAGACTGAACTACTTGTGATTCTTCAAACGGCCACACTCTTTATTCCTTCCACACCTTCGAGTATGCCCTTCCACCTTGCAGAGATACTCTTCACTCCTCCACACTCCTATCCATAAACCCTCTCAGAAGGCCTCTGTGATCAATTCATAACTCTTTTTGGCGCTCCCACTCATTCTATAGGACACTGCACTTACTGTTATTATCACATTATAGTGTAACTACAGGGTTATTTATCTGTATTTATAGTCAAAGAACTATAAACCCTTTGAGGATAGGAGTGAAGTCATTAATTTTTGAGTTTCCTGTGACATATATAACACTTGGTACATGCCAGGATCAAATGATATTTAGAATATAAACTTTGAGCATGTCAATAAAATGATTCTATAGAAGGATCCAGATTATTAAAACTCTGGGAAAAAGAACTGCATTTTGTTAAAAAAAATAATACTTTGTAAAAAGCAATATACAACAAAAACAGTAATGACCCAATGCATTATTAATGTACAGTCCTGTTTTAAAAAGGACATCATTCAGAGGTACTAGAGATACTATAAAGTATAATGTAGCAATTACTATCTTAACTATAATACATGGTGTAAATCAATGGTGGTAATAAATCTTGTCTAAATGACCAGAACATGAACTAAAGCTCCCTTTGTAGCACATATCTCTCTTTAGTTGATTTCACTCCCTTTAGGCTTGTGGTTTGTAAATAGAGGCTTTTAATGACAGGAAAACCAGGGATTATTCTATTTCAGTCTTCCAAATATGATCTCCCCAGGAAAGCACACAGTCTAGAAGTAAATACCTAGAGGCTTCCCAATGTATTTGCAATGTAAAGCAAGAGACTATTGGAGTGATAATCCCATAAAACAAAATTAGTTTTTCATCTCTGGTATAGATATTTTTAAATATCTCAAAGTAATCAAACAGTAAATCCTAATCTTGGTTTTGTGATTCCTGAGATGCCTAAAAGAAACTGCAAATATTCAAAACAAATATGTTCAGTTCTCTGAGAATTTGTAATCGGCTTTGCAAATGGTTGATCTTGGAGAAGGGGATGATTTAACAAGCAAACAATGATGGAGCTCAACTCCAAAAAATTTAGGAAGTGTTGATATAAAACATGATCGTTGCCCTCACTGAGTTAAATACTGAAATCCAAAAGAAATATGATCTTCAGTTGTATCTTTCTTTGCTTAACCAAATAATTACACATCTCACCCTTTTATGAAGGTATTCCAAGTAAACTTCATCAACTCTAAATTCAGTGATACTGTGAATTCTGTGATTCTATAATTCTATTCCCTTTTCTCTAGTGGCATTTCGAATGGACACATCACTTAATGTCCTCAATCTAGAAGAAAAAAGAAGCTGATGCCAAATGTTCATTTCAGTCGAGTTCCTTCTGTGATAGATACTACACTGGACACTGGAATCTATCCCTATTGTGGTTCTATAAGTATTGAAAATAGATTTAAATAGAGGTGTCTGAATTATTATCAGCACCACATATCCTGTCTCTAATTTAATCCAAATTTTTATTTTCCTATTCCCTTATATATTGTTTTATTGTTTTCCTATTCCCTTATATATTTTTATGAAAAGTAAATTATTAGATTATTTTAACTTATTTCTTTTACTTTACTTTGGTGCACCTATTTTTGTTCATATTTTTCTTAAATTTATTAGTAACCCATTTCAGTGGAAATTTGATGGAAAATAGCTTTCACTTATTTGAATAACAAATGGAGCAATGAAGAATTGCAGGTATAATAACATCTATGGATAGTCAGTTGTAGTGAAAATATTAAAACAATATGTAAACACTCAAGTCGTAACAAAGTTTAAGCTTAGATCCTCAGTAAACCACAGAAGTAGATGGAGCAGTGGAATCCAGTGATGTGACTAATTTAGTCTCTGTGGCATCCATAGGCTCATTTATTAAATGAATGTTTTAAATCTATCTTGATTATCCAAAGTCAAGAATCTTTAAATAAATCTTTAATGCATCTTGCATCCTAGGAAGGGGAGGGAGGAAATCTTCAAATGCTGGCACAGACAGGCCTTAATGCTGTCATTCTTTGTAGTGGAGTGAATCACATTCTTTTATGCTCTCAGCATTCTTCCAGTAAATAATCAATGTAAGTCACTCTCTCCCTGGGATGTAATTAAAAGCCTGCTACCAAAAGACAAGGTTGTTTTATGTACAGATATAGAAGTATATGTTCTCCAAGGAATAAACGATCCTCTTTCCTCCCTCTTCCAACCACAGTAAGAGGGTCCTAACCTGATTTTAAGTGCAGTAATATACCTGCTGTGAGAAAAGACATTTTGATGCATAGAACACTAGAGTTTTCCTATGTTGGCTTAAAACAGATGCAATTAATTTATCATTTCAATTACCTTGCCCCGAAGGCATGCATTTAACTGAAGTATCAGTGTAGTGTGGAGCTGGAAAATTGTAGTTTCTTGAAATCTCTATTGTATTCAAATGGTCAGTGTGGGCTCTTTAGAAAAATTAAGAAGACCAAACAGGCAATTTATCAGAACATATTCTAAAAAGTATGTCAAGGTGAGGTGATTGCCCTCCTTTTCCCTGCCACTTCGCTGCACTAGTAAGGGTGATTTTGTATGAGGCAGCACAGTTTCCTTTTAGGATGACAGGGTAGAAAATCGCTAGAGGACTTGGACTGCCAAAGTCCTCAAGATCTCTCCAACATGTCCAACAAAAACACAGATCAGTGAACCAAGTGATAAGAGACGGAAGCCTCCAACACAAAAAGACCATTGTGGAGTTCATGGTGGTATCTTAACAGGGCAGCACTGTTGTAGTGACTAATTAAAAAATATGTGTGATTATGTACTTCAGAACACACAATTTGAAAAAAAAAAGAAAAAAAGTTTTCAAATAAGTACTTTTGCAGTGTTCAGTCAGGCTTTGGTTGGTTCAGTCATGCTTTGTTTTAACAAAGCATTTGTTCTAATTTTTAATAATTTTTAATAAATTTTAAATTATTTAATAAATGTTCATTAAGTTTATTAAATTAAAATTGTTTTCCTATTCCCTTATTTATTTTTTGAAAAATAAATTATTAGACTATTTAAACTTATTTCATTTATTTTACTTTGGTGTACATATTTTTGTTCATATTTTTCTTAAATTTATTAGTAATCCATTTCAGTGGAAATTTGATGGAAAATAGCTTTCACTTATTTGAATAACAAATGGAGCAATGATGAACTGCAGGTATAATAACATCTACGAATGTTATTAGTAAATAAATGTTTTATTAGTTTATTATTTCATAAATTTTTATTAATTTATTAGTTTTCCATGAAATAACTCCAAAGGGAAAATATAAAAATAAGCGTCTGTCAGTGTACCTGGTCTCTCTTTGCCAAATATAAATGTTTAGGACCTGTCTTCCTCTGTTTCTCCCACCTCCTCAACTTCCTACAGTACCTAAGTTATATATGGCCAAGGTGTTTCTGTTCATATTTAACATATTTATATTCTTTTGTTAATTTCTAGTCTGGTTGAATTTTTTCCCCACATGTTCTATTAATTTGCTCATTTCACTGTTACCTTAGTATTCTAAGATATTTATATTAGAAAGGATATTATAGGTCATTTACTCCTATAACTCCCTCGAGAAACTGAGTACCAAAAAGGAAGGATATTTCAAGATCACATATCTATTAGAGGGGAATCTGAGACTAAACCCCAGGATTTCTTCTTTCTTGTAGTAGAAGAAGCACTGACTACCTGGACTCAGGACCCAGGTCTCTCTCTTCATCTCTCTATATCTCAGTTCTGCATTTATAAAATAGGGGTAGTAGCAGCTCTTTTGCACACTCACAAAAACATGCAGAGGGTGATGAGAGATGATAGATGTGACAGTATGGAGTAAGGGTATGTGGCGATTAGGTATTTGCAACATTTAAACAGAAAAGCAGATGAGATGAAGGCTGCCAGAAGAGTCTTGCTGGCTGTCCCCCAGGATGCATCACTGAGCTGAGTCACCTTAGGGAATTTTCTGTGCTGGAAAGTCTGGTGATCTACTTAGAAACCTGATTTTACAGGTAAAATGTTTGAGAGTAGATCATTTTCTCATGGGTAAACTCACATTAATTAGCCTCTTGGTGGCAAAGTCGAAAATTTGTCATTTAGAAAGGTAACTCGTACTGACATCTAATTTGGAACACCTGTATTAGTAAAACTGGCATATTCTCCCTTGAGGCAGAACCACACAGGAAGTGAAATTATAATCCATTGGTTTCCAAGCAGTCATGAAATCAAAGTAAAGGGAATCAGTTAAATAATTCAAATGTTCAGTGGTATCAGACATAGATAAACAGCCCTTTGGCTCCATTTCCATGAAATAACAAACAACAACACGAACAAACATTTATTAAGCACTTACTATGTGCCAGGCATTATGCTCAATGCTTTGTAAGAATTACCTCATGGAATATTTACAACCCTCCTAGGCACAGACCATCCTTTTTATACCACTTTTGCGGAGAAGGAAGCAAGACTTAAGAAGGTTGGCTGTTTGTTACCTCTTCAATATTTCCCATGCCTCTCCTGATGTCCACTTCCATGAGTTCTTTGAAAACCTCAGGTATGCTCCCACTATCAAGACTGTACTTGCCCTTCCCTTTGCCTGAGTGCTCTTCTCCTAGAAGTCTTCACAGCTATTTCCCGTTCTTTCAAGGTTTTGACTGCAAAATCATTGTCTCACTGAAGTTTGTTCCTAGCTCAAATCTAAAAATTCCAATCAGCCATATACAGTATTTAGTATACCCCAAACCTACTTTACTTTTTTTTCCTCAAGATACTTATTAGTAGCAAACATAGTATATAATTAACTAATTATCATTTCATTGTCTGTCTCTCCTATTAGGCTATACACTTTATGAGGATTTTTAGTTTTCCCACAATACTCTATCTCCAATATCCCCCTACCTGACTCGGTGAATGCTCAATAAATAAATATTAATTAAATGACTGAATGAAGCCACTGCCCAAGGTGCTGACTTGAATGGGGAATCCATCTAGGCCATTAAATGTTATTTACTCAATCTTTAGCAACAGAGAGGACCAGCATTAGTGACGCTACTTCTGTGACCTTCCTTAGGCTATGAATACTTCCCTTACTGACTAATTTGCTGCCTAATTAATGCATTTTTTTCTTGAACATTTTCAGTCTCTTATACTCTGGGAATCAGCCTTTAAGGGTACTGTTTTACAGGAAGTTCGATCATGAGAATATAATTTAATGAAGGCAATTAACACAAAGAAAATCATTTAAAAGAGGAAGCAAATTTTCATAGGAAATTGTGAAAAATTACATTCTTAGACCTTAAAATTGATAATAAATTTATTTCATCTTTTATTTAACAAAATGTCTCAATTGCCAGTATGTGTTCTTTTTTTAAAGAATAAATAAAAAGCAATCCAGTGATACTTTCTGTAAAAAATATATCATGATACTCTGATATAATGATGTTCTTTGCTTTATTTGGACTTTCTCAGTTTGACTATAAGTAGATTCATTTTTATAAATGCATTTGTGAGTTTAAGTAATTTTCTCAAGGTCTTGTTTTAATTTCTTAATATCTTAATACTTCCCCTTTGAAATACTTCGTGTTAACATCCTGTTTTTGTTTTGCTTTTAACTTACCCAACTGCCAAACCTCATCTCTGATATCATGTTCAAAGATTTCATGAAATCCTTCATTTTATTTTCATTGTGTTACATTAACAGGTGTTATTATATATATAATATATAACAGGTGTTAGTCAGACTCCACCAGAGACTAAGTGATGGGGGTATAAGTGGGAAAAACAGGATAGCAGTAGAATTAAGGACAGAAGAATGTTTTATTAGTAAAAAAATTGTGTTAAGATTTTAATTTTCCTATGCAATTTCAAAGTATGGGTAATTGGTTGATGAATATTCTAAAAAAAATATCGTTCACTTTATGATTCCTGGTGAAGTTTTAAAGAGCACCTCAGAGGTGCTATTATGTGGTAGGCACTATGCTAAGCGTTTTATATGTATATCACTCCCCACAATAGCTTGGTAAGAAGGAAACTGAATCTCAATACTCAGCTACAAATGACAGACATTGTCTCTGCAACTCTCCACAAACTCCTGGCTCTTTCAACACAAAGTTAGCCTTTTAAATAGACAAAGCTACCAACGTAGTTTTATTTGAAGAGCTCTATATAGAAGGCTGCTCCATGAAATCCTTCCTTCCGTTATTTTGCCAAAAATTCCCTTATTAGAGATTCCACAACCCTGAATTTACGAGTTTAGAATTTTAGTTGCCCTATGGTTTTACGTCAAAGACCAATTTTTAACAGTTGGTTATAATGAAAATAGCAATGGCATTGGCCTTTGAAAACCTGCCTCCCGTTCAAATGATTTTACCTCTCTGAGTCTCAGTTTCCTTCCCTATAAACTGAGTATGACAACTTCATGCTGTGACTGAATGAAACTCAAAGAGACAATGCATGTAAAATGGAAGTAGCAAATATATATATATGTCATCATGCAATAATTAACTCCAGATATAACACCTTAACGTGTAAATGAAAATGTCCTTGAAAATAAAGTCCTATAGCATATCCACCTAATAAAGATTGCCCACTCATTGTTTGGCAATTTGAAGATTGTAAAAATGTAAATAATAACTTGAATTGTTCAGATATTTTTACCTGCAAACAATACATAACTACAAATTCACACTGGCTTTAAAAATGAGGGCATTTGTTATTTTATACAACAAGAAGTAAGAAGATGGGGAGAATATGCCAGGCTCTGCTTCCACCTCATATCAATCCTAGGCTCTGACCTAGTTCTAGGGCTTCACCCTCTGGTCTGGGAGCAAGACAGCAATTCTAGGAATCACACTTCACCACAAACATCAAGCAGGCATGTTCCTGCCTCAGGGCCTTTGCAGTTAATATTCCTTCTGCTAGAGATAACCTTTCTCTGTGGCTAATACCCCCTAGTATATTCAGGTCTCTGCTTAAAAGTTACTCTAATGAAAAATATGTTTTATCTTGCCCACGTAGGTACTTTTTCATACCAAAGATTGTTCAGAGATTTTTAAAAATATTTCAATTTATTAAAGTTATTCCTTTCCTGAAATCACATTTTTAATATTTCCAACTTACCTATTTGATTATTCTGTTTTTAAGACTAGTAATTTTAATCATTATCTTAAAAAAAACTTTGATTAATATATATTTTTTACTATCTTCGTTAAGTTTCTTTAGATATTTAAACTGTATTTACGAAGTTTATATATTTAATTTGTTCAAGTACCATGTCTATTTACCTTAAATAACAAATACTTCCAAAGTAAAATAATTCTTATAACTTAAATATTAAACAAGTCAGAGGATTGACTAGTCACTCTAACAGGTCAAATTCTCTTTAATATTACTTATACAAATATTTATATTATCAAATATGTACATATTTCTTAATATAAAATATTAAGAGAATGGGTTTATTTTATTGTTACAAATATTCTTAAACTTAATTGTAGATCTACTAAGTGTTCAAAATCGACTACATAATAAGGAAATATACATCACACATTTTTCAGAAATACCTTTCCAAGTAATTTTTGAGGTCACTCTTAGCTTAGCCTGAAGTGACCGAAATTTAATGAAATCTGTTCATAATCCATAGCAAGGATTTCATGGTATAGAAGAAAGTGTGATCATACAGAGGCTTCCCTTATTTTCGAGTAATATCATCGTTAATTTTTAAGATATATTAGAGTCTATAACTCCTATTCAAATGGTTGTATCATTTGAGCTAGTTTTCTTTTTGGTTGTCTCTTGAGATATGCAAATACCTTTGTTATCTAAATGTAAAGATCATTGTTCATAACAGATTCTACATTCTTTTTATATACTCTTATCTCTTAGGATCACAAAGCAATTCTAGTCATTAAAATGATATCCAACTGTATTCTAGTTTTGTTTTGTTTTTTTGCGGTACGCGGGCCTCTCACTGTTGTGGCCTCTCCCGTTGCGGAGCACAGGCTCCGGACACACAGGCTCCGGACACACAGGCTCAGCGGCCATGGCTCACGGGCCTAGTCGCTCCGCGGCATGTGGGATCTTCCCAGACCGGGGCACGAACCCGTGTCCCCTTCATCAGCAGGCGGACTCTCAACCACTGCACCACCAGGGAAGCCCGTATTCTAGTTTTTTCAATCACAACTTCTATGTCACATAACATAGTGGAGATCTGGTGATCACATTTATTGAAAACAACATCCTTCCCACATTTCTCTATATTACATTACCTGACTTTTATTTTTCTTCACAGCACTTTTCATTCCCTGAGATATTATTGATTGATTGATTTATGTTTGTTTTATTTTTCTCTTTCCTCTAAAATATAAGCTCTGTGAAGAGCTGTGACTTGTATTTTCTCTGTATCCTCAAGACCTTGAAAAGTGCCTGGCACATAGGAGGCACTCAAAAATGATTATTGAATAGATGAGTGAATGAATGAATGAAGGGGCCAGACATTCATCTCATGCCTCCTCATAAACTAATGTATTGGTAGAGAAAATCACTACCATGACTGTCTTAAGACTAATAGGTTCCATGGAGCTGGAGATGATTTTATATTTCCTTATTGTCATAGGTGCTAGAAAGTGTGAAACACAATTCTGTAGGTAAACAACTAGGAATAGTCCACTTAAATGATTCTAATAATCACATTTGGAGATCAAGACAAAGGAGGCAGAGACGGTTTTAGGATGACAAAACACAATAACATAACAAGAGTTAGAGAGAAAGGTTTCTTCTCCTGAAGATTTTGACGCATCCCAGAAAGCCTCATAGGAGAAATCACGTGACTATTTGATCTTACTATGCCCTCTAGAGTAGCGAATGGAGTTAAGATGCCTCTTATCCCAACCTCATAGATCACGTTGTAGAGATAAAAAAAGATTAAAATCTTATTTTTTATTTGAGATGAAGAAAACTATTCTTATGTACTAGTTCTTTCATTACATTTTCTTAGATAAATGTTAATAAGAAATATAATAATTTTCTATTGACAACTTTTCTTTAATAGAGTCTTTAATAGCTTAAATACTAGAATGTATAACACATTCCACCTCACTTGCAAAGGTGTGGGTAACTCTATATCAAATAAAATGTTGCTAAGTAATGTAACCAATCCAACTGGCTAATAGCATTAACTGATTCAGAATTCCCTTCTAAAATTAGATAGAAGCTATACTACCCAACCAATATCCAGGTATAAGTGGCCTTCAAAGCAGTTTTGGGGGTGAGCTCTTCAATACAGAACGGAATCTGGCTTCAGTGGTTTTACCTGATTCTTGCTTTATTCAGCAGCATCCAAATGCATAAGGTTCTTCAGTTGTAAGTCGAGTCATCTATTCCTCCCAGATGGTTATTAATTCTTAAAATTAATAACTTTAGTATAGTTATAATCCCTTAATTATGTAATTAGGGAGATGCCATATAGTCCTGACTACAGGTGAATAAGAAAGGGGAATTAAAGAAAACGGCTTTGGGCTTCCCTGGTGGCGCAGTGGTTGAAAGTCCGCCTGCCGATGCAGGGGACACGGGTTCGTGCCCTGGTCTGGGAAGATACCAGTGGAGCGGCTGAGCCCGTGAGCCATGGCCACTGAGCCTGCGCCTCCGGAGCCTGTGCTCCGCAACGGGCGAGGAGAGGCCACAACAGTGAGAGGCCCGCGTACCGCAAAAAAAAAAAAAAAAAAAAAGAAGAAAGAAAAGGGCTTTCAATAATTGGGAGGCTTTCTCATTGAAAATACTTGAAAAGAGATAAAAGTGTCTACTGGTCTACAACTTGTCTCTAAAAACAGATGTATATTGAAATGGACTTCAGTGGTGAGAGTTGAAGAAAACATATAACTTTAGGTTTGAAATGGAACTTTAGAAAGTCAAAAACTGCTTTTATTATTTTGATAATTCAGGAATTGGAATCTCAGATAACTTAAAGGATTTACACACAGTCACATAAAGAAGGGCTTGAACCAGAAATATGATGATACTGACATAATCTAGTGTTCTTTCTTCTCTGATGTCCTTGGTAAAAGAATATGAGTAAAAATCGATGGTAAAAATAAAATCTAGCTAAGAATAGGTACGAAAGTGGATATCCCCCCAGAGAAGAGTCTTCATTAAAATTGGCTAAGTGTATATTATGTTAATTTATTAATTCAGCAAATACTTATTGAGTGACTGCCATGTCTACTAGGTATTATTCTAGGCACTGGGAATAGAGTAATGAATGAAAAAGACAAAAATTTTTCTCTCTATCTCTCTTTCTTATATACATATAATTTCTTTCTTTCTTTCTTTAAAACAGTATATAAGCTTCCATTAAAAAGTAAAACTCACTTAAATATGATAACTCAACTATCAAGAAGAAACGTAGCAAATAATAAATATCAATACAACTGTTAGCAATTAGCAATTAGATATTCATTGTTTACACGGCCATAGAACAGATTGTAAAAGTGTTTATTATTTGCTAGTAAATGATGAACTCCTTGGATTAGGCAGTCATTTTGCATACATAAAAACAGAGAATTAAAGAAAAGATTAATTCTATGACCTTTTCAGGATGAAAGGACTGTAGTGACTAAGAGATCTCATTTATTCAGCTTCATTGGAAAGTAGCAGCTTCCATATATGTGAATTTCCTAGACTAATGGATTCATCCATTCATTAGTTTGACATACATTTGAGGAGAACTTCCTATTTGTCAAGTCTTATTCTAGGAACAGAGATATAGGAGAATAAAAGACAGTCTTGTCCTGATATAGTCATGTAACTAAGAAGTAAATAAATACATGGATATGTCCAAGGCAAGTACCTGGAAGAAAATTAAAGGGACACAAGTTTGGGGAGGGTCTGGAGAGGTGCCATTTTAAATAGTATGGTAATATGAGTTTTCTTGGAATCAAGATAAATTTTTATATTAATATTTTACACATGGAAAAGTTTTTGTGAAAAATGGCCCAACATAAATGTTTCAGAAACCTAGGTGACGTTAGTATTGATCAGCAGTAAGAAGACAGACAATTTAATAATCACCATTTAAATAAATATACGAATACAATAACATGCATGTCTTGTGAACAGAGTAATTGCATCAAACGGAGAGAAATATTCATGTCTTCTTTCAACCTCTAGATTCCTAAGATCCTGACAATGGTTTCCATTGCTCCAGAATCTTAACACAACCTAATACACGACCTAGTCTAGTCCTTGGCTAACTATCAAGTTTCATTTCACATACTTTTTCTCTATATGCTATATCAATTAAATATTGGGAAGAGATCAGATACATTATTAAAACTGGAAGTAATAAAGCATTCTTATGGGAGTGATAGAAAATAAACATGTTATCAAATTACAAACAAGATAGCTATGAATAGTTGTGATGATAAGGTTATGGAAAGTTGTTGGTTAGGTTGGGGAAGATGCAGGCAAATACATGGAGGTCAGTAGAAGCCCAGGAAGGAAGGGAGGGAAATATGTAGGTATCTTTGGACAGCCTAGTTAAAGAATGAGAGCACATCAACTGCCAAGACTCAGAGAGAAGCATATTCCAGGTACAGACAACACAGAATGCAAATACCTTGAGTCAGAAGACCTTGTTATCTTATACAAACAGAACTGAGGCCAATGTTATTCATCTTAGCTATAATAAATAGCTCAGTGCTTGATGTTATGAGGGGATTTGAAAGAAACAGGTAGAAGCCAGATCATGAAACACCTTTTAGACCATGGCAAGGTCTTGGAATATATTCAGAGTGCAATGGGGAGTCATGGAAGAGGTGTAAGCAGGGGAATGAGATAGTCTCATTTGCATTTTAACCAGTTTTTACTGGCTCCTATGTAGAGAACTGATTCCAAGAGATGAAGAGGCGACACTCAGGAGCCTGCTGGTGGGCTATGCTAAGAATCCTGCTGAGAGATGGTGTAGACTTGGCAAGCACAGAGTTGCAAATAGACAGAATTTATGTCAGTACAAAAGCTTGCAACCTGTTCATGGAACCCCTTTCAACCAAGCCTTAAACAAATATTGACTGAAAAGTAGAACTACAAAAGCAAAGTCCTTTCTTTTCATCTGTGACAGTCACACAGACATAAATTCTATTTGCAACTGTGTGTTGTGTCAAAAATCTACGCTTTAAAGATCTCTAATAAGAAATTAATGACGGTAAACAGTCCATTCTGTCAATAGTAAGCACACACAAACCTTAGCAAATATTTAAAATGTGCTATCTTCGTAGAGTCAATAATATTCTCAATATATTAGCCCTAAATAACATTACTGCATTGCCGATATTAGAAACTAGGGTTCAATGGGTTCTCATTATCAAAAGTTGAATGATTTAAGATTTGTATGGAAGAAAACTGTAGATGCCCCTTTAGACTAAGACAGTTGTTTGGCTGCTGGGAGGGTTGCCTGGCGAGGACTTTGAGCTGAGTTCCTTTCCAGTCACGGCCTTAGACCAAAGTAAAATGCCTTGTCCTTTCCCTTCCCTGGGGGCATCACATCCATGGACTTGTCCTTGTGAGAGGCTGGACTTTGGTACCTTTTTGCTTCAACTTGGGACTCTGAAGGGCTATTCCCTTGGAGTTCTCTGAGGAATTGGCTGAGGCTCTGTTGCAGCTGCATCGCAATTTCTCCTCTGACCAATCCTGTTTTATTCTCTCCCTCGCAGACACTGTTATGAAGAAATTATGTTTCTTTCCAAGAAACTACTTCCATGCAAATATACATCTCAAGGTCCGTTTCCTAAAGAACTAGACCTAATATTAAAAATAAGCTTAAACCTATCTCAAATGAGTGATGAGAAGCAAAAATTTCTTGTTGGTCCTCAAGACAATCTGAAGGTTTTGTCAGGAAATTGCTTTCTTTTTCACATTTATAACTTGAATTAGTGATATTGAGCTACTAAGGCATTTTACCTAAAATATGGAATTGTTATTTTAAGCATAACATTAACTATTTTATCTATCATCTCTCTCTCTCTCTCTCTCTCTCCACGCTCCCCTCACCACAAAATTGTTACACCAGCCAGAATAACTTGATGAAATGTGATATTTTGGAGGCCCTTCATTAAATTAGTGATACATCTAAAATTTAATCCACACTGGAAAATTTGTCATTAAACTTTGTATAAAACCTGACAATGGGCTTGCAAAAACTTTCCTGGTTGCAAATATTTCTTGGAAGAAAAGAGATTTGCTGTCAGTGCTTCCTGTGTTGGTGGTCTAGATCAGCAGCCAGGAATTACAGCTTCTATAGTTCTTGTATTCCGGTTGGGTTGTGATTTTTTCCAAAGCATTTTAGCATTTTAATTTGTGGTTAGAGCCAGCAGCAACTTGGGAGAAGAGTGGTCAGAGGTTTAGGAACCTCCCCACATTTTCTATTACCTTTGCCCATGAATGAGAATACAATCAAAATAAATATCATTTGTGGGCTTCCCTGGTGGTGCAGTGATTGAGAGTCCGCCTGCCGATGCAGGGGACACAGGTTCGTGCCCCGATCTGGGAAGATCCCACATGCCGCAGAGCGGCTGGGCCCGTGAGCCATGGCCGCTGAGCCTGCGCGTCCGGAGCCTGTGCTCCGTAACAGGAAAGGCCACAACAGTGAGAGGTCCACATACCGTAAAAAAAGTAAAAATAATAAATAAATAAATAAATACCATTTGTGTGTTATGTGAGACAACTTCAACCTGTACCCACTAGCTTCTTTTCCATAACCATTTCCTATATAGAAGTTCTTGAATTACCACTGATCACCTTCAGCTAGAAAGACAATGAATCACATTCTTTTCTGCAAACAGAGCCCACTCAAGATAAATAGATCAACAATTATACTTGCTGGATTTAGGAAATAAGCATTATGGCAATGTGGCCAGTAATGTTGTTTTTGAGAAATTTGAAAATATTTTTCAGTTTTACTGCAGGGCTCACCTGTTTCAAAAGGGATCAGACTTTCATCATGTCAGCAACTTTTCTCAGTCACAAGCATGTCCATCTGCGTGGTCAAAGCATGCTGGCTTCTTGGGTCATTAGCGAGCTCCTCATAGTAAGATTCTGGGTAAAAAAGTGATATAAGTGGTTGAGTTTTCCCCAATTCTGAATGGACAAAAGAAAACATTGACTTATTCAAACTTTAGTTTTGACGTGTCAACCTTTTGAAGTGTTTGATGTAAGAAAATGTTTCTATATGTCTAAAAGGAGAGGCTTACTTTAGATGCTAATCTTGCCGTGTTCTAATAGAACACAGGGTAGAGAATCTATGTGTTTTGAGTATAACTACTGGTTTCACAAAATTACTGCCAGTATCTGAGTTTGTTGTACTCCTCAGTCCTTCCTTAAAACTCCCTGTAGCTCAGGCTCAGAACTGACAAACTAGTTAATGAAATTAAAGGAGGCATTGTATTATGGGGACAATGTCCCAGTTATCAAAGAGCTCTTTTGGGGGTACAGTGAAAATACAGTCACCTTAATCTAGGGTGTGACTAATGACTGGGTTTTGCATTTCAAGACTGCTGCTTCATAACAGTAATATGAGAAATAAAGCATTCGTATTACTTTTCAAAGGTCACAGAAAAGAATTTATTTTCTGGCTAAGAGAAACTCTAACAAAATTTTTTTAAAGCTTGCTTATCCCAGAAAATTTATGGTAAAGAATTTTAGAACCGTCACAAATAGAAATTTCAATGAAGATTCATATTTAAGCTGGACATATTTTTTTTTCCTTATTGTGCCTTGCTTCTCCACTGTATATGGTATCGAAGGGAGAAATGGTACATAGAGTCTTTGAATGCCATCACTGTAAATCATATATACAGCTGTAGAAAACAGACTCTGGAGAATAATATTGCTGCGGTGGGGGAAAGGCAGCTCAGGCCAAAGTAATTTAATCTATCTAACCTAAATCAAAATTTCAAGACTCACTAATGAAAGGATTGTATGTATTTTCCCTGTTTCTAATTCTTATTTTTCAGGCTGGCTTGTGTCCTTGCCTCCCATCCAAATCAATGTTAAATCGAAGAATCATAGTCTTAAAATTATTTGTTAAATAATTTAATAGACACTATAATGGGTTTTTTAGTTTGCCAAAAGCCACATGTTATTTTCAATAATACATAATATTATTTTGCACAGATATGTGTAAAATCTATTTTGGAAAATAGATAGCATAATCTAGCAGACAAGAGATTATGTTAGGTGGCAGCTTATGTTGTTTAAAATCTACCATTACAAGCTTACATGGTATTTATTTATTCAGAATGAATAATAATCTTCATTTCTCAAGGGCAATGCACTAGAAAATGTACATAAAATCTTGTCCGCTGATTAACCTAACAGATAATAAAAGAATATGAGCATCATAAAATTTTTAAAAGTGTAAATGAGGAGTTAATATGAGAGGTGGGATTTACAAATCAGAAAAGAGAGAGGAAGCTCATTTTAATCTACCTTCTATGGTATTGTATTAGAGATAAAAACACAGAATCATTTCAATTAAAACAATGATATTGGCTACATTCAATCTTTTTACTTTTATTTTTTTAATCTCAAGAGGTGAAATATAAAAATAGCTAAATGCTTGTGGGAATATTAAGGACTCAATTTAAATTATTTTGAATTCAAATGTAACTTTTACTAATACTGTTGAGCACTGGGAATAATTAGAATGATTTCAGCAAGGAAGGCTGGATATTTGAATAATTAACGACACAAGATTGATTTCAGGAGAAGCATCATATCTAAAATCAAATATTAGCATCCTTATAAAAGACAGGAATAGGGATAAAAGATAGCAAGAACCACATTTTACAATTATTTAGCCTCATTAATATCACAGATTTATTGAAATAATAAAAATCTATTTGTATTAAATATAAATTTCAGTCTCATGATATCAATATTTGTTTCTTATAGAAAGTAATAATTGAATAATTGTGTCCATAGTTCTTATATTACAGTTGAATAGTTTCCCAAATTACCGTTTTTTGATCATCTTTGAATAGGCAATGTGTACAAATTATAAATGTTCAGCTATACTGAAGATTCCTTCCTACCTTTTCCCCCAAACCAACTACTTTCCCCAGAGCAAGTATTTCTTTTTTTTTCCAGTTTCTGAAATATCTTGAATATCTTCAAATATTTGTGTTTGAATATTTGGCTCATGGTAGGCTTTCACTGTTCTGTTCGTTTCTTTAATCACTCAACATTATATCTTATTGTTCATTCCGTATTAGTACATACAACTTTTAACAGCTGTGTAGTATTCCATAATTGACTTAATGAGTCCCTAGTGATAGATACTTGAGGTTGTTTCCTTTTTTATTTTTTTTTTGCCATTACAAGCAGTACTGAAATGAATATAATTGTTCATACATCTTTGAACACGTCTACAAAATGACTGCTAAAAGTTTAATTTCTGGTCAGAAGCTATATGGATTAATAATTTAACAAATGGCTAGAATTACCATCCAAAGAGGCTTAACCAATTTCTGTTTTCACAAGCAATGTGTGAGAGAGCCTATTTAAAAAATGTGTCAAAATACATTTTACAATTTTTGATCTTTGCCAAATGACAAGTGAAAAAATAGAATATTATTGTAGCTTCAGTTTGCATTTATCTGTTTCGTGTGGTTCAGATTTGTTCACTTATGTTTAAATGCCATAGTCTATTCTTTTCTATGTTCAAATCCTATACTGATGGTAAACATTGAAAACTTAAAAACACTTCGTATTTGTGTATCTGCAAAATTGGTGCCTTATTTACGAGCATCTACTCTCTGCTAGGTCCACATTCTCATTGTTTCATGTGTCTTGGGTAGCCGGTTCAGTACCCTTTTGTTCCTTATTGAAGCAAAGAATCAAATCAGTTTTGAGTTTAGAAAGATGACTTTGGAAAATATGTATTCAACACAGCAGTACCATACTCCATGGGCTGAGAGAAAGATAACCGAGAATAAATATCAATAATTACTTATTAAAATTCCAAAACAGGGAAAAATACCATTCTAATGACAAGTAAAATATTTCCATAGTTCCAGAATAGAGCACCACAAATATGAGATTACATTTGAATTTCCAAAGTACTGATTTCTGTAAACACTTGAATTGATCATCATCATTGTATCTATTGTACATCTTTGTTTAGAACACATAGAGGCTATTAAATTTAATTACTTTCCCCTAAGGTTTTCATGGTAAAGGTACATGCAAAGGTAAGTCTTCTAAGTTAGAACAGATTCTCCTGAATAAGGATGTCATTTATTTATTACAATTTGGAAGAAGCAGCAGGTCTGAAAACTGCCTACTTCAAGTTCTGGACAAGAATAAAAGTATGAGAGAGAAGGCATGTCTAATTTTGAATGATATGCCTGAGGAACTTTTCAGCAGGATCCACTCACCATTTCTTTGATATACTCTCTGAGTTTTGCTGGACAAGTTTTACAAAGAAATATGGGTAGAGGACTTAAGCCCTAGCACCTAACTATTGCTCCTCTGCTTCCTATCAGGCCTATCATTTTTGAAGTTAATTTTGTATATCATTAAACATTGAAAATAAGACAAAGTAATATAAAATAAGTACTTTGACAATTCATATTCTTTTACATTAGGACATTAATATTTAAAATTAGATGCTTATTTCTACCTATAATTTGAAACTTTACATCTATCTTATGGTTGTTCAATAAAAAAAACAAAAACATCACCTGAAATATGTGCTAAACCAAACTCCTTCCTTCTAAACATTATGTCCAAAACCATTTAAAATATATTCTGACTATATGTATGTAGAAGAATTCCAGGTTAAAACAAGTGGGTTTCTTGTTTGTTTTATACGTAAACTAACAATGACAACAACAAAAGCATAAGACACACCTTGTTTGGATTACCTAGTCACACTTATTTGGTAGTATAAAGAAAATCTCAAGACTCTCAAATATGTTACAAGGATCTAGAAAAAGAAAGAAAAAAGTGAAATGAAATATGAGGAAAGGACCCTTGTCCATGTGAGTAACAATGTTAAAGATATCTCCTGCAATGGAATTTTGTAATGAAGCACCTTTGAATATTTTGGAATTCTTTCCAAGAAAATTTATAAGATAATCTATAAAGAAAATTTTTATACTATGTTCTTCAATTTCCCACTAGACTCCAGGTATTTAGTACAGAGTAGGTACTCATGTTTTTGCTGAATAAATGATCACAAAAGTATATACAGATGCTTCCTAAATTACCAAACTCAACTAGGTATATAACCAGAAAGACACACAGAGAAATAGAAATCTTGTGGGGAGGTCATCTCCTCTCAGATGAGAACCTTTGTTATATTCAATATCTTTCATGTTAAAAACCAATCTGATAATAGGAACAGAGGGATTGGTTGGGGAACAAGGGACAATGAAGGGTATTTAGGGAAAAGAGGAATAAGGCAGTAAGATACTATGATCTGTGGATCTAAGGGCTTAGATTTCAACTCTGGCTCTGCCATTTACCAGCTGTGCAGCTTTGCACAAGTTTCTTAGTCTCTCTCACCTCTTGTATCCTTACCTTTAAAGTATTTATAAAATGTTAACTACCTCATGGGTATGGCAAAAAATACTGATCACCAAAAATCCATGTTCCTCTGACTCAAGGCCAGACACTATCAAACTCTTAGAGGAAAACATAGGCAGAACACTCTATGACATAAATCGCAGCAAGATCCTTTTTGACCCACCTCCTAGAGAAATGGAAATAAAAACAAATAAACTAATGGGACTTAATGAAACTTCAAACCTTTTGCACAGCAAAGGAAACCATAAACAAGACCAAAAGACAACCCTCAGAATGCGAGAAAATATTTGCAAATGAAGCAACTGACAAAGGATTAACCTCCAAAATTTACAAGCAGCTCATGCAGCTCAATAACAAAAAAACAAACAATCCAATTAAAAAAAAGGGTAGAAGACCTAAATAGACATTTCTCCAAAGAAGATATACAGATTGCCAACAAACACATGAAAGAATGCTCAACATCATTAGTCATTAGAGAAATTCAAATCAAAACTAAAATGAGATATCATCTCACACCTGTCAGAATGACCATCATCAAAAAATCTAGAAACAATAAATGCTGGAGAGGGTGTGGAGAAAAGGGAACCCTCTTGCACTGTTAGTGGGAATGTAAATTGATACAGACACTATGGAGAACAGTATGGAGGTTCCTTAAAAAACTACAGATAGAACTACCATACAACCCAGCAATCCCACTACTGGGCATATACCCTGAGAAAACCATAATTCAAAAAGAGTCATGTTCCAAAGTGTTCATTGCAGCTCTATCTACAATAGCCAGACATGGAATCAACCTAAGTGTCCATCAACAGATGAATGGATAAAGAAGATGTGGCACATATATACAATGGAATATTACTCAGCCATAAAAAGAAACGAAATTGAGTTATTTGTAGTCAGGTGGATGGACCTAGAGTCTGTCATACAGAGTGAAGTAAGTCAAAAAGAGAAAAAACAAATACCGTATGCTAACACATATATATGGAATCTAAGGAAAAAAACAAACAAACGAAAGGTCATGAAGAACCTAGGGGTAAGACGGGGATAAAGACACAGACCTACCTAGAACATGGAGTTGAGGATACAGGGAGGGGGAAGGGTAAGCTGTGACAAAGTGAGAGAGTGGCATGGACATATATACACTACCAAACATAAAATAGATAGCTAGTGGGAAGTAGCCGCACAGCACAGGGAGATTAGCTAAGTGGTTTGTGACCACCTAGAGGGGTGGGATAGGGAGGGTGACGTAAGAGGGAACATATGTATAACTGATTCACTTTGTTATAAAGCAGAAACTAACACACCACTGTAAAGCAATTATACTCCAATAAAGATGTTAAGAGTGGCGGGAGCTTCGAGACTAGGGCGGCGCGAAAGGTAGGAGGTGTGGAGAATTTGGCTTTTCGAAAAAGTGTTTGCTGACTGATCCAAACAAAAGTGAGGCATGGCTTCCGGGAAGATGGCGGAAGAGTAAGACGCGCAGATCACCTTCCTCCCCACAGATACACCAGAAATACATCTACACGTGGAACAACTCCTACAGAACACCTACTGAACGCTGGCAGAAGACGTCAGACCTCCCAAAAGGCAAGAAACCCCCCACGTACCTGGGTAGGGCAAAAGAAAAAAGAATAAACAGAGACAAAAGGATAGGGACGGGACCTGCACCAGTGGGAGGGAGCTGTGAAGGAAGAAAGTTTTCCACACACTAGGAAGCCCCTTCGCGGGCGGAGACTGCGGGTGGCGGAGGGGGAGAGCTTCGGCACCGCGGAGGAGAGCGCAGCCACAGAAATGCGGAGGACAAAGCGGAGAGATTCCCGCACAGAGGATCAGGGCCGACCGGCACTCACCAGCTGGAGAGGCTTGTCTGCTCACCCGCCGGGGCGGGCGGGGCTGGGAGTTGAGGCTCGGCTTCGGTCGGAGCGCCGGGAGAGGACTGGGGTTGGTGGCGTGAACACAGCCTGCAGGGGGTTAGTGCGCCATGGCTAGCCGGGAGGGAGTCCGGGGAAAAGTCTGGAGCTGCCGAAGAGGCAAGAGACTTTCTCTTCCCTCTTTCTGTGCGCGAGGAGAGGGGATTAATTAAGAGCGCTGCTTAAAGGAGCTCCAGAGACGGGCGCGAGCTGCGGCTAAAAGCACGGACCCCAGAGACGGACATGAGACGCTAAGGCTACTGCTGCCGCCACCAAGAAGCCTGTGTGCGAGCACAGCACACTATCCACACCCCCGTTCCGGGGAGCCTGTGCAGCCCGCCACTGCCAGGGTCCTGGGATACAGAGGCAACTTCCCCGGAAGAACGCACAGCGCGCCTCTCGCTGGTGCAACGTCACGCCGTCCTCTGCCGACGCAGGCTCGCCCCGCCCCCCCGTGCCCCTCCCTTCCCCCCCGGCCTGAGTGAGCCTGAGTTCCGGAAGCAGCTGTGCCTTTAACCCCGTCCTGTCTGAGCGAAGAACAGACGCCCTCAGGCGACCTACACGCAGAGGCGGGGCCAAATCCAAACCTGAGCACCTGGGAGCTGTGAGAACAAAGAAGAGAAAGGGAAATCTCTCCCAGCAGCCTCAGAAGCAGCGGATTAAAGCTCCACAATCAACTTGATGTACTGCATCTGTGGAATACATGAATAAACAACGAATTATCCCAAATTAAGGAGGTGGACTTTGAGAGCAAGATTTATGATTTTTTCCACTTTTCCTCTTTTTGTGAGTGTGTATGTGTATGCTTCTGTGTGAGATTTTGTCTGTATAGCTTTGCTTCCACCATTTGTCCAAGGGTTCTATATGTCCGGTTTTTTGTTTTGTTTTGTTTAAATTTTTTTCTTAATAATTATTTTTTAATTTTAATAAATTTATTATATTTTATCTTACTTTTATTTTACTTTAACTTCTTTCTTTTTTTCCTTCCTTCCCTCCTTCCTTCCTCCCTCCCTTCCTCCTTTCTTTCTTCCTTTCTACTTCTACTAATTCTTTCTTTCTACTTTTTCTCCCTTGTATTCTGAGCCATGTGGATGAAAGGCTCTTGGTGCTGCAGCCAGGAGTCAGTGCTGTGCCTCTGAGGTGGGAGAGCCAACTTCAAGACACTGGTCCACAAGAGACCTCCCAGCTCCACATAATATCAAACGGCGAAAATCTCCCAGAGATCTCCATCTCAACACCAGCACCCAGTTTCACTCAACGACCAGCAAGCTACAGTGCTGGACATCCTATGCCAAACAAGTAGCAAGACAGGAACACAACCCCACCCATTAGCAGAGAGGCTGCCTAAAATCATAATAAGTCCACAGACACCCCAAAACACACCACCAGATACAGTGGAATAACTGAGGACATGGAAAGGAGACGTGACCCATGAGGCCCCCCCCCCCAGCAACCTGGGGGCTGGCGAATAAGCCAGAACCGCAAACAGTCCTGATTGCTTTGAGCCCCCCGGCAAACCAGGGGCATGCGAATAAGCCAGAGCTGTGAATAGTCCTGAATGCTTTGAGCACCCCCCCCACCCCCGGCAAACCGGGGGCCTGCAAAAAAGCATTGAGTGCTTTGGGCACTGATCCAGTATAATCAAATGGGAATGCAAGGAAATGTCCTTGTGCTACTTCAGTATAATCAAAATAATGGTGGGAACTTTGTGCTGCTTTTGCGCTCAAGGACGAAGCACGGCATGTTCTCAAGAAAGCCAATTATTGCTTGTATAATTAATAAAAACATAGGTTGCTGCTTTGGCATTTCTGAAATGTTAAGAAGACAAGTCTTAAAGTGTAAACCTAGATAATGCTTTAATAAAAGCTACCACAGCAGGACAGACGGCACTGTTTTGCCTGAGCGAGCGGCAGCCCTCTACTGCTGTGCTTCCGCACAATTCATCTCGTGTGATGAGCTTACTTTCGGCCCTGTCATAAGATAAACTACAACATTTGGCGCCCGAACAGGAACTTGCGGGTAAGTAATCGCGTAATCGCGGGACCGAAGGGGAAATTGGTCCACTCAGAGTAAGCAAAACCTTCGGCAACAGTAGAGTAACTGTAATGGGGAATTCCCATTCAGTAGAATTTCAATACATTAGACTCCTGAAACAGTTATTACGGAGTTCAGTAGTGAAAGTGAAATCAGAATCTTTTGATGAATTGTTTGCGCTGGTACGTAAACATTGTTACTGGTTTCAATCTACTGGTCATAACCAGTTGAATTTAAAAGTTTGGAAACAGGTTATGCGAGCCTTAAGAAGAGCTCATCAGCATGGAGACCCTATATCTGTCCGTGTTTGGTCTCTTTGTAAATTAATTTCCCTTGCCCTGGAACCATTACAGTCTGAGACGGAAAGTGAAAATGGGGTGCGCCCTCAGCGTCCAAATTCTGCTCCCGATCACTGCTACTTTTCGCCCCTCGCGCCGCGGCCTCCTTACAGCCCGGCTGCTCAGTGAGTCTCCTATAGAGGACCTTCCTCCGCCTCCTCCTCCCCTTGTGTCTGAGACAGGAGAGGATTTTTCAGATTCCAGTGATGAAGGGGCTTTTTCTGATGATGATAAAGAACGCTAGCAGACTAGCAAACAAAATGAGATGCCACTTTCTCAACAGAATGAGATTTCTGATATACTTTCAAAGTTAAAAAATTTGATGGTTAAATTGGAAGAAAATAAAAACAATGCTACCACTCCTTTATATCAGGAGCCATGTCCTACTATTCCTTCGGCTCCTCCTTTAGAATTAACAGCTTATCCTGTTGGAGCCTCTCGTCAGTTTCGCTTTCCTCTAAAACCTAAATCTAATAAAATATTGTTGGAAGAAGAGATAAATAAGGAAGAAAAGCAATATTCTGAATCATTTTTTGCTTTCCCTATTGTGAAACAAGCTATGCCTGCTAATGATCCATTTCCGAATGGATATATAAACGTTGAGTATAACCCTCATGATGTAAAAATTTAAAAAATGCTAAAAAAAAGCCATTAATGAGTATGGGATACATTCTAATTATGTTCAAGGTCTTTTGTCTAGGTATGCTTCCAAAAACATATTAATTCCTCAAGATTGGGAGGCGCTTGCCAAGACTGTTCTTGAACCTGGACAGTATATACAGTTTAAGACTTGGTGGAAAGAAGAAGGCGCCTCCATTGACCTGGGGGCAAATGAAAAAGTTTACAGGCACTGCTGAAAATCTTGTCATTTCACAGGGTAAACCCCTCACTTAGCACCAATCTTTTTGTGGCTATGTTGGCAATGTTGTTTACACAGGTAATAAGCATATCAGCCAATGAGATAAATTGTACTAACCATACTTATTGGACTTATATTCCTAACCCTCCTCTTAATATGGGGGTTACCTGGTGGGATGCCCCAATTCTTGTATATGTAAATGAGTCTGGATGGTTAGCTGGTCCTTTTGATGACAGAGGCCCTTTAAAGCCGGAAAAAAAAGAAAGGATAATAGAAAATTACACTGTGGGTGTTAATGGACCTCCTATTTGTATGGGAAAGGGAGATCATTGCCTTAAAATGAATTATCAGGCATGGTTAAGTGTTGTCAAAAATAAAAGCAGATATCATGGGTTATATCTTTTGAGTGCTTATAGTTTTAAAAGTTCTAATTCCACTCTTAATGAGAATGTTTCCACACCCTATTTGCCTCCATGCCAGGTGCCTCTTGTGGATCGATTATCGGATTGGGTCCATTGGACTCGATGCCGAGGAGAAATGGCTCGGGTTCTTATTAATACTTCTTGGGGAAGCGTCACTGATTAGAGCCCTTTTGGCTCCGCCGGAGGAAAAAGGGGTCTGAAGAATTTACACTGGCATAGAGAGCATAACACTATTTATAGCAATACTATTAATGATACCATAGTATAACATGCAGGAGGGTTTTCTCCTCCTCCTCATTTAAATGGATATCCTATTCAAAAGGATTTATGAAAGCTTATGACAGCTTTGAAAAAGATTAATGCCTGGGTAGGACATATGGTTAACAAATCTGGAAATCATAGTTTAACTTTTCATGAAAATGTTACTCGATATACTCGTAGTTGTGTGAAATTACCTTATATATTGTTAAAGGGACCAGCTGTATGGGATAAAACTCAAGGTATTATAATGGGTAAAAATTGCTCTCTGTATACCTGCATTAACTCTAGTATATCTTTTAACAGATCTACTGAAAGTTCGTATATCTTACGAGCTCGGACAGGTCTTTGACTTCCTGTAAATCTTAGAAGGGAATGACAAGAATCTCTTCCTATGGCTGTTTTACAATATTTAGCTGATGCATTAAAAAGAAGTAAAAGATTTGTAGAAATGTTGATTACAGCTGTCATGGGTATTATAGCCGTAACAGCTTCTACTGCAGGATTGCTAATGCTCATTATAATAATAATCATATGTTTAATTATAGTCCGACGATGATTGAAAGTCACCCGCCATACGACATCGCAACAAGCTGCTGTGTTTTCCTTGATGCTGCACAAGCTGCAAAATAATTCCATGTAGTTTAGTATCAAAAGTAATACTGCCGTGTTCTCCTTGATGCTACAAAATTGCAAAAAAAAAGGGGGAAATGTAGCGGAATAACTGAAGACATGGAAAGGAGACGTGACCCATGAGCCCCACCCACACCCCAGCAAACTGGGGGCTGGCGAATAAGCCAGAACTGCAAACAGTCCTGATTGCTTTGAGCCCCCCCAGCAAACCGGGGGCATGCGAATAAGCCAGAGCTGTGAACAGTCCTGAATGCTTTGAGCACCCCCCTGGCAAACCGGGGGCCTGCGAAGAAGCATTGAGTGCTTTGGGCACTGATCCATGAGATGTCCTCAGTATAATCAGAGTGGTGGGAACGCAAGGAAATGTCCTTGTGCTACTTCAGTATAATCAAAATAATGGTGGGAACTTTGTGCTGCTTTTGTGCTCAAGGACGATGCACAGCGTGTTCTCAAGAAAGCCAATTATTGCTTGTATAATTAATAAAAACATAGGTTGCTGCTTTGGCATTTCTGAAATGTTAAGAAGACAAGTCTTAAAGTGTAAACCTAGATAATGCTTTAATAAAAGCTACCACAGCAGGACAGACGGCACTGTTTTGCCTGAGCGAGTGGCAGCCCTCTACTGCTGTGCTTCCGCACAATTCATCTCGTGTGATGAGCTTACTTTCGGCCCTGTCATAAGATAAACTACAACAACCAGACGTGGACCTGCCCACCAGAGAGACAAGATCCAGCCTCATCCACCAGAGTACAGGCACTAGTCCCCTCCACCAGGAAGTCTACACAACCCACTGAACCAACCTTAGCCACTGGGGACAGACACCAAAAACAACGGGAACTACGAACCTGCAGCCTGCAAAAAGGAGACCCCAAACATAGTAAGATAAGCAAAATGAGAAGACAGAAAAACACACAGCAGATGAAGGAGCAAGATAAAAACCCACCAGACCTAACAAATGAAGAGGAAATAGGCAGTCTACCTGAAAAAGAATTCAGAATAATGATAGTAAAGATGATCCAAAGTCTTGGAAATAGAATAGACAAAATGCAAGAAACATTTAACAAGGACCTCGAAGAATTAAAGATGAAACAAGCAACGATGAACAACACAATAAATGAAATTTAAAATACTCTAGATGGGATCAATAGCAGAATAACTGAGGCAGAAGAACGGATAAGTGACCTGGAAGGTAAAATAGTGGAAATAACTACTGCAGAGCAGAATAAAGAAATAGAATGAAAAGAACTGAGGACAGTCTCAGAGACCTCTAGGACAACATTAAATGCACCAACATTCGAATTATAGGGGTTCCAGAAGAAGAAGAGAAAAAGAAAGGGACTGAGAAAATATTTGAAGAGATTATATTTGAAAACTTCCCTAATATGGGAAAGGAAATAGTTAATCAAATCCAGAAGGCACAGAGTCCCATACAAGATAAATCCAAGGAGAAATACGCCAAGACACATATTAATCAAAATGTCAAAAATTAAATACAAAGAAAACATATTAAAAGCAGCAAGGGAAAAACAACAAATAACACACAAGGGAATCCCCATAAGGTTAACAGCTGATCTTTCAGCAGAAACTCTGCAAGCCAAAAGGGACTGGCAGGACATATTTAAAATGATGAAGGAGAAAAACCTGCAACCAAGATTACTCTGCCCAGCAAGAATCTCACTCAGATTTGTTGGAGAAATTAAAACCTTTACAGACAAGCAAAAGCGGAGAGAGTTCAGCACCACCAAACCAGCTTTACAACAACTGCTAAAGGAACTTCTCTAGGCAAGAAACACAAGAGAAGGAAAAGACCTACAATAACGAACCCAAAACAAGAAAATGGGAACAGGAACATACATATCGATAATTACCTTAAATGTAAATGGATTAAATGCACCCACCATAAGACACACATTGGCTGAATAGATACAAAAACAAGACACGTATATATGCTGTCTACAAGAGACCCACTTCAGACCTAGAGACACATATAGACTGAAAGTAAGGGGATGCAAAAAGATATTTCATGCAAATGGAAACCAAAAGAAAGCTGGAGTAGCCATTCTCATATCAGACAAAATAGACTTTAAAATAAAGACTATTAGAAGAGACAAAGAAGGACACTACATAATGATCAAGGGATCGATCCAAGAAGAAGATATAACAATTGTAAATATTTATGCACCCAACATAGGAGCACCTCTATACATAAGGCAAATACTAACAGCCATAAACGGGGATATCGACAGTAACACATTCATAGTAGGGGACTTTAACACCCCACTTTCACTAATAGACAGATCATCCAAAATGAAAATAAATAAGGAAACACAAGCATTAAATGATACATTAAACTAGATGCACTTAATTGATATTTATAGGACAGTCCATCTAAAAACAACAGAATACACATTTTTCTCAAGTGCTCATGGAACATTCTCCAGGATAGATCATATCTTGGGTCACAAATCAAGCCTTGGTAAATTTAAGAAAATTGAAATTGTATCAAGTATCTTTTGTGACAACAATGCTGTGAGACTAGATATCAATTACAGGAAAAGATCCGTAAAAAATACAAACACATGGAGGCTAAACAATACACTACTTAATAACGAAGTGATCACTGAAGAAATCAAAGAGGAAATTAAAAAATACCTAGAAACAAATGACAATGGAGACACGACGACCCAAAATCTATGGGATGCAGCAAAAGCAGTTCTAAGAGGGAAGTTTATAGCAATACAATCCTACCTTAAGAAACAGGAAACATCTCGAATAAACAACCTAACCTTGCACCTGAAGCAATTAGAGAAAGAAGAACAAGAAAACCCCAAAGTTAGCTGAAGGAAAGAAATCATAAAAATCAGATCAGAAATAAATGAAAAAGAAATGAAGGAAATGATAGCAAAGATCAATAAAACTAAAAGCTGGTTCTTTAAGAAGATAAACAAAATTGATAAACCATTAGCCAGACTCATCAAGAAAAAAAGGGAGAAGACTCAAATCAATAGAATTAGAAATGAAAAGGAGAAGTAACAACTGACACTGCAGAAATACAAAAGATCATGAGAGATTACTACAGACAACTCTATGCCAATAAAATGGACAACCTGGAAGAAATGGACAAATTCTTAGAAATGCACAACCTGCCAAGACTGAATCAGGAAGAAATAGAAAATATGAACAGACCAATCACAAGCACTGAAATTGAAACTGTGATTAAAAATCTTCCAACAAACAAAAGCCCAGGACCAGATGGCTTCACAAGCGAATTCTATCAAACATTTAGAGAAGAGCTAACACCTATCCTTCGCAAACTCTTCCAAAATATAGCAGAGGGAGGAACACTCCCAAACTCATTCTATGAGGCCACCATCACCCTGATACCAAAACCAGACAAGGATATCACAAAGAAAGAAAATTACAGGCCAATATCAATGATGAACATAGATGCAAAAATCCTCAACAAAATACTAGCAAACAGAATCCAACAGCACATTAAAAGGATAATACACCATGATCAAGTGGGGTTTATTCCAGGAATGCAAGGATTCTTCAATATATGCAAATCAATCAATGTGACACACCATATTAACAAATTGCAGGAGAAAAACCATATGATCATCTCAAAAGATGCAGAGAAATCTTTTGACAAAATTCAACACCGATTTATGATAAAAACCCTGCAGAAAGTAGGCATAGAGGGAACCTTCCTCAACACAATAAAGGCCATATATGACAAACCCACAGTCAACATCGTCCTCAATGGTGAAAAACTGAAAGCATTTCCACTAAGATCAGGAACAAAACAAGGTTGCCTACTCTCACCACTCTTATTCAACATAGTCTTGGAAGTTTTAGCCACAGCAATCAGAGAAGAAAAGGAAATAAAAGGAATCTAAATCGGAAAAGAAGAAGTAAAGCTGTCACTGTTTGCGAATGACATGATACTATACATAGAGAAACCTAAAGATGCTACCACAAAACTACTAGAGCTAATCAATGAATTTGGTAAAGTATCAGGATACAAAATTAATGCACAGAAATCTCTGGCATTCCTATACACTAATGATGAAAAATCTGAAAGTGAAATCAGGAAAACACTCCCATTTACCATTGCAACAAAAAGAATAAAATACCTAGGAATAAACCTACCTAAGGAGACAAAAGACCTGTATGCAGAAAATTATAAGACACTGATTAAAGAAATTAAACATGATACTAATAGAGAGATATACCATGTTCTTGGACTGGAAGAATCAATATTGTGAAAATGACTCTACTACCCAAAGCAATCTACCGATTCAATGCAATCCCTATCAAACTACCACTGGCATTTTTCGCAGAACAAGAACAAAAAATTTCACAATTTGTATGGAAACACAAAAGACCCCGAATAGCCAAAGCAATCTTGAGAATGAAAAACGGAGCTGGAGGAATCAGGCTTCCTGACTTCAGACTATACTACAAAGCTACAGTAATCAAGACAGTATGGTACTGGCACAAAAACAGAAAGATAGATCAATGGAACAGGATAGAAAGCCCAGAGATAAACCCACGCACATATGGTCACCTTATCTTTGATTAAAGAGGCAGGAATGTACAGTGGAGAAAGGACAGCCTCTTCAATAAGTGGTGCTGGGAAAACTGGACAGGTACATGTAAAAGTATGAGGTTAGATCACTCCCTAACACCATACACAAAAATAAGCTCAAAAAGGATTAAACACCTAAATGTAAGGCCAGAAACTATCAAACTCTTAGAGGAAAATATAGGCAGAACACTCTATGACATAAATCACAGCATGATCCTTTTTGACCCACCTCCTAGAGAAATGGAAATAAAAACAAAAATAAACAAATGGGACCTAATGAAACTTCAAAGCTTTTGCACAGTAAAGGAAACCATAAACAAAACCAAAAGACAACCCTCAGAATGGGAAAAAAATATTTGCAAATGAAGCAACTGACAAAGGATTAATCTCCAAAATTTATAAGCAGCTCATGCAGCTCAATAACAAAAAAACAAAAACCCAATCCAAAAATGGGCAGAAGACCTAAATAGACATTTCTCCAAAGAAGATATACAGACTGCCAACAAATACATGAAAGAATGCTCAACCTCATTATATATTAGAGAAATGCAAATCAAAACTACAATGAGATATCATCTCACACCAGTCAGAATGGCCATCATCTAAAAATCTAGAAACAATAAATGCTGGAGAGGGTGTGGAGAAAAGGGAACACTCTTGCACCGCTGGTGGGAATGTAAATTGATACAGCCACTTGGAGAACAGTATGGAGGTTCATTAAAAAACTACAAATAGAACCACCATATGACCCAGCAATCCCACTACTGGGCATATACCCTGAGAAAACCATAATTCAAAAAGAGTCATGTACCAAAATGTTCATTGCAGCTCTATTTACAATAGCCTGGAGATGGAAACAACCTAAGTGTCCATCATCGGATGAATGCATAAAGAAGATGTGGTACATATATACAATGGAATATTGCTCAGCCACAGAACAAAACAACATTGAGCTATTTGTAATGAGGTGGATAGACCTAGAGTCTGTCATACAGAGTGAAGTAAGTCAGAAAGAGAAAGACAAATACCATATGCTAACACATATATAAGGAATATAAGAAAAAAACAATGTCATGAAGAGCCTAGGGGTAAGACAGGCCTAAAGACACAGACCTACTAGAGAATGGACTTGAGTATATGGGGAGGGGGAAGGGTAAGCTGTGACAAAGCGAGAGAGATTCATGGACATATATACACTACCAAATGTAAGGTAGGTAAGTAGTGGGAAGCAGCCGCATAGCACAGGGAGATCAGCTTGGTGCTTTGTGACCGTCTGGAGGGGTGGGATAGGGAGGGTGGGAGGGAGGGAGACGCAAGAGGTAAGAGATATGGGAACATATGTATATGTATAACTGATTCACTTTGTTATGAAGCAGAAACTAACACACCATTGTAAAGCAATTATACTCCAATAAAGATGTAAAAAAGATAAATAAATAAAAATAAAAGGAGATTCAAATCTATAAAAAAAAAGATGTTAAAAAAAAAGAAATTAGATACCTAAAACTAAAAAAAAAAAAAAAAAAAAAAAACCTTTGCATCTGTGTGAGACCATATGATTAACTCTGCATAATGGGCTATGAGTGGAAGTGATGGGTGTCACTTACATGTGTAAAAATTTAAGACCCAGTCAACAACACTCTTTCAATTTTCCGTCTACCATAATGATAGAAGAGGAAGCACATTCCAGAGGTGTAGCTAAAGCTGGTGGAACACTGGGACCCTGTGTAATGGTGTGGAGTAGAGGTCTCTGCTACTTCCCTCTACAGAGTACATCCAGGGTTATGTACTCTGGATGAGGAATATATTTAGTCTTACAGTAAGTCCTGAGAATTAGAGATTAATACACAGAAGATTTTGTAAAAATTAAATGAGACAATGATTGTAAAGGCATCATTTGATAAATGGCATATTGTAAGAGCACAATATTTAACTCACTGTTTGAAAAGCTTTTTCTGTAAAAGGCCGGAGAGTGAATAGTTTGAGCTTTACATGCCATACGGACTTTGTCACAAGTACCCAACTCTGCTACTACAATGCATGAAGTGCCAATACATTACATGAAAGCAACCACAGAATATATGCAAAGAATGAGTGTTGCTATTATCCAATAAAACTTTACAAAAATGAGTTGGTGAGTTGGATTTGGTCCAATGGTCATAATTTGCTGTCCCCTCTATTAACTCACTATTATTTGATTCTGATGATGATGAAGACAATGAAAGAAAAGGGCTTGGTTGAACTGAGTTGAATTCACATGCATTTAGGAAGCACATAAATGTACTTGGAACTCTGTTATTCACTATGGGAAAGACATTTACGTACACTGAGCATTCTCCACGTGGCGAGCAATCTGTTAATTTCTTCGTATACATAATTGCATTTAATCTTGATATGTTGGTATTTTGCACATAAGGATCTTGAGACCCAGAGAGTTTAAGTGAGAACTCAAGTTAACTCTGTTAGCATCAATAATTCTCAGATGTAGGATTAGAATCCAATCCTGTTTGACCCCAAGTATTGAGTTTGCTCTTTGTTCTTGTAACTGTTACGTTGAATAAGCAAGACCCAGAAGCACAATCACAAAGACATTTCCTCTTCATAATTGCCTATACAAACCCAATCTCCGCGGCTGTTATTTTACTCTCCTGAAATAACATTTTGGCAAATAGCTCAGATAGCTCATCTGTTTATACTAAGATAATAATAATATTTACAAAATTATTCTCTTTTCACTTCAGTCACTCCAATAGTCTCAGCTCAGTATATCTTGTCCTGCCCAGTGTAATAATAAAAACTGAACTTTTGTCAAAGTGAAATCTTTTGGATGTTAGCTGAACCAAGTGTGGTGATCATTTCACAATATATGTAAATCAAACCTTCATGCTGTATACCGTAAACCTATACATTGATGTATGCCAATTATTTTTCAATGAAACTGGAAAAAAAAGTGAAATCTCTGCCTCAACTTTAGTTCAGGTCTGCTATAGGCAGGAAACAAACATCTGGGCAGGATAGACAGTGGGGAACTTTTTTTTTTTTTTTTTTTTACTGATGGGGGCCCATCAGTCTTACCTCACTGGCAGTGACCTGGCTATGAAAGGTGTTTAAATGTGAATCTTTCTCTTCAGATACCACCAACCACTGCTGAGGATGTGGGGAGTGCACTCATCTGCATTTCCCTTTCTCCACCAAATGCATCCCCTCCTGCTGATTCCTTACTTCCTCAAGCCTCCTTCTGTCAAGGTGTATTCCTCCCCACAGGTGATCTAGGGCAGGATTTAAAATACCTCTGTGTCCTCTGTCTCTCTGTCTTTTTCTTTTTCTCATAAACACTGTACTTAAGGGCCACATCAGGGTTTCTCAAGCTCCAAGCCTCTCTTAAAAGCACTTCTTATTTCACTAGAGGGGGAGTGGAGGTGTCCCGCACACTTCATCCTCATCCATGGTTGGGGTTCCTTAGACCAAACCTACAATCCTCTCCAGCCTCTGATTCCTGGCAGCTTCAACTTTTGAATGACTTTCTCAAATCCACCTCCTCACCTGTCCCTGTCTAGTTGGTCAAACACCTCCTGATGAAATGTGGGGAAAATTAGTGTCTATTATTCTAGAATATCTATAGAAACTTTCTAGCAGTCTTGTATAAAAGCCTAAAATACTCTGTTTTTCCTTAAGGCACTTGCTCTATGGTTGTGAATACAAAACTAATACTCCAGAAATATTTACAAGTTTCTTACGGATCAGAAGGGACTTAGAGGTCAATAAGTTCATTCCTTGGCTGAAATAATGAATATTTACTCAGTACATAGTATTTGTAAAATGCTGGACTAGGGCGTAGGTAAGACAGAAACCAAATGCAGATACCCTTACAGTCACTACTTTAAAATTATTGGTTTGGGAGAATTCACTACTACTTTAAAAGTCCCATTTCCATGTTTTAAAATCTTGGGGTCTCCCTATTATTTTGAACAAATATGCCTGCCTTGCAGAGAAATGTTAATCTTTATAGAATAGCCATTTAAATGTTGAGAACAAGGCTCACCTGTCCTCTCATCTTCCTTAGACTTTCCATCGCTAGGTCTTCTAATAATTCCTTTTATAACATGTGTAACAGTGGTACATGTGACTGCCCTCCAATTGCCCTCAAGTACAGATGCTGGAGCTCTCCTTTAGAGACCACCCTTACTACTAACCACTGTGGGTAAAAGAATCCATCCTGAACTTCTGGGTGCTTACACATAGTTTGGACCATCTCTTGATGCTGACTCTGCATCTGTGCATATAATCTGTCTAGGTCCAGTTCCTCATCCCCGGCTTCCTTGACTTTCGTTAACCAAAAATGCCAAAATGGTGGGTTTCAGGTAACAAATATCTTTTAAAATGAAGAACTGGGTTCCAAAAGTAAAGAAAATTCACAGGGCATGGGAAGGTAGAATGTGATAAAGTAAATCTAAACTAGTGGCTGCCCACCAGGCAAGTCTATCACATCATAGTAGTAATGGGGAAACACAAACATAAATATCAATATCATGGTATAGTGACTAGATTGTCACAACTTTAAAAGTTGACCAATAGCAAGTGTCGCTGAAAATGTAAAGTAAAAAATGCTCCCTACTTCTGGTGGGAGTATAAATTGGCAAAATCACTTTAGAGAGCAATTTAGCAACACCTAGTGAAGGAAAAAATGGGCTGACCCTACAGTCCAGCAATTTCTCTCTTAGATAGTCTTGTCATAAAGATTTGGTCAAATTTGTACACAAGGAGATCTGTAAAATAATCTCTTAGCAGCATTGTTCATGACCAAACACAAACAAGAAAGCAAACAAACAACAATAACAGCAACAAAACTTGAGGCCAGCTTAATGTCCCTGGTAGAATAAATTTTAAAATGTGGCATATTTAGACACTGGAGTACTATACAGCAATGAAAATGAATGAATCAGATTTAATAATATAAATGTGTATGGATCTCACAAATATAATTTTGAAAATAAAAAGGAAATTGTATAAAAATAATTAATAAAGTTTAAGAAACATTTAGAATGGTACTCTATTTTGTGTAGAGAAACATACACATGTAGAAAATGTATAAAGGAATGTATGATGTAATGGAACTCTGGAAAGCCACATAGAAAACTAAAATAGTGTTTCCTGAAACAGGGTGAGTGAATAGGAGGAGACATACAAATGAAGGCAGGTATAGGAGTAAACTTTAAGTGTATGCTATTTATATTTTTAGTTATAAATTCTATGAATATATTCCTAATCAAAAAATACCATTGGAATGATAAGCAGCTAAATTCTGGATAGAGGAGAGGAAAGAGAATGTAATTGGTTGGAGAGATCTCAAAAGGAGCCACAAATTATATTCATAACATTTAAATTATTAAGCTGAATGATGAATACATATTTTTTTATTATTCTTCATACCTTTTGCATGTTTGAAATATAATATTTTTAAATAAAGCTTTGGCTTTCAAAACTATTGTTTCTGCTAAAGGCTTGAAAATCCTATTTTGGAAGTCAAAAAATAGGTATTAATGTTTTATTCTTCTTTGTAATTTTACTGTAATATTATCAATTTAAGTCAAAGAAACATAGATGATTTTGTCAAAATATGGGAAAGGCAAATTATCAGGAAGTATAGGGGTGTGGAAAAGAAAAGTAGATTAATATTTTAAGGTATTATTATTTTATCCAGTTTACACATCCCTCACTCTCCTTAACACTATTGATTTTGATATATTTTTTTTTTAAATCTTTTTTCCAGAATTAAACAAATCATTTCAGATATTACCTGAAATCTTTTTTCCAGAATTAAACAAATCATTTCAGATATTACCTCCCAATGGTAGTATTTATACTTTCTGTATTAATCTATCTCATAGATGAACTAACATTCTATTTATGTAAGTATAAACTATGGTTTATTTCTTTAAACCATAGTTTCCTTTTCAATTATTTTATGCACAACTTCTTAGGACAAGTGTTATATAAAATGAGTTAAACACCTAATACTGTTTCTCAAATGCTATAAGTAATGAGGTGAGTTCCATTTATGGCAAAAAAAAAGTAGTAAGAAAGAAATTTAGGCCTACACATTAAGATATCATTTAAAATATATTTAACAGGAACTCTATAAGAAATTTAAAATGACAATTTTGTCTTTAAGTTTTTTTTCATTTAGAGTGAACAAATAATGATGTGTTATACTCAATGTCTACATATTGAAATAATTTAAAACTAGTACTTCAGGTTGAAGTAAAGTCTTTTAGTCGTGTTTTCACTGTAACACACCATAGATTAAGAAAAGAACAACTTAACCTGGCACCTACTGAGACTGTGTTTTAACACCATAGCTCATGATGCATTTCCCCTGTGCTGGCAAACAGGTAGTGGTGCTATTTTTGTTCAAAGCATATAGTCAGCTTGTTTTGAAATCCAGTTATATATTGGACCTGCTGACCCCCTGCCATAGTGAATTCCACAGGCAGGAGCTCCATGCTATGAAAAGTGGTATTCAACTAGAGGGGTTCATGAAGAAAGTGAAAGTTTCTCAAATTAATTTCTCAAAATGCCCTAAGCCACAGCCATCACCCTTCTGATATTCTTTGCAGCTGCTTAACACTTCTGGACTAGTCGAACCTGAGTGAGTTGGCTGTCTCCCCCTTTGGCAATATTTCCTTTTAAAAGGGCAGTTGCCATGGTTGTATAATTTTGTGCAGAGCGGGAGCCTTTCTGATTGACCAAGCTGTGCTGAAAGATAACAAGGTCAAGAGCTACAAGTTTAAGCTGAGGAAGACTTAAACTCTCAGTTGAAAGTTGAAGAGTGTTTTCCACAATGAAAATGTGTTACACTTTTAAATATCATCTAACTGCAAGAAGCTCACATGCTTAAAAGGTTTTATTGAGATTTTATTGTCAGATCTTTGTCTCCTAGTGAGCATGTGGTGAGCAGAAGAACTGTAGATAGAATTAGTGCAAAGTAGAGAAACAGAGGAATTGACTAAAACTCTTAGCTCTTTTACTGTCACATCTTGAACCATGTAAATGGTTGGCAACTCCTAGTGCCCCCTTTTGGTCTAGGTTGATGCCCTATCATTCGCTCTGACATTCTCATTATTATCTGTTATCCCTGGCATCAGGCAATTTCTTCCACTTGGAATTCTTTTGTTGCAATATTAGGTTTGAGCAAAGTTTTGGACCCAAGTCTCCTTTCTGCTAATAAAACAGTAAAATACTGACTGGCTAATGGTAGTATTGAATAGATTTGAAGATAGAGGGAGGACATTCAAAGAATGTTGATCAAAAATAGGCTTTATATATACCAAGCTGCCCAATATGTGTCAAGAACTGTGCTGGGTACATTTGCTTACATTATCTCAATTAATCGTTTTGACATACATGTTAGTTGACGACCACTATATCTTTTTTCTTACTAAAATAACTCTAATTTTTTTTAAGCCTCCACTTTTTCCAGCTAAAATTCCAGATTCAGCAAACTGCATTTGCATATAGTCCTGGTCATATGCATAGTTCTGGTCAATGTAATGGAGGTGAATGTCTCTGGGGGAAGGTTCCCTTTCAGAAATTTAACTTCAGTTTAAAGAAAAGGCAAATCCCTGGAAAGGAAAAGCTTTGCCTTTTGTCCTTAGCTGTTCCCTCACTTCTTCTTCCTACTTGGGACAACAGTGTGATAGTGATCCCAGAGGAAGAGCAGCCATCTTTGATGAAACCACATAATAAGAAGGGCAGAGTGGAAAGATAAACTAAGCCTGAATTTTAGGTGACTTTTGGGGCAGTTCCACCAGCCCTGAACTTTCCACTGCCAGCATTTTTGTTATATAAAATTTTTAATCCTATTTAAGTCTTTTTCTTTTTTTGGTCAAGTTTTCTGCTACTCCCAGTGTAATGCAGTCATTACTTATGCACATATCATAGTAACTCTCCAAGCTATGCGGTAATATCCCACAGTTTGGAAACAGGAAAAGTAGGTAGGATTTGGAGCTCTCTTTATAACTCTAAATTCCATTATCTTTTCACTCACTTCTTATGGTCCTATATAGCTTAACATTCAAAGACTTTTTTAAAATTGATTTTTGAATATAATCTTTAAAGGTTACACTCTATTTACAGTTATTACAAAATATTGGCTATTTCCCCATATTGTACAATACATCCTTGTAGCTTATCTTACACCCAGTAATTTGTATCTCCCACTCCCCAACCCCTATATCCATACCCCCCTATCCCACAACTGGTAACCACTAGTTTGTTCTCTATATCTGTGAGTCTGCTTCTTTTTCTGTTATATTCTCTAGTTTGTTGTATTGTTTAGAGTCCATATATAAGTGATATCATACAGTATTTGTCTTTCTCTGTCTGACTTATTTCACTTAGCATAATACCTTCCAAGTCCCTCCATGTTGCTGCAAATGGCAAAATTTCATTCTCTTTTATGTGAGTAGTAGCTTAACACTCTTTGGTTAGTGAATTAAATGGAGAGATAGAAGAGCAAGTCATCAGATTTGCAGTTTCCCAAAGCTTGATTGATAGCTAATACATCACAATCTGAGGCTGCACATGTCTTGATATATTGGATTTCCTGTGTCAAGCTTTTCACCATTGGTTGAATTTATATTCAGATAATTCATGGTTTGGTAAGTCTATTAGAATCCAAGTAGAGATATTGAGTAGGCAGTTGTATGTAGTAGACTTGAATTCAGAAGAGAGATCTATACTAAAAATATAAATTTATTCATCGATGGCATATAGATAGTATTTTAAACCACATGACTGGGTGAGGTCACACAGAAAAAGAGAGTAAATAGAAAAGGAGATAGGATTAGTGACTGAAGCTTAGGCTTCCATAGTAATGTTGTTGTTAAGAGTAAAATACACAAAGAAGGAGCAATCAGTGAATGTGGCATCCAGAAAAACAAGTGATGAAACTCTATGATCTATGGTGTCAGATACTGCTAATTTGTCAAGGAAGATAAAAACTGAATTGGCCATTGGATTTAATTGCATGAAGAATCTTGGTAGGGTGACTGTGCATCCTATTGTGCCTGTGACACTCCCAGTTTGTACCTGTTGTCTTGGTTTAATTAATAATAATGTTCCTTTCATTCTTAAGCGTCATAGTTTAGAAAATAAATTAAATGATCATCTTAGTCATTGGTGATCTTCGCAAGGGTAGTTTCAGTGGAATTCTGTGAGATAAAAACCTTACTGGAGTATATGTAAGAACAAATGAGGAAAGAGTATGAGATGCAAAGGGTAGTTTTGTTGCATGGGTATGCAGAGAAATGGGATGGAAACTGGAGTAAAAAAAACAATGCAATTATGTGCCAAAGGGACATAGTATAGTGAAAAATTATTGATGTAGGAGAGAGAAGGAAGAAGTCCTCAAATAACTGAGAAGGAATTGGATTTGTGTTTAGTTGGAAGGATTGGTTTAGAATAAATAAATATTGGAGACCATTCTCCAAGGGTCTCTTGCATTTCTGCATGTTTTGTGGTTGAGGCATTGATTGCCCTGTGTTCTGGACTACTATTTCAAGGATATTTATATAGTCAACAGCCTTGGAAGGGAGAAATAGACTTTCTTCATAGCAAAGGGTAGATTTGCTTATAGTCCTGCAGAAAAAAAGACAGTGTCTTCTTCTGGAGGAAAGGGCAGACATATTTACTGCCGTTTATAAAAATGTGAGTTCCCTAAACTCAGAGTTCCTCTCCTGTAATGTCATCCACTGCATGTTTAGGTGGCTATGGCCTTCCTCATGTTACCTGTGGGAATTGGGGCTTGGAGAATTGGAGCCAAGCTTCTGATGTACTGCTTGTTGCTGCCTGTGTGAGTAATAAACTGTTTTACATTTCTCATCCAGGAATTATGTGTCCTCTCCCACTATCCATGAAACATGTGGGCTAACTTGTTTGCTTGGAAGCAGGGTAAAATATTAGACCCTTGATGATAAGATCTTAATTCATCTAGGATAGAAAATACTGCAAATATAGCCTCACTTTTTACTATGTTTTTCACTGTATACATGATTTAGGTTTTTATGTAATCAAATCTATCAATCTTTTATAACTTGTGGGTTTCATGGCTTGCTTAGAAAATTTTTATTCACTTTCTAATATATGAATGAAAGACTGTCTTTTGTTTTCTTCTAGTCCTTATCTTTTATAGTATTTTTTAAAGGTTAGATATTGAATCTACGTAAAATATATATATGTTTTATGAGACAAGGTTTTCCCTCCAAGTGATGGCTATTTGTCCCAATACCATTAAAATTCACCCTAACCTGATTCTTTGAAATGTCTTTCTGTAATATATTAAATCTCTAATATGGAAATGTTCATGTTATGGACTTTTTGTATCCATATATACTTAATCCTTTCTTTCAACACATGTCCAGTTAGTGCCTACTATGTGCTATACACAGGGTATACATTATTCCACAGTGATTAACAAAATGGACATGGTTTCTGCCCCCATAGAAGTTGGAACCTGCTTGGGAAAATAAATATTAAAAAAGTAAGCAAATAAATATATAATTTAAAAGTATAGTAAGTGCTATGAAGGAAATAAAAAAGATGCTTTGACAGAGTGTTGAGGCAGGAGAGAAACCTATAAATGTAGATCTCCTCTGAGGAGGATATAATTCAAGCCTACACTCAGACTATAAGAATTGAGGATTACAAAGAGCAGGTAGAAGAGTGTTCTAAGCTGATAGAACAGAATGCCATAGATAAAAGTTGTTTCAGAAAAGGGTCATGCAATTGTTTTTGCTCATCAACCAACAAAGTCTATCATTTAAGCTTGATCTTTCAGCTGGCTGAGTTCAAGTCAACTTCCTTTTACAGTTAAGGTCACATCATTGTATATATAGTAGTGGTCATTATGATTAACTAGGCAACTTCTATTTGAAATAATCCATCTAATCTCCTCTTCTTGCTAGGAATTGTTTTTAAGGATAAAGTCAAGTTTGGAAAATAAGATGTGAAGAGAAGTGTACTGGGTAGATTTTGTTAAAAAAAAAATCCCAACTTCTGAGAAAGAATCATAGAAATAAAAGGATACTGTATGCTTAAGAGTTTGAATGTAACTTTTGACCTCATGCAGGTACTTGCTGTGGGTTTGACAATCAGTCAACATTTGGGAGAGCAGAGCAATGAGAACTGCAGAATAGCAGAGCCAGAGCCCTGGCATATAGTGCCTGGAAACTACCAAACTTCTGGGCTTACTTTTAAGGGCAGTAATGCATTTCATTTTAGTTAACTCAGTTTTAATTGAGGTTTTCTGTTTTTCTGCAGCAAAAAAAGCATTCTAAAACTTGTAATATTTTAAAGTCTGAGGCCTCAGAAGGAGGAAAGGACTATCAGAGAAGAGTGGCTGATAGAGTCAAAATATTACTCAGCCATAAAAAGAAACGAAATAGAGCTATTTGTAATGAGGTGGATAGACCTAGAGTCTGTCATACAGAGTGAAGTAAGTCAGAAAGAAAAAGACAAATACCGTATGCTAACACATATATATGGAATTTAAGAAAAAAATGTCATGAAGAACCTAGGGGTAAAGCAGGAATAAAGACGCAGACCTCTTAGAGAATGGACTTGAGGTTATGGGGAGGGGGAAGGGTGAGCTGTGACAGGGCGAGAAAGAGTCATGGGCATATACACACTAACAAACGCAGTAAGGTAGATAGCTAGTGGGAAGCAGCCGCATGGCACAGGGATATTGGCTCGGTGCTTTGTGACAGCCTGGAGGGGTGGGATGGGGAGGGTGGGAGGGAGGGAGACGCAACAGGGAAGACATATGGGAACATATGTTTATGTATGACTGATTCACTTTGTTATAAAGCAGAAACTAACACACCATTGTAAAGCAATTATACCCCAATAAAGATGTTAAAAAAAAAAAAAAACCTCCCCATTCCTTTTGGCCCCAAACAAACAGGTTTACATAACATTTATTGAAATTATTTGACCGGGATTGTGGAATTGCAACACTTTGTGTTTACCATGTTTTGTTAGTCTTTATTATGATGTAATGGAATTTTTTTCCTTACATCTGCTGCTTCTTAAATAAGCATGGCAAGTGGTGTTGGGCATTATACCCTTAAAGACACACTCCTTCACTGTCTGTTTCATACTTGAGCAAGCCCTGGGAATAAATTAGACTTATGATTTTTCACCACAGAGCTGGGATTTATAGTGGAGAGTGGGATCAAACTGTGCTACTTGGTACTGAGTCCTTCGTCTCCTGTGCTCTTGCCCTGTACCTATGTATCCCAAGGTTCTGTATTCTCTCTTTGCGTACTGCTGAGTGGGAGTCCATGTCATTTTCATCATCATCATTAACTCCTGACCACTCATTCATTTACTTACACCTTAGTTGCTTCTTGTAGGCTGTAAGTTTTGTTAGACCTGATATTGAAATTTTTCTATTGTTTCTGTTTACCAGGAGAATAGATACCTCCTTCTTTTTCATGCACCTTCTCTTTTTGGGTTGTTTTTCTGCCCTGTATAGTGCTAGAGTTGTAGTGAAAATATCTATTGTTAAAATGCATACTATAAAATATATTTTATACTTGGAAGATGTACTGCTGAGATAATTTCAGCCCATAACTGTTCTTTGGTGAAAATAACTGCTTGAGTATTTATGACAACTTTTTGACTTGCACATTTACAATTTTCCTGGACTTTATAGTTTTGTTCTGTTTTGTTTTGTTTTTTTGCGGTACGCGGGCCTCTCACTGCTGTGGCCTCTCCCATTGCGGAGCACAGGCTCCGGACGCGCAGGCTCAGCAGCCATGGCTCACGGGCCCTGCCGCTCCGCGGCATGTGGGATCTTCCCGGACCAGGGCACGAACCCGCGTCCCCTGCATCAGCAGGCGGACTCTAAACCACTGCGCCACCAGGGGAGCCCTGGACTTTAGTTTTAATTCAATTATATAAAAACATAAATTCACCATCAATAGAAATTCCTATACATAGGAGCAACAACAACAAAAATAATCCCTCAATTTGTTTTGCTGCTTTCTAAGATATTTTCAGAAATTATATATCACAAATAACTCATTGGCCAAATCAACTTTTTGATTATCACTGTCTTTATGTTATGGAATTCCAAGTTGAAATGATAAGTGTTTAAATGAGCATCCAACTTGCCACCAAGATGATTTGTGCTTGTGTATTTGTTACTCAAGGAATGTAATTAGTGTGTCTGAATGTTAAGGACAATGGAAATAATTGGTGGCTGGAAGAAGGTGACTACATGGAGTGATTATTAATAGCTGTTAAGAATATAGGGGATGGAAGTAGTAAACAACTGAATACTAATTTTCTTCATTTAAATCATTATATTTTAGTAGCTTCAAATTCAAAATCTAAAGTTTGAGAGATCCATTGGAACCTCTTCATTTTACAAATGGAGAAAGAAAGGCCCAGAGAGAAAAATATTTTCTCCTGGTAAGTAATGAGGCATAAAAAGTAATATTGATTTTGTCTTAATTGTAAATGTGTGAATGGAAGAACAAAACAAAATCAGTCTTTTTAAAAAACAAAGAAAAAGATTTAAAAGTAAATAAAGTCATCAGTCCTTTATTGGAATTTTTCTAAATCTCCTTTGAAATGGGATTGGCATAATGATATGTGAATAATGAGACTATTGGTAGACCTCAAAATGTTGTAACCCTAGATAACAAAATTTTGGTAGGCTCTTATTTAAATTATGTGATATTTGAATTGTGTATATCCTCCTTGAAGTTGATTTCAGTTTGAAAAGAAATTGAGAAAAACCTTAAAAATAGTTTACTAGCACATGGAAATCTTACATGAAAGTCAGTATAACAGTTTGCCTTGAACTGCACCCAAATATACTAATTTAGTTCATAAGTCAGTTTAATCCATTCCTATATATTCCAGGAAGAGAAATTAAAATCATTCCCTGGCTATTTTATAACTTTTCCATTACTGGATAAAAAAGCTGTTAAGTCATATAGATTATTTTCTAGAAACAAGTTATTGATGATCGTTTTACAATCACTAGCATATATGGATTGTGCTTTCATATCTTACTTCGGAAATGCAGATGCAAAATGAGGTGGTTGTGAAATGACCTGAAGGAAAAAGTTTTGTGCTGTATGAACAAGATTTTTAAAGGCAAAGAGACATGGAAAAACAGGAAAATAAGAAATGTAATGTTTAAACATGTGGCATGTAAATCGTTAATTTATGAGTTGATAAAAATGCTAAAAAGCAGCTTAAATATCCTCTCAGGAAGACATCACTGAACAGAGGGTCTGGCTCTGTGTTTCCCTTATGTGTCCTACTTCAAGTCCAGATGAGCCTTGCTCATAGAACCTATTATACATCACTGAATTATCTAGGCTTTCCTTTGCATATGTTTATTAGCCCTTTGTGATTTCTTAATTGTGAGTTTCCCATTCATATCCTTTACTCATTTTAATGGGTTGTTGGTCTTATTCATTTTTTCTTTATCAAGACATCATTAACAATTTTTTTTAACATTTATCCATTCATATAAACATTAAAATCATTCTGTCTAGTATAAGAAAAAGATTGGGACTCCTATTTCTAGGGAAATGATTGGCTAGATTATTTGCAGGAAACACTCTGCTAAAAATATCAAAATAGATCTAAGATATTTTTAAATCATTTTAACCATAAAAGATCCAGCAGGAAGTAAATCAATGTAGGAGAATTAAGAACTTGGAGAGGTGAGTAGAATACTGAAGCCACTTTTGCCCTTGTTATTTACCAATCCATGGATAGGCAAAACTTTCATTTACATGGCCTTGAGTGCTATAGGGAACAGAAGTTGAAGCTTTGGGTCTTCCAAAGTGAGGACTCTAAAAGGACACACTCCATACTAAGCTGGGATTCCTAAAACCTAAACCTTCAGAGTAAAGGACCCAGAACTACTGCCACCAGCAACTATCACGGAAAGTTGCTTAGAACTTGGCAGAGTAAGGAATTGAAATGAAACGTAGTACTTCCGTGTATTTGCAGTTCCAACCAGACCCATATATTTATAAACCATGGATGGATGACAGAGATGGAATTGCAGATCAATGGAGACAGCATGCACAGTTGAGTTGGCATGAGCCAAAAGAGATATTTTAGACAACATTTCAATGGAGGGAATGGATAATCAGTTCTATTCCTTTATATTCTGGAGATTAGAGGCACTGTTCTAACACACATGGTGTTGTTTTATTTCCTCAGTGTCAGGAGACGCCAGGTGTGTGGATTGAATTGCATCCCCCCAAAGAGATACATGGAAGTCCTAACCCCTGGTATTTGTGAATGTGACCTATTTGGAAATAGGTCAGATATAATCAAATTAAGAAGAGGTCATACTGAGTTAGGCTGGGTTCTATTCAATAATACTGTTGTCCTAAGACATCAGGGAAGAAGGACACACAAAGATAGCAGCAGAGATTGGAGTGACACAGCTACAAACCAAGGAATACCAGAGAAGCAGGAAGAAACAAGATTCCTTCCCTAGAGCCTCCAGAAAGTGTTCCTGCTGACACCTCAGTTTTGGACTCTTGGTCTCCAGAACTGGGAGATAATAAATTTCTGTTGTTTTAAGCCACCTAGTTTGTGATATTGATACTTTGTTAGGGTAGCTCTGGAAAACAAATACACCAGGCCTACCATTTCTGTCAGACTTTTGCTTTCAGCTTCTCTAATGCCTGGCCTGGGGGTGTGCTTATCTGAGATGAACGATGCTAACTTCCCCTGCAGAACTCCGTCCTCAACAAAGTCTTCAAAGTGGGAGACTTAGAAGTGGTCAGAGATGAATGAGGTTTTTGGTATGACCTTGTGCTTTCCAGTTAAGCCTCACAGGCTCCAGTTCGTCCTTATTTTCTCCACTTCATATCCATTTTCTTTACCGAACTGCATCCCTCACAGACTTCAGGGCTTCAGCACCAGGCACAGAAATACCAGTCATCTATTATCTCCTAGCGGTTCTGCTTCTCTGATTGAACCCTGACTGATTTCACCCAAATATAATAATATATGTTTCTGTGAACTTATTTTGGTTAACTGTGCAAAAATTATCCTATATTATTTCCCAATAATAGTTTCGTATTTTGTCTCTTACATTATTATCTTTTAATCTTAGTTTTTTAAACTATTTAGTGAATACATATTATAATATCACTTTTATTTTTAGCTAAATGTATAATATGCCTTGAAAACCCAACAACTGGTTGCACCTGTGAAAAATAAATAGACGAAAATCTCCTACCAATGTGACAATTAGAGCATTAGCAAATGCAATAGACATGAATCAGAATGGGTTCTACTACCGAGAACTATAAAGCATTAACCATTTGCAGTTGGCATCAGTTTATACACAGAGAATGAGTCTGTGTGATAACTAAAATATGCATGAAATCAGTTAATTTTTTGATGAAATAGCGTATTTCTTTAAAATAAACCAACAAACACAGTTATTTGTATGAACAGATGATTTAGATGTTAAAATATAAACTGACAATTCAGTTTAAAAATATTGGTTTAGTAAGGCAAGTATTAACATTTTCAAGTATTTTAATCTTACAAGCACCCCACACCTAAGATATCTAAAAATCTAACCTAATATTTTTACAGACACAAAGGCAAACATACGTTCCACCCACAAACACACTCACAGAAGTTTATGATATACATGCTATTTAAAAAGGGGATTAGTACTGTGAAAACTTTCTTTTGTTTCTTAGATTTTCAGAAATGGAGCCTGAACTCAAAAGAGGCATAGGAAATGCTCTGATTAAAAATGTTAGAGAAAGAAAGAAGCATAAATGAGAAAGTCTGACTGATTGTGGGGATCCAATTATAAGAATTATAAGCAGCAACTTCTACTTAAAAAAATACAACTCCCTGTTTTACTCCTCTCAGTAAAAAATAAAAGATACATTGCAGTAAAAGATAAACTGATTTATTCATTTATCTATACTGAATATAAAAGAGCCCATGAGGATATTGTTACTCAGAAAATACTTGAATCTGATATGACTCCTGACTGCTAAATGTAACTAACAATGATATTAGCTAATCTTTTTTTTTCAATTGACTACATGGAGTTTATTTATTTATTTTTTAATTGGAGTATAATTGCTTTACAATGTTGTGATAGTTTCTGCTGTACAATGAAGTGAATCAGCTGTATGTACACATATATCCCCTCCCTTTTGGACCTCCCTTTCCATCCCCATGTCACCCATCTAGGTCATCACAGAGCACCGAGCTGAGCTCCCTGTGCTATTGAATTTTATTATATGTTAGTCACTGCATTAGCAATTTTGTGTGTATTAACTTGTGTAAGCTACATGCTGATACTACCAGGGAGATACTGGTTTTCTCTGCAATTTATAACTGAATCCCTGGATCTTCAAAAGTTTAGGTAACTTTCCCCAATACTAGCAGTTTGTAAGTTAGGGAACCGGCATTACATTCAGTTTATTCACCCTGTCTCTAGAGTCTGTATGTTTAACTGCTGTGCATGCTGGGCTGCGTCTTTACTGGTCAACCTGGATTATGCTCTGGATTGGATTATGGTTGCTCTGGATGATGACAAAGTAAGGGGAAATATCAGATATTCCTCAATTTTCTGTTAAAGTGGCCACAAATACATATGTAAGGGAGTTCTTTAGAACAGCACATGAAACTAATGACAACTAATAGTGATGGAATCAAGCACGCTCTAGAGAGGAGCTGATAAATAGGATTAAAAACCCACTAATGACTGTGATTTCTGACCTATCTTACAGGAAGACAGAGTAGGCTAACTGGGCAATTGTGCAAAGTGTTGAACTACAGGTTAAACAAATACGTCACCAGACTAAATATAAAATCCTGTACTAACTCAGGTTTCCACATTTGGTTCCTGAGGAAACAAGTAAAATAATCAATGGTTGCACTTTGGCAAATTAGGTAGCATTTAATTATAAATAAATAGATAAATTTAAAAAAAGAAAAAAAAGCATAAACTTCTTGTCAGATTGATTTTAAAAGCTACATGCAATCAAATAAAATAATGTAATAATAATAATATAGTAAACTGTTTTGTTCCATACTTCAAAAATTTATACCAGTTGGCATTTGTGGAGAGAGAGAAACTTTTGTCATCAGTAGCTGGTATTAAATATTTATTATAAATAAGTTTTATTTTTTAGTTTGGTCCAATATTATTGGCTGTGCAAGTTTGCTTTTTCAAATATATTTTTTGTGGGAGTATGTATGATCAACTTTCAAAATTATTCAGTGAAGGCTTGCAAAGACATAACATCAATTTTGTAAAACTCAAAGTTTAATAAATATACATGAAAGCTATTTTATAAGTCATTATCTCAAATACTTTATATTCTATTTTTTAACCAACACGATCTCTCAGACTCTGAGATGTCTGTCAATATAAACGTTTCTGTCACCTTCTCCTCATATTTCTAACACTTTCCCCCCTATTTGTTGGCTGCTTTTTAATTTGGAGAAAATAATTTTAGGACAGTTCAAATATGTATAATAACATCAGCAAGGTAAAAATATACCCACAATGTTTTATTTAATATTTTAATTCAAATTCCCTTATTATTAGTATTATTAACCTTTCATTCTTTTTCTTATCTGGCATACCTCACAAATCTTTGGCTTTTTTTTTTTTGCTTTTCTGTTTAATTTTGATCTCAATGTGTTGCATTTAAGTAATACATACTGTAACTTCTGTTTTAAGATAGTGAGCTGAACACACACTTCATTCTTACCCTCCTGTGTCAAATATCTAGAAACAATATAAAATTTAAATAGCAAGGAAATAAACTAACCCAACAAAAATAGGCTCTCTAACTGGACCAGAAGTTATGACCAGTTTCTTAAAGTTAGAAAACCAATAAAATTTAAGAGATAAGCCTCAGCTAAGGACACATACAGGAAATATGTGAACGGTGCCTCAAGCTAGTTGAAGCCAAAGAAACTCTGCAGTGATTAGTCTATACCTTTTCTAAAACCTCTTACATTTTATCTTCCCCATTATGTGAGCTAGGTATTAAGCAACAGGATGTATGCCTCAGCATACCCTCAAAATAAAACAGAATACAAATTTCTTTTAACCATTTGTGATATATTACATTAACAAAAATTGTCTATGTTTAAGAGGAGACTCAGAAACATATTCAAAAAGTTGATAATGTACATGTCAAATTCAATGATCATAAAACAAAAATTTTAAAAATTGACAGAATGTCCCTCAATCATAAAAAAGTATAAAAATACTTTTAAATAACTCTTGGGTTTAGATAAAACAGAGATCACTGACTATCTAGATTTACATGACAATGTTGACATTAAAAATAATACGTACTATTTATTGTGTATTTAGAGTGTGTAGATGCTCTTCCAAATGTGTCAGTCACACTCAAATATTTAATCCTAAAATAAACTCTATGAGATCAGTATTATTATTAATCCCATTTAAAGACACAGGGAGGGCTTCCCTGGTGGCGCAGTGGTTGAGAGTCCACCTGCAGATGCAGGGGACTCGAGTTCATGCCCCGGTCCGGGAAGATCCCACATGCCGCGGAGTGGCTGGGCCTGTAAGCCATGGCCGCTGAGCCTGCGCGTCCGGAGCCTGTGCTCCGCAATGGGAGAGGCCACAACAGTGAGAGGCCGCGTACCGCAAAAAAAAAAAAAAGACACAGGGAGTTTAATAAATACCAGATTTCACATAGGTAAGATATAATAGAGCTAGGATTTGAAATTAAGCAGTTTAGTTCTAAAGTTCAAACACTGAATCACTATGCTTTATTTTCTCCACAGTCCAAGGGAGATACCACATACTAAACTAAAGGATCAAAGTGACAGAAGAAAACATAGCTTTAAATATAATTATTAGAAAATAAGAAGAGTAGAAAGAAATGAACTAAACCCACAATTCAATAAGACAGTAAAAGAACAATAAACTAAATCTCTAAACAGAAGAAGAAAGGAATTGATTCTAAAACCAGAAATTAATGAAACAGCAAACAAACAAAAACAGAATTGACCAATAAAGAGAAAAGCTGGTTCTTTGAAAAGATCGATAAGACAGACAAGCCTTTAACAACTATGATCAAGAGCTAACTAAAGAGAAGACACAAAAGGAAAAAAATATATACGTGTAATGAAAAAAGGAGGTCATGACTGCGGGTCCAGAAGAGATTAAGATAACATTTCCAGAGAACACTATATACAACTTTATAGCAAAAATTTTTTAACTTAGACAATCTTGAAGAAAACTATAGATCACCAAAATTGACCCTGGATAAAGTAAGAAATATGATTAGAGCAATAACTTTAGAAAAATGAAAATGGTTGTTAGAGATTTGTCCTTAGGAAAGCATAAGCGTCCGGGTTTTTTATGGGAAATTTCAAGTGAGCGATAATTCCAATCTTAGAGAAAGTATTTTTAAGAACATGGGAAAAGATAGGAAATAACACACTCTACTTTACAATGCTCATGTATACCTGATAAGAAAATTGGATGAAAACAGAATAAAGGAGAAAACTAAGGACCAATTTTACTCTTGAGCATAGATGCAAAATGTTATGGTATCAGCAAATCAAAATATTCCTCTCTTGGCTGTGTTGTGCGTGCGTGTGTGTGTGTGTGTGTGTGTGTGTGTGTATAACATCACAACAGGATATACAACCTCTAAACTATGTCTAGGTGCACATTTCCTATGATAAATATGACCAAATATTCATACTCCAAAAGACCTACTGATCTGAAATAATGAGTCATATGAGCTCAGGAAAGTATTTCTCTACCATAGACCTGATTATTGATTTTGATTTTATAAGCACCAATTATTGCCAGGTTTAATTACTATTGATATTTTCTGTCTTTATTGCAGATGATTGTTTTCTTTTTCTTTATGCACTTTAGGAAATTATCTGTTTTTCCCTCCACATTACTGATTCCATTTTCTATAGCATCAATTACTATATTTACTGCTTCTATTGCACATGTTTCTTTGCTAACTTTTGCATTTACTTTTTCCTCTTATTTCATGTAGTTTTTTAATAAAACTGTAATTTAGCAACCTTCCTTTTCATTTTAGTTTATTCCTTATACTTTTTTAGTCTATAGAGGATACAATTAGATGCTTTCTAAAATGTATTCCTTTTTAATTTAATGATAATATATTTTAATTAAAAAATGGAAGAAATGTATTCCTTAAATCTTATATCTACAAACACAAATGTAACTACTGACCTCAAAATTTCCAAGTTCATAAGACATATATTGAACAACAAAGGACTAAGGATGGTCAGGTCTCCAGACTGCTTATCAGTTCATAGCATTTGGCTGTGAAATCTGTTTGAAGATGAATAAAACAACATCTGTTATTAAAGCTTGCTTCATTTTTGAAACATTATCTTTAGATCTGATACCCTTTTCTAAAGGAAACTGAGAGAATCAATGCTATCTTGAACAACATCATCTGGATTCATGAGACTTTGTTTTTATGACTTTCTCAGTTAAAAACCCAGTGAAGGTAATTTTTTTAATCTCCAGGCTCTCTGGTCAGTGGGATGTTTCTCATTACCGGAGTACTTTTCATAGCAACCATTATCATTAATTTGTAAATGAGAAATTTATGTGTTCCAGGTATTTCTTCTCCTAGCAATCATAATTATGAGATTTCAGGCCATTAGGTCTGAGTTGTTCTGAGTTTTGCATGCAAAATCCTGCTGACAGTCACTTGACCCAGTCTCTGGATAAAAGGACTCTCTTCATTTGCTTTACCATTTTCTGCTCAGTTTTTGAACAAATAACTGCAAATTCTTCATTTTTAGATTTGCAAGTTGAATGTTGACATCACTCTCTTGGAAACCCTAGAAATCTGGAAAATCTCTTTCTATTTTAATTCTCTCAGTGTTAATTTCCCTTTTTCTCTACGTGTGGACCTTAAGATTCTTTAAGTATATTTCTGATAGAAAACTTCCGGAGAAATTTGCCTAGCTGGTCAGTTCATGTCTAATGTCTATAGGGTATGCTTGTTTACACAAAACTTAACAGTGGAGTCATGATCTGAGGATGTTTGAATCCTTTTTTAAAAAATACTTTGAATCAAATCTATAGCACATCACGGGGTATTTACAAAGTTCCTCCTCCTTGTGCATCATCACTCATCTCAAGGACTAATCATGTTGGCTGACTTCTTTTTGGTTTTCAGCAGTTCTTTCACTTTCTTCAAATCGGTTTTGTGGTAATCGCTTAGTCCTACCCTCAGATACCAGATATCGTCAACCACATTCAGTACCTTTTCTCTAAGCTTTGGTGAAGCCAGCGGAGGAGATGAGGTGCCTAAATCAAGTGGCATAAGGTTGCACACGTCTTTTTGACTCCCTGTAATACTAAACATGCAACTTCATTAATTTTTTCTTACGTTATGTATGGAAGTGTTAACTCTGCATTCCATGATATTTAACTAAGGTGCCAAGGTCTTTCTACTTTATTTTTCATTTCTACCCAAAGATATTTCCATACATGTGGATAAATAGAAAGTACACTATTGACCAGTAAAGAAGTAAGATAGTAATGAAAAAACGCAAGATTTACAACCCAGTCTCCCAAACCTTTCATAACTTTCTAATTTGAATGGGTTTGTTGGCCATGCCTACTTATCTCATGACTTTCTAAAATTTCTCCTGCCTTTATTAAGAGAGAACTGGAAATTATTACCACATCATTGAAGGAGAGCACTGAAAAACAGTGTGTTTTCCTAGGTAAGCTTGATGACCTTTCTATAAACAGATATAACAATTTAACGGAGTATAGGCTTTTCCTCTCTCTTTCCCTGAGGTGGCCTCAACTTTGTTCCAAAGCCTTGGCCCCAACTTGGTATCCAAATTTATTGCCAAAAAATGTTCCTGCTTTCCTCAGACAGCATCAAGGACAAATTCTCTACCATGATACCAGAGATAGAAAGTGCTGGAGGCCTCTCCCCCAACATGTCCAGGAGTAATATGTCTTTTCTTTTTTGCTTCATGCTCTGGGGTAGATGCTCAGACACGACCCACCCATATGAGACACTACCCACAAAATTTTGAGACATGATGAAAACATGTCTCAAAGAGACAGGGGTCTTGGGGATGAATAGAGATTTTGCCATATAAGATTTCCTATTACAAAGCTCTCCCTCAAGTAAAATAACATTCCCTACAACTACAAAGTAGGGAATGCCTTTTGAGTATCTTTGAATTGGACCAACGGTGCTGCTGCAAAATACATTTTAATTGACAACAGTAGGGTTTTTGTACAAAATAGTAATGATAGCCATGGAAGGCTATATTTTTGTTTCTAAGGACTAGTGTTTTAATGAAAGAAGATAAATTGTCCCAGGATCCTTATTAAGAGAAAGCAAAAGGTATTTAAACTGATCCACCAGTGGAACAAGGTGGGAATATTTGGGTCTTTTGTTTCACCACTGCTTAGGTCCAACTGAATTTGTGAATTCCTGTGTTTGCATTATCTGTTCTTAGATGTTATTCTGCCCTGGCTCTGTGTCATCTCAGTCATTTGACTTAGAAAGTGACCTTCGAAGGACCCTGTTCACTGCTGCACTTTTCAATGAATTAAAATTTATTTCTGTTCTAGTGAAAAAAAAAAAGGAGTACTGGTAGTGACAAAGACATAAATAATGGCCCTTATACAACTTAGAGTAGTTTGAGGTGGTTATAACACCAGACAGAGCATAGATGACTACAGCTCCTATTGCTCCCTTGTCTTCTGGTATTTCTACCCTTTCTGCTGCTGAGATCACAGCTCAGGTTAAAATGTACCGTCACTTGGTAATTTCTGCCTTTGACCCTGTTGCTCTATTGGGAAGTGTAACCAAAAGAACGTAGAAGAAAATTTAGTAATAAACTAATGGCCCTATGTAACTACCTCTGAACAGAGCAACAGAGTTACTGTGCTATAGAGTTAGAAGGACCTTCTAAGGGAAGTACCTGGGTTTTTAAGGCATCAGAGTTCAGTGGGGTTAGTGTTCAAGTCTTACTGTCCTGCTGTTTTACCACAGTAACATGGTTTTGCTATTGGAAATTCCTCCTGGGCTTTGGTGAAGTTGACAAATATTGCTAGCTTCAAATTCTATCACTTTACATGTTTTTTGAAATTCTTCTCTGTGCAACACCTGCAAAATTTATTTCTCTCTACACTTTTGTAACAGTTATGAAAGCACTTGTATAACATTTGTCAGACAGCATTATGTTTGTTTTTAAATATTGTAAAGAGAGAAAATGCTTGTGTGGTAAGCATTGCTTAATTCAGAAGCCTATGGATTTACTGAATCTGATTATGCGTCCATAAAAGCTAGGTTTTCCACCTTATGACTAGCCCATCATGTTTTCTTAACACTGTTGATTGCTTTGACTTGGCACCAATTGACCTAGCATGTTGTCATAAGTCAACATCAGCATCTTTCACATTCATTAGACAATTGTAAATACAAGCCTTGGTCATTACCCTGGAGGATCTTAATTACAATAAAAAGATCATAAAGCAAGAGGTTATAAGTAATAATTTGAGGTGTGTCTTTTTTTTTTATCATAGTTTGGGAACTCTTATTTCCATTAAACGTGTCTTATTTACCCTCTTATTAGAAGACTATGCCATAGATTGTGGCACAAAGAAAATAATTTTTTAATCATTTACTAAATGAAAATTGAAAATTAGTATAAGTATGCTGTCAAGAACTAGGGTTTACCACTGAGAATTATTTTAGAATCTTCTTTAATTTATAAGCCTATTCAATAAAAAATTTTGTGTCTAATATATACAAGACAAGGAATATTTTAAAAGCCTATTTCACATTTTGGAGATTAGAAAAAAATACTGGATAGAATTATTTGAATGCTACTAAGCATAAAGCTTAACAATATGGAGACCATCAAAGAATTGAAAACTAATACTTATTTGTCCAGGCATCATTGGAATTTCGTACTTGCTCTTGCTGAGCAATGTACACAGGTTGGACCTTGTTCACAAGTCCTGACATTTGGCTGAATTTAGCCTACTTTGTAATCCATTATAACTCATATTTATTGTCATATAAATAACAATAATTAATACATAATCCATATAACCCGTATTGAAACTCAGGGCCTATCTTCTGAGCTCTAAGATGTCTCATTACTTTGTCAATAGTTTTTCTTTTATCTTTTTGGCCATTTTTTCTAACCTCAGAGTCAGGTTGACCAGGCAGCAGATTGTCTGGGCTTGGGGCATTAAAAATCAGTTTTAGCCTGCTCACTGCTATTCTGCCATGTTTCCTTGAGGGGAAATCTTCCATTGCAGTGTAAGTGGAGGTCTGTGCATTCTTTTCATCAATCACAAGAGCTTTACAATGGATTGAGAGAGATTATAACCATCGTCTTTATACAGTTATAATTTCAGTAGACTCAGAAAGATGTTGAGGTTCAGAGTGAATTTTAATTGGAATAATGACTTTTCAACTAGTGTAAAATTTCTATCTCAAAAATAGAAATAAGCAATAAAAGAATGGTTATCATTTTATCAATCACACTGGTCATAGACCAAAGGTCTATGTAATTCCTGCTAAATCATTTCAAGGGTTGCTATTTACCATCAAGATAATGTGATGGTAGACTCATTAAAACAGGAAGTTTTCTCTTTGATCCAAGTAGCTTTCCACAGGGAAAAATGGAAAAATATACAGAGACAGTTTGCTCCCAATCCTAGTTTTCAGGGCTCCTAAAGCTATTATGTCAACTAGGAGGCATTTTAACAGATATAAAGTTCATAAGTCTGTCAAATTGGTTCCCCACATCTGAGAAATCTATATGCATTTTAATGGAAAGTTAATATATTAAGACATTCCAATTTGTTATTTCCAGGAAGTTGGATTAAAAGAAGGAAGGAATACATTATTTTTAATACATCAGGTAGCTCAGAAATTAAAACTTTGATGTTACAGAAAAATATTATAAAGTTTTATACACAAAAAGTATCTGAATATGAAAGTATATAATAGTTCAGAATTTATTTCACAAATGGAATCACTGTGCAGCACATCTCCATGTTGGTTTATGTATAATGTATAAAGCAAGCTTTGACTTTTCTTTTTTTTAAGGCAGCAAATACTGAAAAAGAAACTCTAAAATTTTGTCTGTAGCTCTACTATTAGATAGTAGACATGTGGCCATAAAGTTCTAAAACCTGCCTTTTTTTCATTTGTTTTTTTAAAACAGATATACTGAAAAATACATGTAAAGGTGCACACTTTGGAGTAGCCAACATGGTAGTTAATACATGTTTTTAAGAGTTGTTTCCATTGATTAAAACTTATTTGGACCCTTTTGAAATTGCTATCTGAGATTTTGAGTAACATAAGATTGTAAGTATCCTGCTTTTATTTACCAAAGTTAGCATTAAATAATGTTTGGCTGTTTTAAAAAAACTGCTAAGAGAGTAGATTTTAAATGTTCTCACCATACATATATGCATGAAATGATAACTGTGAAAAAAAATCTATGGAAACCTAAATGCCAAAGTCAGGATTTTGATGACCTCTGGTAGAGTTTGGAAATCAGAGGGATTTCAACACTACAATTAGTATATAGGTGTTTCTTATCTTATTTGCCACACTTTCTAATATGCCTAAAATATTTCATAATTAAAAAACAATAAAGATAAAAATAAAACAAGTCCACTCTTAACAGAGATACCATTAGTCTCAGGATATGCACAATAGTACACTACAAATTCTGAAAGAATTCCAAAAGCATTTTTTTGTAAGAAGTTCCCTTCTGATTTAACAATTTCAAACATTAAACTGTGATGGATTTTCAGGTTTATTTGCTAAAATATCATTGATGATTCTTTATAGTCAAATCACATAGGTTTGTCTTTTTTGTTGTTATGTGGGAATTTTTCATGAATGAATGTCAGTATTACATTACATTTTCTGTATTTCGGACACACACGAGAGATACAAGAAATACCTAAGACCATTAAGCATCAGTTGCTCTATGTGCAGCCTCTTGTGCTTCAGCCTACTCTCTTCTCTCTCATGATCAATCAGGCATCAGTTCTCTTCTTTTTAATTATATCACATATGATGGTTGATATTAACACATATGACATATTCCCCTGACATCTAATTGGAACTCCACTTTCCCTTCTACTTGAGAGAGGAAACTTTAATCCTTTATTCACAGAAGTAAATTACATGCAAAACACCTCACAACTAGTTGACCCATGTGAGTTCATGATTGTGAACAGCTGAATGGGGAGCTAGTAGTCCAGGATATCTACACGTGTCTCAGAAGAATTATATGTCAGTGGTGTCTATTCAATGTTAAAATGCAGAGATGGAGAATATATTTAAAATTTTAGTTCATTAACAGGCCTATCTCTGTGTCCCCACAGTGTCCCTGATCTGCAGATTGGCTCTCTTGCGTCTGTGTCCCTATTTTAATTTTTTTTTTTCTGTCTGATTTTAGGGGCTAATATCTGAAAGAATTGCCCATTTGATAGTAGTCTATAGCTTCCTTCAAACTCTTTATTCCTGCAGAATGTCTTACTTTCCTTTTCAATATATTGGGGTGGGGAGTTGTTCCCAATCCATTTGTGTACTTCCTGCTCTTATCTTTATAAGAATATATATCCCTAGTATATAAAATCTCACCTGGAAATAAATAGTAGCTACTATGCTTATGTCAGACAAACAATTCTTTCATGTTTACCTTCTAGAAATATTTCAAAGCAATCTTTCTCTTTTAGGCCTGGTGCTGCTGCTTTTTTTTTTTTCAATTAATTAATTAATTTATTTTTAGCTGTGTTGGGTCTTCATTGCTGCACATGGGCTTTCTCTAGTTGCGGCAAACGGGGCCTACTCTTTGTTGCGGTGCGTGGGCTTCTCATTGCGGTGGCTTCTCTTGTTGCGGAGCACGGGCTCCAGGTGCGCAGGCTTCAGTAGTTGTGGCACGTGGGCTCAGTAGTTGTGGCACACGGGCTTAGTTGCTCCGCGGCATGTGGGATCCTCCCGGACCAGGGCTCGAACCCGTGTCCCCTGCATTGGCAGGCGGATTCTTAACCACTGTGCCACCAGGGAAGCCTGGTGCAGCTGCTTTAATTCAGGACACTCTTATTCTTAGAATATAACCTCTTTGAGGTCATCTCTGAAACCTTAGCACTTGACATGACACCTGACTTAGAGTAGGCTCCTTAACTGCTTGTGGACTGAGGAATGGTCCAGTCTTGCCCTGCTGATCCAGCCTATTCAGGCCTTGAAGATTTTCCCTAGTTCCCTCCATTCTTGCTAGCTCCTATCAGCACTTCTCTCTTCTGAAGTCTTTTGCCCTTATACACCACATTCCTTACAGCTCACAGGGAGACCTTTAACAATGCTGTTCAAATTCTAAGAGCATATAGGCCAAAAATGGTAGTTTGGGTTACACACTGCTTTAAACTATTCTCAGTTCTAAAGTCTTTAATTGAAACGTTCACTTTCAGGTTAACCAGTCACCGTCATTCCTCGTTGTTTTACATAGTAAGCCCTATCCACATTCTTTTGTTATCTGCCTGGCTGGGGTGGACAAGATGTCTTGACTCCTATCTATGTTATGTCCATTGGTAGCTAATTATAACATCCAGGTGAATGACATTTGTTCTTAAGAAGAAGAAGAGGAGGAGGAGGGGGAGGAGGAGGGGGAGGAGAGGGAGCAGGAGGAAAAAAAGTAAAGGTTAAATTCTGAATGTGAAAATTCATATACTCTAAAAACATAGAAAATAAATACATGTAAACTCATATTTGCCAGGTATATTTTTAAGATTTACTTAGATTTATTTTTCAGAAATAAAGTGTTATGCATATCACTAAAGCACTACTCCTCCATTCATTTGATTTCCTTTCCAGAGGAAACAGCCATCAAAGTTAGTGTGTATCCTTTCTCTGCAGTTTTTTTATTTTTTTAAATTAATTAATTTATTTTTGGCTGCGTTGGGTCTTCGTTGCTGTGCACGGGCTTTTCTCTAGTTGCAGCGAGCGGGGGCTACTCTTCATTGCTGTGCACGTGCTTCTCACTGTGGAGGCTTCTCTTGTTACAGAGCACGGGCTCTAGGTGCGCGGGTTTCAGTAGTTGTGGCTTGCGGTCTCAGTAGTTGTGACACACGGGCTTAGCTGCTCCGCGGCATGTGGGATCTTCCCGGACCAGGGCTCAAACCCGTGTCCCCTGCATTGGCAGGCGGATGCTTAACCACTGCGCCACAAGGGAAGCCCTCTGCAGCTTTTTTTTTTTTTTTTTTTTTTTTTGCGGTACGCGGGCCTCTCACCGTTGTGGCCTCTCCCGTTGCGGAGCACAGGCTCCGGACGCACAGGCTCAGCGGCCATGGCTCACGGGCCCAGCCGCTCCGCGGCATGTGGGATCCTCCCGGACCGGCCTGCATCGGCAGGCGGACTCTCAACCACTGCGCCACCAGGGAAGCCCCCTCTGCAGTTTTTTAGTACGTTTATTTTCTGTGTTTGCTCCCCTCTCCCAATAAAATACAATTTTTTATCCTAAAATCCTATTATATTGTACTACCTAAAGAAACATTCCTATTTTTTTGGATAGTGTTATATTTTGAGATATCATTATTTTGAAACTTGACAACTTACTTCACTTATTTCCATAATCATATAGTGAGAGACTGAATATACAGACAATTGCTACATCATATATAAAAATGTTGAATAGAAGTCTGACCCACAACGTCTGCATCAGTCAACCCAAGACAATAAATAACCAGGTCAAGTAACTGCCAGCAGCTGGAATTTTTGTCCCTGCTTCCAACTGAGGGCCAATTAGAGAAAGCTAGATATGCTCTCTAACTAATTACATAGATGCCTTGCTTTTAGTTAGCCCTCCTTCAGCTTCCCCATGCCAACAACCTCCAATCACACAGTACACCTCAAGCCTTCTCTTTTTTCCACTTTAGGTTTCACACTCTTCCACCTGCCTTCGAGTCTGCCAAAGGCCAGTGATGGTGGCTGACTCCTTTACTATGCTTTTTCTCAATTTGTGGTCTTCACTTATTTCTATGGTAGAATTCAAATCCTATGTTCATTCTCACAACGATGGATATTCAAGTTGTTTTTAAATTATCATTTGTACAGTACTGAAAACTACATTTATGTACGTATGCAAGAGTTTGTGTAGAATGTTTATCTCGAAGATACAATAGAATTTTAGACTAGTTATAACTTCAACTTTACTAGTTATTCCAGAATTACCATTAAAGCTTGAAAAAATTTACTTTTTTCCCAGTAAGAGTTTCTATTTCCCAAATCTTTCTCAACAATTACTCTTATCAGACTTTATATTTTTTGGCAGTGACCAGAGCTATTATAGGCTAGGGCTACAATAAGAAAACAAATGTTAGTAGCTTTATCTAAAAAAAAGGATTACTCATTTATATAGAATATGATATTGGTCTATTTATTTATTAGGTTTTTCAGAATTTGTGACAAATTTCTATGAAAGTTTTGCATATTTTTGTTAGGTTTATTCCTTGATATTACATGTTTTAAGAGGTTTTGTAAATTCTATGTTAAATTTTCTTTTACTAATTGCTAGTATATAGAAATATTAATTTTTATATGAAGACCTCATATCCAGCTTGCTAAAGTCACTTATTAATTCTATAGATCATTTTAGATTCTTTAATTATCTGGAAATAAAGTGTTATTTCTTTTTTTCTATCTTTATATATTTCATTCCTTTATTCATTTTTTTAATCATTGGCTTTTAGTACTGACTAGGATCTCCAGTACAATGTTGAATTGAATAGAGGTTGTGATCTCAGACATCCTTGTCAACTCCTGTTCTCAAAACGGGCAGTGGGGAAATCTTTTCAGTAATTCACCGTTAAGTTTGATATTTGTTATAGGCTATTTACGAGTATTTTGTCAGATTAAAAAAATTTCCTTCCATTCATTTTATATTTACATTTATTAACTAATCAGGAGTTTAAGTATCTTTCCATATTTTAATTGAACATTTGTGCTTCTACTTCAATAAATTCCATTTCATTTCCTTTGCCCATTTTTCCTTTGGGATGTTTGTTTCTTATTTACATGTTGCTTATTTTACATTCTTATTTACACTTTTATATATTTCTGTAAATTTGTCATTTGTTAATTATAGGTTTGAAATTATCCTTTCCTATGACCTTTCTTTTCATCATGTTGATTGTATCCTTGTCATACTGAAGACTTAATTTTTATGAAGTGAGTTAGATCTTTCTTCCTTATAGTAATTCTCTCCATTGCTAATAGGCTTTCTTCTTAAAGTCATTCTTAACCTGATCTATCTATATATTATCTATCCAGCCATCTATCTATTCAGTTTATCTCAGTTCATATTTAGCTAGAATACATTTTAAAAATCATCTTACTTGCAATATCATGAGGTCCTTGACTTCTAGGTTTGTTTCTTTTAAAGAATATACAGCTTTAAATAAAATAAAACATGTATTTCTTTTAACTGATATGCTTAGTTAATTTATATTTATCATGATTTTTAATGTATTTAGGCATTTTCCCTTCATCTTATGTTGTTTTGCTTTCCTTTTGAATATATTTTGTAATATTCTTTTGTACTCTTTCTTGCCTGTTTTTGTTTTCTCCTTTTCTCCTTCCTTTCATCTTCCTTTTTTATTTTTTTCCTTTCATTATTTCTTATCTATGTATGCATGCATGTGTGTGTGTATGTATGAATGTATTTCTCATTCAGTATTTGTGGAAGTTACATACCCTATATTTATTTCTAGTAGTTATTCTCAAAAAGAATTGTCACATATATTTAACATATATAGATTTATATAATATTCCTTATGATTTCTCTCTGGATTAGAAAGTATTCAAAAATATGTTTTTAATCTTTTATATACATGAAGTTTGGGAGTTTTTTGTTTTGTTTTGTTGCTTCAATTTTATTTTATTTTAATAAGGGAACTCTATGTTCTAGATGATATTTATTATTTAGTCTTGTTGAAACCTTTTTCTACTCCAGTAAATGATTAATATTTGTAAATTTTCTGTATGTCCTTGAAAAAAATGGATAATCTACAAATTTTCAATATAACCTGTATATATTATATATATATATATTTGGTTATATATATATTTTTAATTGAGTTTATCAAATATTCTATACCCATGCTAATTTGGTTTGCTTTTCTTATTCCTATCTTTCTGACTGTGATATATTAAAAACACTGCTACTAAAATTCTGATTTTTTTCAATTTAGTCATGTAATTCTGTCTAACTTTATATATTTGGAGAATTTATTGTTGTAGGCATAAAATTCACCATTAGTACATTTTTCTACAGATTGTTCTCCTTATTGTTATTAATGGCCTTCATATCTCTAATAAAGTTTTTTAACTTAAAGTCTATTTTCATCTGATAATAGTAGTACTTTATCAACTTCCTTTAGTTTTACATTTCTTTGGTATATATATTTTCCATTCTTTTAGCATCTATGTTTCTGTAAGATTATGCGTTTTTTTTAACACCTTTATTGGAGTATAATTGCTTTACATTGTTGTGTTAGTTGCTACTGTATAACAAACTGAATCAGCTATACTTTTACATATATCCCCATATCCCCTCCCTCTTGCGTCTCCCTCCCACCCTCCCTATCCCACCCCTCTAGGTGGTCACAAAGCACTGAGCTGATCTCCCTGTGCTATGCAACTGCTTCCCACTAGCTATCTATCTTACATTTGGTAGTGTATATATATCCATGCCACTCTCTCACTTCGTCCCAGCTTACCCTTCACCCTCCCCATGTCCTCAAGTCCATTATCTACATCTGCATCTTTATTCTGTCCTGCCCCTAGGTTCTTCAGAACCATTTTTTTTTATTCCATATATATGTTTTAGCATACGGTATTTGTTTTTCTCTTTCTGACTTACTTCACTCTGTATGACAGACTCTAGGTCCATCCACCTCACTACAAAAAACTCAATTTCATTTCTTTTTATGGCTGAGTAATATTCCGTTGTATATATGTGCCATATCTTCTTTATCCATTCATCTGTTGATGGACAATTAGGTTGCTTGCATGTCCTTGCTATTGTAAACAGTGCTGTAATGAACATTGTGGTACATGACTTTTTTTGAATTATGGTTTTCTCAGGGTATATGCCCAGTAGTGGGACTGCTGGGTCATATGGTAGTTCTATTTTTAGATTTTTAATGAATCTCCATACTGTTCTCCATAGTGGCTGTATCAATTTACATTCCCACAAACAGTGCAAGAGGGTTCCCTTTTCCCTACACCCTCTCCAGCATTTATTGTTTGTAGATTTTTTGATGACGGCCATTCTGACCGGTGTGAGGTGATACCTCATTGTAGTCTTAATTTGCATTTCTCTAATGAATAGTGATGTTGAGCAACTTTTCATGTGTTTGTTGGCAATCGGTATATCTTCTTTGGAGAAATGTCTATTACAGTCTTCTGCCCATTTTTGGATTGGGTTGTTTGTCTTTTTGATATTGAGCTGCATGAGGTGCTTGTAAATTTTGGAGATTAAGCCTTTGTCTGTTGCTTCATTTGCAAATATTTTCTCGCATTCTGAGGGTTGTCTTTTCATCTTGTTTATGGTTTCCTTTACTGTGCAAAAGCTTTGAAGTTTCATTAGGTCCCATATGTTTATTTTTGTTTTTATTTTCATTTCTCTAGGAGGTGGGTCAAGAAGTATCTTGTCGTAATTTATGTCAAAGAGTGTTCTGCCTATGTTTTCCTCTAAGAGTTTTATAGTATGTGGCCGTACATTTAGGTCTTTAATCCTTTTTGAGCTTATTTGTGTGTATGGTGTTAGGGAGTGTTCTAAATTCATTCTTTTACATGTAGCTGTACAGTTTTCCCAGCACCACTTATTGAAGAGGCTGTCTTTTCTCCATTGTATATTCTTGCCTCCTTTATCAAAGATAAGGTGACCATATGTGCATGGGTTTATCTCTGGGCTTTCTATTCTGTTCCATTGATCTATATTTCTGTTTTTGTGCCAGTACCATACTGTCTTGATTACTGTACCTTCATAGTATAGTCTGAAGTCAGGGAACGTGATTCCTCCAGCTCTGTTTTTCTTTCTCGAGATTGCTTTGGGTATTTGGGGTCTTTTGTGTTTCCATACAAATTGTTAACTTTTTTGTTCTAGTTCTGTGAAAAATGCCATTGGTAGTTTGATAGGGATTGCACTGAATCTGTAGATTGCTTTGGGTAGTATAGTCATTTTCACAATGTTTACTCTTCCAATCCAAGAACATGTTATAACTTTCCATCTGTTTGTATCTGTTTAATTTCTTTCATCAGTGTCTTACGGATTTCTGCATACAGGTCTTTTGTCTCCTTAGGTAGGTTTATTCCTAGGTATTTATTCTCTTTGTTGCAATGGAAAATGGGAGTGTTTCCTTAATTTCTTTTCAGATTTTTCATCATTAGTGCATAGGAATGCAAGAGATTTCTGTGCATTAATTTTGTATCCTGCTACTTTACCAAATTCATTGATTAGCTCTAGTAGTTTTCCATTGCATCTTTAGGATTCTCTATGTGTAGTATTATGTCATCTGCAAACAGTGACAGTTTTACTTCTTTTTCTGATTTGGATTCATTTTATTTCTTTTTTGTCTCTGATTGCTGTGGCTAAAACTTCAAAAACTATGTTGAATAATAGTGGTGAGAGTGGGTAACCTTGACTTGTTCCTAATCTTATTGGAAATGGTTTCAGTTTTTCACCATTGTGGATGATGTTGGCTGTGCGTGTGTCATATATAGCCTTTATTATGTTGAGGTAAGTTCCCTCTATGCCTACTTTCTGGAGAGTTTTTATCATAAAATGTTTTTGAATTTTGTTGAAAAGTTTTTCTGCATCTATTGAGATGATCATATGGTTTTTATCCTTCAGTTTGTTAATATGGTGTATCATATTTATTGACTTGCATATACTGAAGAATCCTTGCATTCCTGGGATAAACCCCACTTGTCATGGTGTATGATTCTATTAATGTGCTGCTGGATTCTGGTTGCTAGTATTTTGTTGAGGATTTTTGCATCTATGTTCATCAGTGATTTTGGCCTGTAGTTTTCTTTTTTTGTAACATCTTTGTCTTGTTTTGGTATCAGGGTGATGGGAGCCTCATAGAATGAGTTAGGGAGTGTTCCTCCCTCTGCTATATTTTGGAAGAGTTTGAGAAGGATAGGTGTTAGCGCTTCTCTAAATATTTGATAGAATTCACCTGTGAAGCCATCTGGTCCTGGCCTTTTGTTTGTTGGAAGATTTTTAATCACAGTTTAAATTTCATTACTTGTGATTGGTCTGTTTTTATTTTCTATTTCTTCCTGGATCAGTCTCAGAAGGTTGTGCTTTTCTAAGAATTTGTCCATTTCTTCCAGGTTGTCCATTTTATTGGCAAATAGCTGCTTGTAGTAATCTCTCATGATTCTTTGTACTTCTTCAGTGTCAGTTGTTACTTCTCCTTTCATTTCTTATTGTATTTGATTTGAGTCTTCTCCCTTTTCTTCTTGATGAGTCTGGCTAATTGTTTATCCATTTTGTTTATCTTCTCAAAGCACCAGCTTTTAGTTTTATTGATGTTTGCTATTGTTTCCTTCATTTCTTTTTCATTTATTTCTGATCTGATCTTTATGATTTCTTTTCTTCTGCTAACTTTGAGGTTTTTTTGTTCTTCTTTCTCTAATTGCCTTAGGAGTAATTTTAGGCTATTTATTTGAGATGTTTCTTATTTCTTGAGGTAGGATTGTATTGCTCTCAACTTCCCTCTTAGAACTGCTTTTGCTGCATCCCATAGGTTTTGGGTCACTGTGTTTTCACTGTCATTTGTTTCTAGATATTTTTGATTTCCTCTTTGATTTCTTCTGTGATCTGTCGGTTATTTAGTAGTGTATTGTTTAGCCTCCATGTGTTTGTATTTTTTAGTTTTTTTCCTGTAATGGATATCTAGTCTCATAGCATTGTGGTTGGAAAAAATACTTGACATGATTTCAATTTTCTTAAATTTACCAATGCTTGATTTGGGACCCAGGTTATGATCTCTCCTGGAGAATGTTCTATGAGCATTTGAGAAGAAAGTGTATTCTGTTGTTTTTGGATGGAATGTCCTATAAATATCAATTAAGTCCATCTTGTTTAATGTATCATTTAAAGCTTGTGTTTCCTTATTTATTTTCATTTTGTTTGATCTGTCCATTGCTGATAGTGGGTGTTAAGGTCCCCTACTATTATTGTGTTACTGTCGATTTCCCCTTTTATGGCTGTTAGCATTTGCCTTAGGTATTGAGGTGCTTCTATGTTGGGTGCATAAATATTTACAATTGTTGTGTCTGCTTCTTGGATTGATCCCTTGATCATTATGTAGTGTCTTTCTTTGTCTCTTGTAATAGTCTTTATTTTAAACTCTATTTTGTCTCATATGAGAATTGCTATTCCAGCTTTCTTTTGGCTTCCGTTTGCATGGAATATCTTTTTCCATCCCCTCACTTTCAGTCTGTATGTGTCCCTAGGTCTGAAGTGGGTCTCTTGTAGACAAGATATATACGGGTCTTGTTTTGGTTTCCATTCAGCCAGTCTATGTCTTTTGGTTGGAGCATTTAATCCATTTACTTTTAAGGTAATTATTGATATGTATGTTCCTATTACCATTTTCTTAATTGTTTTGGGTTTGTTATTTTATGTCTTTTCCTTTCTTGTTTTTCCTGCCTATAGAAGTTCCTTTAGTATTTGTTGTAAAGCTAGTTTGGTGGTGCTGAATTCTCTGAGCTTTGGCTTCTCTGTAAAGGTTTTAATTTTTCTGTCAAATCTGAATGAGATCCTTGCTGGGTAGAGGAATCTTGGTTGTAGGTTTCTCCCTTTCACCACTTTTAATATGTCCTGCCACTCCCTCTGGCTTGCAGAGTTTCTGCTGAAAGATCAGCTGTTAACCTTATGGGGTTTCCCTTGTATGTTATTTGTTGCTTTTCCCTTGCTGCTTTTAATATTTTTCCTTTGTATTTAATTTTTGATAGTTTGATTGCTATGTGTCTTAGCATGTTTCTCCTTGCATTTATCCTGTATGGGACTCTTGCACTTCCTTTACTTGATTCGCTATTTCCTTTCCGATGTTAGGGAAGTTTTCAACTATAATCTCTTCAAATATTTTCTCAGTCCACTTCTTTTTGTATTCTTCTTCTGGGACCCCTATAATTCAAATGTTGGTGCGTTTAATGTTGTCCCAGAGGTCTCTGAGAATGTCCTCAATTCTTTTCATTCTTTTTTCTTTATTCTGCTCTGTGGTAGTTATTTCCACTATTTTATTTTCCAGGTTACTTATCCGTTCTTCTGCCTCAGTTATTCTGCTATTGATTCCTTCTAGAGAATTTTTAATTTCATTTACTGTGTTGTTCATCAGTGTGTGTTTGCTATTTAGTTCTTCTAGGTCCTTGTTAAATATTTCTTGCATGTTGTCTATTCTATTTCCAAGATTTTGGATCATCTTTACTATCATTACTCTGAATTCTTTTTCAGGCAGACTGCCTATTTCCTCTTCATTTATTTGGTCTGGTGGGTTTTTACCTTGTTCCTTCATCTGCTGTTTATTTCTCTGTCTTCTCATTTTGCTTAACTTACTGTGTTTGGGGTCTCCTTTTCGCAGGCTACAGGTTCATAGTTCCTGTTGTTTTTGGTGTCTGTCCCCAGTGGCTGAGGTTGGTTCATTGGGTTGTGTAGGCTTCCTGGCGGAGGGGACTGGTGCCTGTATTCTCGTTGATGAGGCTGGATCTTGTCTTTCAGGTGGGCAGGGCTGCGTCTGGTGGTGTGTTTTGGGGTGTCTGTGAACTTAGTTTGATTTTAGGCTGTCTGTCTGCTAATGGGTGGGGTTGTGTTCCTGTCTTCCTAGTTGTTTCTCATGGGGTGTCCAGCACTGGAGCTTGCTTGTCATTAGTGGAGCTGGGTCTTAGCATTGAGATGGAGATCTCTGGTAGAGCTCTCTCCAATTGATGCTACGTGGGGCCAGGAGGTCTCTGGTGGTCCAATGACCTGAACTCGGCTCTCCCACTCGGAGGCTCAGGCCTGACAGCCAGCCGGAGCACCAAGACATTGTCAGCCACACAGCTTCAAATCTTCTTCAATGTGTTCTTTGAGTGTGAAGTGATCAGGTGTAAGCTGTGCATGTAGTACATTTGCATCGTAGCTAAGGAACCCTGAGCTAAAGAAACTCCAGTCCTTTAAAGGGACTGCAAGCAGAGCTGTTCAATCTTTCCCCTGGAGGGAGACATTATCTTTGCTATATTGGATGGCAAACAAATCTGCTCTCTGAACCAGGAGACACTATCCCTATCTTCCAAAAACGTTTGCTATATAAACATCCTTGTAAAAGGAGTTCTAAACAGAAGTTGTCATCACCTCTGCTGACAAGGTGTACAGAAACATGAGAGAGACCTATGAAGAATATACCAATGACAAGGACAATACTCCGTTACTTATGAATAAACAGTAAACCAGCACACTTCAGTCTATGCATTGCTTCCATACTGTTTTATCCACTGCTTTGTTATTCACCCAGGAATTATTCTGACTTCCACGGATTCCCTAGGCATCATTCCACAGATCTTGGATCTCAGTCAGCATTACAATTTAGGAAGTTACTCTTCTAACCTCCCTGTTTCTAATCTACAAGTCTGCTGCCAACTCTGAGGACTGACTTATAGCCAGATGTATATCTCAACTAGATTTTGAGTGATCCTACTCTAGCTACATTTTCTTTAGATAATACATCCTCTACCTGCCATGGATTTTTCATGTAATGTCACCATCTCCTAGTGCACCTGCTTCCATAGTAAATTTCCATCCTTGGTATTACTCATAGGTCTTAAAAGCACCATTACCCCTACAACCCAGCCACTAACTAAGGGAATATGAAAATGGGAAAGATGATGTCTAGATGTCCAAGGAATGGTATAAAGATATATTAACCAGTGTTTGGAAGTATGCCCAAGATATTACTCACCTCTTCTCTCGATGAACAGATGTCGAGACGCAAAATTGGAGAAGTACAACCTTGAGGCCTACCCTGCAAAAAACCCCTACACCTCTATTCTACATTCTGTTCTAGACCCTTCAGATGAATCCATCTCACCCACATTGGCAGAGCTGACTGAGAAAATTCAACTCATCACTTCTACTTTGAAACAACGTAATATTCTCTAGTTTTGCTTCTTTTTATCTATTCTTGTCTCTGGAGCCAGAGAATTATTTCTAAGTTGCAACTTGAAAACTCAAATCATGTCACTCTCTGACTTAAAATCTTTTAATATTAAGCTTCATATACCACTACTTTCTTACATGCCTGCTTTGCCCCCAAACTACTTGCAATTCTGAAGGTTAAGATATTTTAGGCACCCACATTTTACCCAGTTCTTTTGTCTGGACGAACCTGTATGTATGCCACCACCCCCCCCCCCCCCGCCCCCTGCTCTCCTCACTAACCAATTCTTCAAGTTTAGTGTAGAATGGAACATCATAAAAAGGCAAGCCCCAAAAGAATGATGAGTATGTCTTACTTACTGTTAATCCCTCCTGTCTATCAAATTATAGGTGATAACTGTATATTTTTATATTAATTGTAAGCATGGGTCTATCAATTTTTATATGTTAAAATGAAGAACTGTCATATTTTAGAGATATATTTCAAACCACTTGTTAAAATCCGTATAGATACCTCCTGGTAAATTGCAATGTGAAATTTCAGTAGGAATTTGCTTGTTAGGTTACAAGTAATACTCCAGTGTGTGTAACTAGAGGCTTATGATTCTTTACTCTTGTACAACCTGAAGAGTTAATTTAGATTCAAGGCTACAGATCTTTCTGCTGATAGGTGCCATGAGAGTGTCAGAACACTTCAACTGAACTTTATCAAACTGAGTGGCAGATTGGTTTATACAAATTGAAGGGCTTTTTTTCCTCTACCTTTTAATTGTGGATCATTCTTAAGGTGTTTTATTATAATTGTTCACAGCTTGTGCTGCTTTATTGATTAAACTGCTGTGAAGCTCTTGGTGAAAGTACAGCCTAAACCATGTGATATAAGCCTTTTAAGGTTATTGTTATGCTTGTAGTCAGATGGCTGCAGTTGTGACGTTGGTGATTGAAAAACAAATGAAATGTTTTTAGGAAACTGTTATCACATTAGTCTTGACATTTCACTACTTCTCCCTCGGTAACTAATAGATTCTTTCCATTTCTAAAAGGAAGCTTCTAGTTAAATATTATTTTTCTTCTATTTTTTAATGAAATAATTCTAATTCTATAAAGACCTAGGAGCTTATATAAAATTCATCTCTTTATTCATATTTGAGTGTCTACTATACTTGACACTAAATGTGTGTGTGTGTGTGTGTGTGTGTGTGTGTGTGTGTATACACATATATTTCAAGAAGTTTAGGTGGGTTTCCTTATGGTGAGACACAAAGAATGTGTGCTTGTACGGAATTAGATTTTCTTAGAAAACACATGGAGAACTGAAATATGTGACTCAGAATGGATTTGTTATTAGTCCTATAAAACTATTAACGTCACTGAATATGAATAAGAAGCTAACAAAAGAGATGGACTGTGAGTTCCTTAGACTTCGTGATACTGTGAGATGCTCTATACTTACTAAGCCAGTACAGCAAAACTTAAGCAGGCTCAGGAGTCAGATTGCTGGAATTCGAACCTAGGCTTTATCAAGTATCAACTCTGTGATCTTGAACAAATCATTTAACCTTTTATGTCTCCATTTCCTTATCTGTAAAAGGAGAATAATAATAGTACCTAACCAATATGATTACTGTGAGGATTTAGTAAATTACTTCAAGCAAAGTATTTAGTTTAATTTCTCAGCAAATGTTGGCTTTCAGATCTATTTTTACTATCCATATTTCTCCTCTTCATTCAACTAAACTCACTATGAACAGATAGAACACCTACCTATTAGAGGCATTAGGAGATACAGAAGAAAAGAGAGAATTTCTGTCCACCATGGTATTCAGGTATCCATCCATTGGATATATGACATTGTTCTGAATACAAACTTGGTAGAATTTAAGTATTGGCATCATTTCCCCTGGGCAGAAAAAAATGCCACTGGAAGCATTACTAAGTCAATAGGTGGTAACTGTGTTGCATATGAATAGTGGTTGTGTTTAAAGGAAAACATTCATACTGAGTCAGTAATGCTGATGAATAAGTTAAGCCTTACTGCTGGTCAGTATTTTGAGAATTGATGTTACCACTTGCTTTGTATTCAGAGATTATGTGTAAGTAACGTTAAACTACCCATTGTAGCTCATTAAATGTGCAAGTTCATACACATAGTCAACTAAAAAATAAATATTTAATTTTCTCTGGTGGGCTAAGTCTTAGGATATACACATTATGGATGAATCTGACCGGCATTAATTATTGGGCATTGTAACATCAATATTCAATTTGCCAACGTTAGGACCCTTCTCAGGAGTGAAATAGCCATGATTTATCTCTCTAAATTAAAAAGGTTGAATGGCATTAATGCATATACATAATTCATTTTAATTAAATGCATATTCTTAAATAGCTTCTTAATGGCTATCCAGTGCCTCATTAATCTTAAATGTAACAAACTGAATCCTTTGGGAGGTCATGTGATAACTCAAAATTCACAAACATAATGTGTAATGCCAAGTAGAGTGTCTGTTAGGCAATCTATACCGGTTGAGTATATACCAGCCATGACATTCATTTCTGATATAGTTAGGCAAATATTAAAGAGATAGAAGCCACGGAGTCAAAAGAGCTGATTTTTATACCATCACCACTTTCAAAATTGTGTTCCCAACAATATTGGGATACCCATGATATTTTAATTTCTCTTCTATGAGGAGAGTTTATGGAAGTGTAGTATGTGCTAGGTTAATGCAAATTAAGTTAGGTTTCTTTTGTGAAATAGGGGTTTCCTGTAAACATTAGACTATGGATTTCCAAAAGGAGAAAATGCAGTCTGTTTTGTTTAATTGTGTGCCATCAGAATCTAGAAAATTCCCTGACATATAGACATTCAGTAAAGATTCCATGAATGAATGAATGGTCTTTAAATACTTTAGAGTACATTGTGACTATCCGAGAAGTAGATATATCATCATTGACCTACTTGATTTTGGCATCCTTTGCTACATCTTTTGATACAGTAGTGCTCCAAAGAAGTAATTTGAGTAACATTCCTCTGGTCCATAGTTATGTCTTCCACAACAATCTCTGGTGGAATTCATTCCACCTGTGGAGTATCAGACTAAAGAATATGATGAATGACTGCAAAAACCCACCAACATTACTACAGAAGAATAGATGTGAATCTCCCACATAAAACAAAATAGAATTCTTATCCTATGAGCTCTCCAAAATAGATGAATTAATCATTAAACATCTGAGAAATATACCTCACATATTCCTTTGTAAAAATTTCTTACAGTGCCTATAAGATATAAAACCACAATATACTTTCATTATTTTTGCATATTATATTCTAGCTTCTTTACAAAGACGATTCTTCTGAAAGAAGAAAAATAAGTCTCTGAAGTTTCTCTGGTACATCCATTAATATGAGGGAAGGAATGAAAGTGACACAGGACACACATACACATTTCCAGGAGAGCCTGCAGAGGCTCCAAGACAGCCAGTCACAAACACCTTGCTTTTTACTGACTGTCAAACTGCGCTCCTATGAAGTTTGAGAAATGCACGAAGCACTCTGCTTTTTGAAGCACTTTTACTTCATTAATTAGGCAACACTTACAGAAGCTTAGTGAGCTGAATCAGAAGCGTGGTCCACATTTTACAGGTAATGAAATCGTGACACCGTGAAGTAGGAGCAATTTGTTTAAGGTCATGTGAATAATAAATTGCAAAGACAAGGTAAAAGAGTATGGTCTCTAAATATATTCACTGATATGGCTATGAATAAAATACAGAAGAGGGTTGTGATAGAGAAGGGACAGAATTGGACAAATAGAGATTGATACAGAAACCTGGTGATATGTCACTGATCTTTGTAAGTCTTGAGTGAAGTTCTACGGAAGAACTTATGCTGAAAAACCTTGTAGCTAATCACACACAAAGAATACAGCAATGAAACTCAGAGAGATGTTTTCCTAAATGAAGCTACACAAACAAGAATTTAAGCCAACTGTCCTTCAGTTTATTTAAATATAAAAACTAAACCATATATTTCTTACAGTGTGCCAGGCACAGTTCTTATTGTTTTGTATGTATTAACCCATTTAATCCTTTCAACAATCCCATGGCATTACTATCCCCATTTTGTTAATTAGAAGATTGAGGCAGAAAGAGATTAGGTAACTAGTTCAAGGTCACATAGCTGAAACTTGAACTCAGTCAGTGTGTCTCTAGAGACTACAGAAATAGCAGAAATAGTATTTCTCCTTAACAGCATTCACTTCATTGTTCTCTCAGTTACTGAGAAGAGCATGTTAAAATTTCCAGTATGATTACAGATGTTTATTACTCCATTTTAGTTCTTCAATTTTTGCTTCATGCATTTGAATCTCTATTTTTAGGTACATATACTTTTAGTATTAATATGTCTTTCTCATTAATTGACCTTTTTATCATTATCAATTAAAAAAAAATTCTGACGATAACTGTATTTACTCTTTTACATTCAATTTGTCTGTGTCTCTATATCTAACTTGTTCTTGTTTTCTGAAGTTTGAATATGATGTGCCTGTATATATATATGCATGTTTGTTTTCTGAGGGCTTTTTTTCGGGCGGTATGGGGAGCATGGGAAGATACTTATCTTTCTCTCAGCTTCCTGAATCAGTGGGTTTGATTGTCCTGGTATTAAAATTATGTATATGTTACACCTTTTGATATTGTCTCACAGTTGTTGTTTTTTTTTCTTTACATTTCAGGTTGGCATATTTCATCCTATCTTCAAGTGCACTAGTTCTTTCCTTGGCCATGTCCAGTTTTCTGATGAGTCCATCAAAGACATTTCATTTCTGTTACTGTGTTCTAACATTTCCTCTTGATTCTTTCTTAGAGTTTCCATGTCTCTGATGCATTACCCATCTGTTCTTGACTGTTATATATTTGCACTATTAGGGGTCATAACATATTAATCATAGTTATTTGAAATTCCCGTATGATAACTCCAACATCCGTTTCTTGTCTGAGTGTTGTTCTAATGATTGTTTCCTTTCTTCAGAATGTTTTTACTTGCCTTTTGGCATGACTGCTAATTTTTTGTTGAAAGCCAGATATGTTATGTTGCATTAGGCAGTAGGAACTGAGGTAAGCAGGTCCTTAGTGTGAGGATTTATGCTAATCTGCTAGGAGTTGGGCTATGTTTAATATCTGGTGTAGCTATAGGTACCAGGGACTTCTAATTTTTCCGGTGTTACTGTTTTACTCCCTGTTATATTTGGGCTGCCGTGTATTCCTGCTCAGAGAAAGTCTGTGTCTTGTTTCTCTTCAGCTATAATGCACTATCATTATACTGGTGCCTTGTTGGTGTGGTTATAAGTGGGGGAGTAGAAGCATTTTATAATATTCTGAATAATCTAGCCTTTTAAGTGGGCCTGTTTCTCAGGGGTATGAACTTCACGAGTATTCCTCAAGTGGCTTAGCTTTTGTCCTCTCTTCCCCCTACTCTCTTTCAATCTATTTCCTTGAATAGGAAGGAATCATCTTCCTAGGTTTTGTGCTCTTGCCAAGTCCTTTCCCTTGGAGATCAGGTTTTTGCTATGGAGAAGACTCCATTGTGCTTCACAGTGGCTACTCTTGCCCTTCCCTTCCACAGCCACTAGGGGGCTCTCTTGGATCCTCACTGTGAGAACCTGGTGGGGTTTCTGTAGGAAAAACTCAGGTGTAACTCTTCCCACCCAATACTGCAGCCCTCAGGAATTTCTCACTCTCCATCTAGTCCATAATCAGCCTCCAGCAATTAGTCATGACTCCCACTTAAGAGTTCCTATCAGTTTATGGCTCCAGTGGATTCTGTTTTTGGTAAACAGGTTTCAGTTGTCTCTCTCTAAGATGTGCCTGTCTCTCCAGGTTTAAAGATGGTGGTTTGTTCTGCAATCTCAGATCTCTTGTGGGCCCAAGAAAAGTCACTGATTTTCAATTTTTCCAACTTTTTCTGGTTGTCTGGTTGCAAGTAGTTCTTTACATGTCAGAACTGAAACCAGAAAGTCGATAGTATTTCTTATATGCAACATATAGTTGGATCATTCTTCTTGTCCAATCTGACAATCTCTGCTTTCAGTTGGAGTGTTTAGGTCATTTGTATTTAATGTTATTATTAGTATGCTTATATTGAAGTCTACTATCTTGGTATTTGCTTCTTATTTGATTTGTCCTGTTTCTCTGTTTCTCCTTTCCTGACTTTTCTCAGTAAGCTGAACATTTTTTAATATCTCATTTTATGTCCTCTGTTGATTCATTAGCTATATTTCTTTGTTTTATATTTGAGTGGCTATTATAAAGTTTACAAGATTTGTCTATAACACCACAACCTAGTTTTAAATTATATTATGTGACTTCATGGCAAATGTGTAAACCTTATAATAGTATCATTTCATTTGCCCTTCCCTCTGTTTTGGCTCCTATCATACTTTATATTTCTTCATATGCTAAAATCCTCACAATGCACTGTTATTATTTTGTCTAAATGGTCAATAATCTTTTAAAACGTATATACTTATATAAATGTGTACCTTAATGTTGCTTTAACGTTGCCTTAACGTTGGTTGCCTTGACATTGGTTAAGGCAGAGAGTGAGTGCCTCTCAGGATTTCCTTTCAGCTTTCTTGTCCTGACTTCATTCAGTCAGGTGTTGCTTTGTTTAGTGAAAAGCCCCACATGCCTCTGGGAGGATCTCACAGTTATTTTACCTTGAACCCAGTCTTTGGTCTATTCCTGAATTTGCTGTAGGACTATGAAAAGTGTTGCTAGATGAAGACAACTTGCTGTGTGGTGGGGCTCTTTGGAATTCTAATTTATCATGTCAGCCCATATGTAGCTATAAAAAGTATGTATGAATTTGTCTGGTGTCTTTTCCTCAGTCTATGGCAGAGTCTTCTTTCTTCTGCTTCACCAAGGATGAAGGCAGTGATGATGTCTTCTCTTATACTATGCACTCATCCTTTTCTGGATATTAGCTTACTTTGATTTCTTTGCATTCTCGTCTCTCTGAATTTATTTTAGATACTGTTTGGTAATTTGTTCAGCTTATTTTCATTTTTATGGTTAGATCAACATTATTACGTTTTCAATCCTAACTGGAAATGGAAGTCCTCTTATTGTTTAAAACATCTTTCTCCTCTTTGGCAGGTACCATCAGCCAATTTGTAGTAACCTATTTCATATCCAAGTAAAACTTTTCTCTATCTAGTCTTCTCTTTATACTAATTTATGCAGAATAACTCTGTTTAGGGCATGGATGAAGAATCTAGGGCTATGGAAAGGTCTTACCAATCTAACTCTGAACCACTGCTGGGGCATCATGCAGGGTTTGTCACAGGTCATGCAAATTGTTCAGCTTGACTAGTCAAGCATATGCCTTCTTTTTTTTTTTTTTTTTTAACTGTGTCAGTCATAGGTCCTAGGGGTCTTGTGTCATCAGCCTCAAGGAGAATTATATGAACACTGGACTGTGAGCAACAAGGGAGAGGGGAAGACAACATGAGTTTTTGCAAAGATGTGAACACAAATAAAGGTCGGAATAATATCTGTTTAGCAATCTGTTTAGAATCTCTAAATGTCTAGCTCCTTCTGTGGTGCCCACCACTCAGGGAGAGGTGGTAGAAAATGACAGCCCCTAGTAATGAACAGTCTGTAGTCTTAAAAATGCACAGCATGACTGGCCACTCAACCCAGTCATGGAACTACTCATTGGATAATTACCTTTTATAAGGATGCTGCTTACATATCATTTCTCCTCAAATGCATCTATTTCCTAGTCCATAGGCGCTTTCTCCATCCCCTGCCCAAACCTACCTCACAAAAAAATTGCATGTGTAAGTAAATGTATTTTTTTGAGGAGGGTTTCTTATATCTTTTTAAAATTAAACTTTATTTTTTAAAGTTTTAGATTTACATAAAAATTGTGAAAAAGAGAGTGTTTTCATATACCCTAAACCCAGGTACCCCTACTATTAACATCACACATTACTATGCGATTTATTATAATTAAGTCCATACTTTATTCAGGTTTCCTTACTTTTCACCTAATGTAAAAATCCAGGATTTCCATCTAGGATACCACATCACATTTAGTTGTCATGTCTCCTGCAAGCTCCTCTTGGCTGTGACAGTTTCTCAAACCTTCATTGTTTTTGATGACCTTGACAATTTTGAGGAGTATTGGTCATATATATTTCAGAATATCCCTCTATTGGAATTTTTCTGATTTTTTTCCTTATGATTAGACTGGGGTTGTAAGTTTTGGGGAGGAAGATCACAGAGGTAAAGTATCCTATCAACCTGAATTATGTTGATAAGTGATGTCGACCTTGATCACTTGGATGAAGTAGTGTTTGTCAGGTTTCTCCACTATAAAGTTACTCTTCCTTTTTCCTTTTACATTCTGCACTCTTTTGAAGGAAGTCACTTGGTGCAGCCTACACTTAAGGTATTGGAAGTTATGCTTCTCATCCTGAGATTCGTCCCTCATCTTCCACTGGTTTATTTGTTCAGTCATTCATTTATATCAGTACAAGACTCATAGGTATGTACTGAAACTTTAGGTTATAATCTACTACTATTTTATATATTTGTTTGCTCAAATTTTTCCAGTTTTGGTCATTGGAAGTTCTTTAACTTGGCTTCTGTGTGCCTTTGACTTACTGCCATCATCATCATCACCATTATTATTATTATTTTGCTCCCTTATTTCTGGCACTGCAAGATGCTCAAGCCTCATCTTACATATTTCCTGCTCCATTCATTTCTAGTCAGCCATTTTGCCAAGGATCCCTGGTTCCTTTTAAGGAAGAATGGTATTAGAAACCAAGAAACCAAGATCTGGTGTATTGTTTATTGCTACTGCTGTGTGTCATTTCTTCTAGGTAGTCTCAGCTGACAGAGCAAGGAAATATATATGTCTGTACCATACACATATTTATATATTTCTATATGTAACCAATGGTATCTTCATTAAGCTAAACCTGAGTTCATATTTATGTCTCCAATTCTAGTCCATTACTACATGGACCATTCTTGACTTATCCTATTGCTTAGCTATAAACTTCCCCTCCAGCAGTGAGAAAATTTGGTCCCCACCACATCTGAATACATTTCAAATGATTGAAACATACAAAGTTTTGTTTTCTGCCAGTAATGGTATTAAATAGAAATCAATAGGAATAGCAAGAAAATCCCAAAATATTTGGAAAGTAAGCAACTCTGGATAACTCATAGGTCAAAGAAAATATCACACAGGAAACTAGAAAATATTTTTTGCTGAATAATAATGAAGAACAACACTACAAAAACAAACAAATGAACAAACCAAAGAACTCCCCTGCTTTGCAGATTGGCTCCATGTTGGGGCCTTTCAGCACTTAGCCTGGGAGGCCATTTACAACTCTGACAGCCTTAACTTCATGTTTGCACCAAGGCTACAGATCAGTTATAGGTGAACACTTAGGGTCTTCTCAGGTCTTTTCTGAGGATGCATCCTGCCCTGGACATGCACATGTGTGTGATTTTTCCAAATACCCCAGCTCTTTTGACTACCCTAATTTCCCAAAGAAACTCTCCAGCTTTTCCTCTCAGGCTTTCAACACTCTCTGTTTGCCTCCACTGTATTCTTTTGCTCCAGGTGGCAGCAAGTTGTTCATTTCTTAGAATATTTTTGAGGAATGACAGTGAGTCTGCCATGAGTAAATTCTGAGTTAGGAGAAACAAAGACATGCACTTTGTGTCATTTCTTCAGGCAGCTTCCAGGCAGGAAGCTGACAAGCAGACAAATGCCATTCTTTAAGAACAGGTTCAGTTCTGCTCCCTCCAGAACCAGAGCACAGGGTCCTACATTTGCAGTGTGAGCTGCCATCTTCAAGACTGCCACTGAGCTGGAAAGGAGAGCATGGCAAGGGCAAGTAAAAATGTTGCAAAGCTTCCTTGTTGTTTGAAAGTTGCCTTGCTCCTGTTTCAGCATTTTCTTTGTTGCTGTAGACCTTTGGCAATTTGCTAAAGTTCTGGCAATGTTTATTCTAACAGTTTTTGCTTGATTTTTTGATGTTTCTTTGGAGAGATGGTACTATGGAGTTACCTACTCCACCGTACTTGTGGACACCACACTGTATACATTTTTCTGGTAAGGTGGCTATTCAAATCTTTTGCCCATTTTTCAATTGGATTATTTCTTTTCTTACTGTTGAGTTTTGAGAGTTCGTTGTTTTGGTCACAAGTTCTTTATCAGATATATATTTTGCAACTATTTTCTCCTAGTATTTGGCTTATCTTTTGATTCCCTTAACAATGTCTTTCATAGAGAAGAAATTTTTATAATTTTAATGAAGTCCAACTCATCAATATTTCTTTCATGGATCATGCTTTAAGGTCTTGTATTAAAAAATTCATCACCAAACACAGATTGGTGGTTTTCTCTTACGTTGTCTTCTAGAAGTTTTAGAGCTTTCCATTTAATATTTTGAGTTAATTTTTTGAAAAGTGTAAAGGTCTTTGTCAAGCCTTACTTTTTCACATGTCAATGTCCAGTTGTTCCAGCATCATTTGTTGAAAAGAATATTCTTTCTCCATTGAATTACCTTTGCTTTTTGTCTAAAGTTAGTTGATTATATTTGTATGGAGCTATTTCTGGGGTCTCTACTTCATTCCATTGATCTGTATGCTTATTCTGTCATCAATCTCATACTCTCTTGATTACTGTAACTTTATGCCAAGTCATGAAATCAGGGAATGTGAGTTCTCCAACTTTAATCTTATTATTGTGTTGGATCTTCTAGGTATTTTGCCTCTCTATCTCAATTTTGCATTCAGTTTTTATATAGCCTGCAAATAACTTTCTTGGAGTTTGATCTGGATTGTGTTGAATCCAGAATTCAAAATATGAAAATTTAATACCTTAACAATATGAGTCTTCCAATCCATAAATATGAATTATCTCTGCATTTATTTAATTTTTAAATTTCTTTTCTCAGGATTTTGTAATTTTCCGTATATAGATCCTGTACATATTTTAATGTATTTATTTTGGGGGTGCTATTGTAAATAATGTGTTTTTAAAATCTCAAATTCCACACAGCCATTGCTGGTGTATAGGAATGCAGTTGAACTTGTATATTAACCTTTTGTCCTGTGACCATGCTATACTCACTTATTATTCCTAGGAGTTTTAGTTGATTTTTAAATTTTCTTCACAGACGATCATATTATCTGCCAACAAAAATAGGGCTTTTTCCCCCTCCCAATTGGTACAGCTTTTATTTATTTATTTAGTTAGTTGGTTAATTAGTTATCTTATTGCACTAGCTCTCAGTATGAAATTGCATTAGGAGTGCTGAGAGAGGATATACTTGCTTTTCTCACAATCTTAGGGGCCAGAACCTCACTATTAAGTATGATATTAGTTGTAGGTGTTTTGTAGATGTTCTTTATGAAGTTGAGAAACTATAATCTTCTGATATTTTTGGTGGGCCTGTATCCCTGGGCTGTGACCTTGACAAGTGTTTCTTAGCTTTTATTTATTTTTTCTCCTTTTAGCTAAGACTGAAAGGCTATAGGGGGGATCATGTCTGGGAAATGACCTTCCTCCAGGTTGATAAGACTCTGGTAAAGTCTTTTTCTCTGGAGAGTAGGCTTTTGGTATGGAGAATGCTCTGGTACATTTCACATTGGTTACTCTTCCTTTCCTCACCTCTCCTAAAACCATGAGGAATCTCTCCTGGCTCTTCCTTTTGAGAACCTCATGCAGTTTCTTAAGGGTAAAACCCTTGAAAGTGTGTTGGTATCCCCCAAAACCGTGTCCTCCAGGAGTTCTCACTCTCACGCTAGTCCATAATCAGCCTGCAGAAATTCATCAAAATTATCATATATGTGTTCCCACCACTTTATGTTTTCGGTTGCTTCTAATCTAGGCAAGCATTTCTAGCTGTAACTCTCTGTGTTTGCCTATTTCTCCAGGTTTTTGGGGTGCCAGTTTACCCTGTGACCTCAGTTTTTCTCATAAGTCCAAACAAAGATGCTGATTTTTAGTTTGTTCAGCTTTTTTCTAGTCGTAGGGATGAGAAGGATTGCTTCCAAGCTTTTTACATGTTTGAGCTAAAACTGGAAGTAACTACATGTGTTTCTGAGGTGGAAGAATAGAGCATACTTTTTTCAGTTTTCTTTGCTATGGAATGAGGTTTTAAACAGTCTAAATTAGGGAAAGCGTAAAAGGATTAGAAATAGTGGTCTACATGGCAAAGAAATTATGAAGTTTGGAGCAAGCCCTTTTGCATTATTTCAATAGAGATTTATAGCTACTGACTTTCTTTCAATAGGTCTGTGTCTACATTGAATTTATTTATATTATATGTAAATATATAAAAATTTATATATATATAAATATGTATATATTCTAACTGCATTACTGAAGAGAGCTGTCAATAAATATCATGAACTCAGAATTAAGTCAACAATAATCCTGAAGTGTACTGTTTTTGTTAATTTCCTTGTTTTAAACACATAACTGGGACTTCCCTGGCGGTCCAGTGGTTAAGACTTCGCCTTCCAATGCAGGGGGTGCAAGTTCGAACCCTCGTCGGGGAGCTAAGATCCCACATGCCACAGGGCCAAAAAACCAAAACACAAAACAGAAGCAGTATTGTAACAAATTCGATAAAGACTTTAAAAATGGTCCACATAAAAAAATCTTTGAAAAAAATAACAAACACATAACTTACATTTCTAAATTATCTACCTCGCAAAGATAAATAGCCTGTGATACGTTTCCTTATAGTCGTTTTAATGTCATGACTTAAGAGTGCCAAAACATGGAATAAGGATCTTATTACTGAAAGTGGTGCATCAGTGAACATAAAGGGAAATGAACAAACTGGCTGGCTCGAAACTTGGCCTAGTTCTCCCTTGCCCCAAGCAGTCCCTGCTCCAATAACATCAGATACTATAAAAGGACCCATAAGAATAAAAAGCTTGTACTTTCCTTGCATAACAATGGGACCCTTTATTTTCACAGATGCAAAAGCAGTTTGGGGATTTCCAGAGCAGTGTTATAAAGATGTTCAAAATCTGAATATGCAGCTAAAATACTATGTGGGTCTCTCCCGGACAGCAGTAGAGTGGTGCTGTGCCTCAATTCCAGTCTTCTCTAGCAGTGTGTGTGTAGGGGTGTGTGTGTAGGGTCAAGCTCTTAAAGGGAGAAGCTTCTGTGTTAAAAACTGATACAAAAACAAGATATAAACAGGTAATCAAGGAGTTACTTAACAAATTTACACTTAATTCAAGGATTTATGTTGGAGATACAAATTTATTTGTATGTTGAATCTGAAAACTTATGTGGATCAAATCTGAAATATGTGTTTATATAGATTTTTCAGTTTAGTTTTTAGGAAATAAAACTGTAATCCTCTCTAAAGGCATAACCTAAAGAGAAATTAAAATATATTAAACACTTAGACATATAGTGTAGGAATAAATTACATACATATTTTATGTATGTATTGTGTCTGATATTAATTTCTAAGTCTAGGATTTGTTCATAGTTGTTTTTGAAAAATAATGTAAATGGATTTATTTAGCAGTTGCATAATTGAAATTTCCTTTCTTATCCTGCTGGCTCATATTGCACAGGTGAGCCTAAATATGCCTACTGTAAAGCATTTCTGATATTCAAAGAGTGGGAGGAAATATCGAGCATAAGTAAGCAAGTTTTACTAGCTTAGATGGGAAACTTTTTGAGCAATGGTTAAAAAGTCTGTATTTTGGGAGAGACTTATCAAGATATCTCTTGAAATTACTAGTTCATTTGATCTAGGAGCATCAGTTGAAATCAAAAGAAATATTATTAAATGGTAACATGAGAAGAAATGAGTTAAGATTTTAGAGGAAACCTAATTAAAAGGCAGAGGATTCTAAAAATATTCAAATTAATCTCAGCGTGAAGCCTGAGGTAGTAGTTTTTTAAAAGTACTGATAGTTAAGGCATACATAGAATAAAAATAGGAAGTAAAGATAACTTCAAAAATATTTATTTTTAACATTCTGAATATGTGAAAGGCTTCTATAATGTAGAAGAGAATTTTGATGTTTCAATATATGTTCTTGATAATTTTAAACAATGTAAGTTGCAGAAGAGTCTTCTTTTCCCGGCTTTGGTTATTAACCCTAGATCACCTTAACTTATTTTTGTTGGAGAAATATATTTTAAACACAGTTACGCCTACATGCCATATGTTTTAGTCCACTTTTTGTTTTTCAAATAGTATATTAAGTGTAGCCTCAATTGCTAAGTCTTCCCACCTCCATTTTTGTATCTTTGAGCCTGATCTTAGCAGGAGGGTAAAATACAGTGTGCTTTAATGCAGTATATTTAGCACAGAAATTCTAAAATATAGAGTTGCTCAATAAAACTAACAGCAGTTTGAGCAAATTAGAACAAAATATCAAAGGAATCTATTTTGTAAGATTCAAAGCTATTCCTCCATTTTAGACAAGAATACATTTTCTAATTTTCTTTTGTTAATGAAGGATCATGTATTCTTTTTTCATCCAATATATTTTTTTTACGGGTTGGAATGATAAATGGGGGTAGTATTGGGGGATGGTGATGTTGAGGGAAAATGAGATACTCTAAAGAGAAAAATGATGAATTCTATAAAGCTTGGCCAAATAAAAATCTGTGATTCCACACAGACGGTCACTGTATATCTTATACTTTTATTTTTCTACCATGCATGAATGGAATCCTCTGATTAATTCCACATTACTTTACATGTTATAACATCAAAGGGCAAATCACAGAAAAATTGCCTATTGAAACCACAACAATAAAATTTTTATCTTGATTATTTTTTAGAACCTTAAAAGTAGATGAAGATAGGGATGATAGTTATTGAGACCAATGCCACAGATTGGCTCTAACCTCACAACCGTCATACACAATGCAGGTTCTTTGAGAGAGAAATGAGAGGATTCTTTATAAGGTCTACAAAATGGACTTGTATAAAGAGTCCTTTCAAAGTGACGGAAGGGAAAAATTACAAATTGATGAAACCTAATCTTTTGAACCCTTTAAAATCTTTAGGAGTTTATTTACTGACAACGGAAAGTCTTGGCATTACATATTTTTATAGATTCTTGTATCTTCTGTAAAATGAAATAGTTCATTTTTCTGGAGCTAAAATGACGAATTTGATTTAAGAAAATTTTATTTGAATATTGATGATTTGTACTGATATATTTCCAACGATATTAATTTCTAAGTCTAGGATTTGTTCATAGTTGTTTTTTGAACACTGATTTCAAAGCAGCCTTGTAGTGACTTGTATAATTACTCATCAGTGGTTTTATTACTAAGGCTGTGATGATTGTTTTCTCTTTGAGTTTGGTACTTTACTAACCATCTATTCTAAAGTATAGTTACCAGAACTTCAAAAAAATGTATCGGGGGTATACTTTTTCTACTATAGTGTCTAAATATTATTTGTTTGGGTTTTTTTTTAGCAGTTTTAATACTTTTAGCATTTTTATAGGTTTTGTGTTAGCAAACATTTTCTGAGTTTCAGTTTTGTGCACTTTTTTTCTAGAGCTCAGTGTTTTGATAAAGATGCATATCACTTATTTCCTGCCTATAAGGATTTTGGAATTTTGTGGGGAAAACTGAACTATGTATTATGATTAGACAGTGAATATTATTAGCATTTGTGTGCAGATTAAATTTCTAAACACAGACAATAGCATGAGTAGTTTATTTATGTATTTATTATTCATATTTTATTTTGTCTGTTTTGTTTGCTTTATATCTTCTCTCTCTGTCTGCCTATCTGCCCCTTCTGAAGGATCTAAGAATAAATTGAAGAAAGACAAAATAATTCACATAAATAAGTCAGCATTTAGCTTCTAAAAACATGAGCATTATCCTTACAAGTATACTATAATTCTCACATTCAGGGAATTTAACATTGATATAAAATTTATATCTAATATACAGTCCATATGCAAATATCCCCAATTATCTGAATGCTGTCCTTTTTAGCTTTTTTTTTTTAATCCAAGATCTAATCAGTGATCACACATTGCATTTCATTGTCACATCTCTTTAATCTCCTTCAGGCCAGCAGCCTTCTATTTGTCTGTACGGTATGGACATTTTTGTTGGGCTCAGGCTAGTTGTTTTGCTGAATGGTTCTCAATTTGGATTTTCTGATTGTTTCCTCATGATTAGATTCAGGTTAAACATTTGGAAAGGAACTCTGTCTTAGGCGATATTGTTATCTTCTCAGTGTGTCACATTCAGAGCATAATGCACTGTTGAAATGCCATGCTGGTTGTGAAGTGCTTAGTGGAAGTAAATGCATGAGTGTCCAGAGGCTGGAGAATAGGTAGCTTTTAAATTAATTAAAATTGCTAAATAGTTGAAATCCACACAAACCAAAGTGATGGGGCAATGTGAACTTTATAATCTTCTGAGCTGAACTTTAGTTTTTCTAAACAGACTCATTGAGATGGGCTGGACCCTGGCCACTACTGACATCTTAATTCGGATGTTTGATAATCACAGATACAGGAGTGAGTCATGATAGTGAAGACGAATGTTTACTATTTCTTCTGGGCCTGAACTTCTGGAAATTGTAGCTAATATTTACATATTTAATGGTTCAAGTTCACAACAAACCTGGAAAAGAAAAAGCTGGAAAGTGGGTGTGTGGGAATTGTTGCTGTGTGTATTTGCTGACCAGACATTACAAACAATTTTTGAAAATTAAAGCTGATGCTCTAGTATTGCCCATATTATAAACAACTATATCAACACAACCCAAACCAAAACCAAAAGCTCGCTGAACTTGAACTCGCTGCTCTGTCCGTTTGGTCCTGACATCTTTTGCAGTACAACTTTTCAGAATAGATGTCCAGAACTGCTGCCTTCATTTCATTGCCTCCCGTTCTCACCTCACCTACCCAGCCTTTCATCTACAGCATTTCCCTAAAACTACTGTGCTCAAAGTATTTAGTGACCATCATCAAATGACGAATGGCCACAACCTTGTCTCCATTTGATCCAGCTTCTCAGCAACATTTGACGGTTGAATACTCCATCCTTCTTAAAATTGTCTTCCCTTGACTGTTATGATAACATGTTTTATAGTTTTCCTCTTTCCTCCTTTACAACTCCTTCTTATTCTCCATTTTTGGCACCTTCCTTTTTGCTATGAAGTCTGCCTACTTTCCTCCACAACTACAGAGATCATTCTACTCCAAGCCACTATCATTTCAGCACTGGATTTTACGATAGCCTCTTATGCCAAACATATCCTTCCACTCCCTTAATTATATTCCTCAGAAGACAACCCATCAAACATAAGATAAATCCAACCTCCATCAAGAGCTCACTGGGTCTAGCATCTTGCCACCTGATCACTATGTGTATTAGTCAGCGTTCTCCAGATAAATAAAACCAATAACATGTATACATATGAAGAGGTTTATTATAGGAATTGGCTCACATGATTATGAAGGCTGACAAGTCTCACAATCTGCCATTTGCAAGCTGGAAAATCAGGAAAAGCTGGTGGTATAGTTAAGTCCAATCCAATGGCCTGAGAAGCAAGGGGGCCTATAGCGGAAGTCCTAGAGTCCCAAGGCCCATGAATCAGGAGCTCCAATGTCCAAATGCAGGAAAAGATGGATGTCGCAGCACAAGAAGAGAGAGAGAGAATTCTCTCTACCTTTGTCTTTTTGTTCTGCTGAGGTTCTCAACAGATTGGATAATGCCCACTCACATTAACAAGGGGAATCTTCTTTACTGTCTACTGAATCAAATGCTAATATCTTCCAGAAACACCTTCACAGACACAACCAGAAATAATGTTTTACCAGCTGCGTGGGCATCCCTTAGCTCAGTCAAGTTGACATATAAAATTAACCATCACAACATGCTTCTAACACCGATGGCCTTTTTTTCCCTAAAAGACTCAAGCCTGGTTTTATATCAGAACCTTTGTATGAGCTATTTTTCACTATTTTATTTCACTAAGTGTTCTGCTCAGAGCTTCTCAAAGCCATCTCCTTGTCATCCAGGTCTTGCCTTAACTATTTTTTTGTCAGAAATGCCTGCACTGACTACTTAGTCTAAAGTACGTTCCAGGTTCTGTTCCAAACACTTTACGTGTAATAGTTCATTTAATCCTCTCAATTGCCCTTTGAAATAGTTATTAACATACTTATTGCCATTTTGCAGGTAGGGAAATGCAAGGTCAGAGCAGTTAAAGCAATTTTCCAAAGTGGTAAGGCTAGCCAGCAATTGAATTAGGGTTCTCTATGAGGCAGATTCTTGAACACTAACTCCTAATCATTGTTAAATATCCACCCATAATTGCTATCATACCACCTTTTCTTATTTTCACTGTAGCATTTATACAATCTCCTTGTTTATTTATTTTTTACTGCATATCATTTATGTAATATAGTCTCCATGACGTATTTTTAGTCTTCTTCAATACCCTACCCTATCACCTAAAATAATTCCTGGAACAAAGAAATTGCTAAGAAAGTGATCGATAAATAGATCAGTGAATCCCATTGACAAGAGAAAACCCCAATCCAAAACACAAAGGAGATGACTGCTGTGAAACTGGATAGAGTTCCAGGTGTACTAACTGGAAAACAAAGAGAGGAATCTTGAGAAACCTCTGGGTCTTTGGTTAAAAAAAGGAATATAATTGGAGTGTTCAGCTGGGCTGGCTCCTTATTACTTCTCAGCCTCATTTTTAGCACAAGCATAGACCAGCCAAAGGCATCTGTCTCCCATTGGGGTGACTATGTGCACTTGTGTTGGCAATTGAATTAAGTCAGTTTACTCTGAAACAGAAAAATGTCTTCTAATAAATGTACCTTTTACTTGTATAGAATTCTATATCTTAACATGCTTTTACATGCAATTTTATTTAATCCTCATAATTACTATAGGAGATAGATATTATTATCCTCACTTTACAAACATTAATTGGAGAGTTACACATATTAACTTACCTGCTAAACTTAGTATATGGCATATCTGGGACTTGAACTTAGATCTTCCGTTGTCAAGTCCAGTGTTAATTTTTAAATCATAATATAGTTACTCCTCTCACGATTAATTTCTTATTTACTATTTTCACCTAAGATCTCTTCATAATATCGTTAGTGAATGTATGTAGTCAGATTTTAATTTGTTTTTCTATTTCATTAACTTTGCTTTTGTTCCTAATGAATTTTGGCTAACTTTTTGGTCACAATGTCTTGTTAAATGAAATTGAACTTATAAAGGAATAAATATAGTTAACATATTACTGAAGCATCGTTTTAGAGAGTTGATTTGGAAGAATAATCCTCTTCTTGAATAAAGTGCTGAGGCATAATATGGGGATATAAGAAAATAAAAATCAAATCTTTGTTTAAAAAAATAACATGAGGCAGTAGACTTGGCAATAAATGTCTTAAAATGTGTATATTTGTGGAATAAAACAGTGAATGTTGAAAGTAGAATACTTTGAAGAGCAGGCATATGATTATATATTTTGATACAAAAGCTGTGATTAAGAAAATTCTATTCAAAGCTAAAGAATTTGACAAAGACTTCTAAAGTAGAGTCATACATATTAGAATTTTATGGTACAAAAGATTTGCTGATTTTCATTTCCAAGTTTAATAAAAGATCCCCTTTACTTGAACCATGGCGATTGTAGCAGCAAATAGAATCTACACATCTTTCTGCATGTTATCCCCAAGATGACTATATCTACACTATGCACCACTTATTACCATGTTAGAGGCGACATGGTAATATAACTGTAGGAGTAAAGTATGGACTTTTAGTTCAGTCACACCCAAGTTAATTTAAAAACCACTTCTGTCTTTCTTGTTCACTGACTCTGAACAAGCTTCTTAACTTCCCTGGGCCTGTTTCCATTCATAAAATGGAGATCATACTACCATTTCACATGATTCCTGTGAGGATGAATTAAATAATGAAAGTAGCATGCACTGTGCTTGGAATAATAAGTGTTCTATCAAAGAAAACCAAGTCAGTCCTCCTTTTCCACCAACTTCAGTGCATCACCATAAACTAAGGTGGACTTGCTGGTCAGGAAAGCATTGAATTTAAAGGTTAAAATAGAGGTTTACATCTATCTATCTATCTATCTAATCTGTCTTATTTATCTACATTTATATGTTGCTCTATATCTATCTATGTCACTGTATTTATCATCTATTTATATAATTTCTTGTAATGATGGAAAACTGTAATAATGGAAACTTCCTTCAAATGAAATTTTAATTGAAATGCTAGTATGTAAAACAGTGTAAATGCTCTGACTGACAATTGGTTTTCCCAGAAACAGCTCCACAGACCTGAATGGCACTGTAAGGTACAGTTTGAAAATCACTGGGTTAAATAAGCCTTTATGGGTTCTGCATCCATCCCAATACAACAAAGTTTTGCAACCTGAGTTTTTCAGACTTCATCTGCTTGTAGACACAACTGACACTACATTATCAACAATGGCTCAAATATTATTGGTTCAGTCATCCAACTTTTTAATGAAGGATTAAATGAATTTCTCCAAATGAATTCATTTCTCTCCAAATGAATATCCAGGAATAAATCATATTTGATAGTGATATGGGTATTCTATTTTTTAAAAATAATATCATATATATACCACACACACACACACACACACACCCCTAATAGTTAACAGTACTGTATTATATATTTAAAGTTTCTAAGGGAGTAGATTTCTAAAATCCTTATCACAAGAAAAAAATTGTAGCTATGTGAGGAGATGGATGTTAACAAAACTTATTGTGGTAATCATTTTTCAATATTTACATGCATCAAATCATTATGTTGTACACCTTAAACTGATACAATGTTATTAGTGAATTATATCTCAGTCAAAACTGAGAAAATAATAAAATAATAAATCAATACAGTTTTATTCCAAATCACACCCTAATATTTCCTAGCTGCCACTCAGCATTTATTTAAGAAGAAGAATTTATGGGTTTCGTGAAGGAAGGAGAAGATAATGCCTAGAACAAAGATGTCATTGCTTTGGCAAAACTTAAGTTTTTAAGTTCCATGAAGGAAAAGTTAGACTTTGTTGAGAGAGAAAAGATTTTCCTTAGAAATCTCAAAACTAAGTTTTAGTATCAATAGTCAATCCTAAATACTTGTAGCACAGAGTTATTATAATGAGCCGTGGAATAGGAAGGACAAGGCTTCAGTCTAGGAGAAGTTTCCTACTGGGAAGGATGAGGAAGAGAGGAGAGAGAGCAAAGATGAAGATGTAAATGTAGAAACACTCAGATTATGTCCAGTGTCCCATTTCCATGCTGTATCCTTGGGAGATTATAAACCTTCTAGAGAAATCTTGCATTAGTCGTGGATTCATGCCCCCTATGGCATGGAAGGGGTAGCAGACCAATTTTTATAGGTGAGTCTGTTGGTGCCTATGGGCAAACTCACCTTGGGTTCTGAACTCCTCGCTATGTACAGTGAAGACAGTCCAGAATTCTGTGCTTTCTTGGTGTTTTGGAAGTGTGGAGAAAGCCAGTCAATAAGAGTGAGGGTAATTCCAAGTGGAGAAAATGGCAGAGTCCATGGTTATGAAAACAAATGTTAGCATAAACAAAGAATATCAAGTGAGCCAAGAAAATGGAGCATAGACAGACACTGGAGTTCATGGGCCAAATGGAATGAATTACCTCGCCCGAAGGCTATCATGGAATCCCTGTTCCTTCCCTGATTTCAGAATGCACAAAATCCTGAAGAGAAGGATAATAGCAAAGGGTAATAGGAGGTGGCTGGAAAGCTCCAGAATGACTGAACGTTTTCCTCCCAGTTCCTGGACTTTGGACAGTGGACAGTGACTTGAATTTTACTGACAAATCTCTCGACCATATAGACTATCCTGGAACAGGATGGGGTAAAATAATTACTGAAGGCAGCCTGAAGCTAAAAAGCAAAGTTGTACAAAGTTATATATTTTTTAAAATAATCTGAGACCGAGTGTATGAATGTTTGTTACAATGTACTCATGAACTCACCTTCTTCTCCTATTGCTTTGCTAGCACCGGGATCTCCTAGTGGACATTCCCATTGCTGAAATAGAAATAACAACAGTCACCGATGTGGAGCCAACAAACATCACCATCCTCACTAAATAAAAGTCAACACCAGCATAAAGCTGTTGGGGGCCTCTTTGGCACTGTGGGGAGAGGGGAGACTCCTATCTCTCTTTGGGTGAGATTGGGATTTAAAAAGTCTTATGGCAAGGTTGCTTGTACAGACTTTACAGAAGAAACTGAAACTGTTCCTTTAAATTTTCTTGATCACAGCCCTGTTCGTCTCTCCAGGACACAGGCACAAATCCATGCATCCACAAGATGGATTTAAATGACTGCAACCACATTCAAAATCATTATTTCTCTCTAATAACAAAACTTTCTTTGTGGATAAAATTCATCATGCCTGCCTCTGTTTCCCAGCATGAGTTTTCCCAGGCTGCGGGGGGTGGGGGGTATTGGAGAAGTCCTTTAGATTTCTGGACGTATCTTGCAAGTTTGCTAGACATGGAACCTAGTTAGATTTTTTAAAACTTTTTATTTTATATTGGAGTTTAGTTGATTAACAATATTGTGTTAGTTTCAGGTGTACAGCAAAGTGATTCCGTTATACATATACATGTATCTATTCTTTTTCAAATTCTTTTCCCATTTAGGTTGTTGCATAATATTGAGCAGAGTTCCCTGTGCTATACAGTATGTCCTTGTTGGTTATCCGTTTTAAATATAGCAGTGTGAACCTAGTTGGATTTAAGTATGACCCCAGCTGTCTCTTCATTCCTCTCTGGTATTTGGAGTTAAGTAACTGCATCATTATTCAATATCTATAGGAAAAAGTTATAATGGTGTATGGAGAAGAGCTCTGGACATTGAATTAGAGAACCCACATTTCTTTCATATCCTCCTATGCAGGAGCAGTATGGCATTTGACAAGTCAGCCATCTCCCTGAGCCTCAGACTTTTCACATAAAATGCATAATTATAATGCCCTGTATTCCTTACAGATTTGATAAAAATAACATGTTCACAAAGTATATGAACACTCCTTGCAAAGTGATATACACATATGAATATTTTTATTGCTGATTTTAGCTCACAGCATCCCTCATATGCAGTCAGAAGTCATGGTCATGTGCCAATGCAAACGGATCCCTCCCAAAGGATTGGAGGAATCTACCACATTTAACTAGGTCAGAAAAATGTGTTTACCTTTAATGTAGTTCATATATAATTCACTTTTATAACATAAGTACTTTTTTCTTCTACTTTTAAAATTTTGGTTGTTCCACTTAAACCTCTGTACATATTCCAAAATAAGCAGGAATCAAAGAAAGTATCTTTGTTGTGGCTTAAAACAGATAATTATTCTCAATGTGCTTTCCCTGCAATTTGAACATTCATGAGCAATAAGACTACTGAAATCCAGCTAAGCATTATGATAGCTTTTTAGAAGTGATATTACTAGGTAGTATTATAGTGAGTCTTAGTTCTGCTTGGAATACTACATTTCCATGGGGTTTTTCTACTGAAATGGAACGTGTGCACATTATACTTTTTCCCACATTAAAGAACAGAACATTCTGCCTCATTTTCATCTGCTTCACATGCCATCTATGCACAGAGATCCTACTGACTTAATAAAATAACAATACATAGGGTGCTGCATTAGATAAACTTTACCAAGATAGGCCTAAACTTTAAAGACACTACTCAAATTTTTTTCTCTGTTTCTGCATCTGGGTTTTAGGATAAATCATAAAATTCTCAACCCATCCCTCAAAAGCGCCATCTCCCATATTTACATCTGTAAACTGGTCAGTTTAATCAACTTCCCTGTGAGTAATAAAATTGCTGCACAGAATCAGTTTATTCTGACCATATTTTGACAACATAGCTGTACGTGCAGAAGGCTCACTGCTTACATTCAAAATGTCAAAATTGTCAATATTGGAGGTGTGGTAGATTACAACCCCCCCATCCCTCGCAAAAGTCATTACTTACTATGTATGCCCTTTGTACTGACTCTGTAGCTCCTCTAACCAAGAGATGGAGACTATTCCCCCTCCTCTTAAATCTGGACCGGCTTTGTGACTTGCTTTCAGCAACAGAATGAAACAGAAGTGACGTGCCATTTTCAAGCCTAGTCTTCAAAGAAGTTGAGTATTTCTGCTCACTATGTTGGAACAGTACCCAACTAACATGTTGAATAAGCTGTGTTGGCATACTGCAGAATGAGAGGCTATGTGGAGTAGAGCTGAGTTGTCTTAGCCTAGACCATGCTGGACCAGCCAGTTCCCAGTTGACCCATAACCTGATCACAGTCACATGAGTGAGCCTAGCCAAGATCAACAGAGTTGACAAGCTGACCCACAGACTCAAGAGCCATATAAAATAGTTGTTGTCATAAGCCACTGAGCTTTGGGGTGTTTTATTATGCAGCAATAGATAACCGATATAGAAGGACCAATCATTTATCTAGGAAAAGTTATTCTTCATGGTCCTGACATCATGACTGGAATTTCATCTTGTACAAGAAAGATCTAAAGTCAAGGAAAAACTCTGAAGACTTGACAAATTCAAATATGAAAATACAGTGATAAGAATGGTAATTTATACATTCATTGTGAAACTAGTCAATAGTAAAATGACAATTAAACTGATTTCTTTTAGTTTATGAAATAATCATAAAAACATGAGAGGAAAAGAGCACAATGAAAAACCTGACCAGTGTTTGCACAATATTATCTTTGCACAATAAACTGGTTAGAGGTGAGGATACTCTTAGAAGGAATTTTCTACCAGTAATGTAAAATGTCCACTGAGAACTCTGGGCTGTTGGTTCAGATTAAAATGGAAAATGTCACATCTTATCTAAACCATGCGGACGTGCTTTCAACAGTCAAATACTTATGCCAGTTAGATAGACGGCTCAGACGGCCAATGAAAAATTACAAATGTTCTGTTCCATAAGTACTTCCTCTTAGAGTTTGCTGAACACAAACTTCAGTGCACAAGTCTGGGAGTTTATAAGGGTCCATGAATTAGAATAATTATTAGAGAAAATGATCTAATTCTCCATGGATTTTGCACTTATACATGTCACTCGTCCTCATGTGACCATGTGTGAACAGATGATGATGTGGTTGTTGATTATGATAATATTAACTGCTTTTGATAATAATATGATACACTCTTACATGAGAAAGAATGAAAATCTGGCTGTAAGTATGAGACTAATGAAACCACAGCAGTCATAGTTCTCAAATCCTGGTGATTTGAGGGGGAAAAAAGCTGCTAACAATCTCTCACATGGCCTTGGAACTTTCTTAACATAATTGATATCCTGTATAAAATTGGCTATCTGAAGAGCTGATGAAGAACAATTGCATCTAGTTATATTCTCAAGAGTTACTACCAGGAATTTACTTTTTTAAAAAGTCATTATTACCTGAGAGCTATTCCTTGAGAGCTTACACATAATGGTTCATTTGCAATAGCTTTGGGAGAAGGGGGGCTTTTTGAGACATCTTTTCTCATCAGATATTTTACTCCATTGTGGTCTTTTTTCTCAGCTGATGGATATCATGAAAGATTAAGTGAAAGGACTGACAGAGAACAGCTTCTAAAAATACCTTTTGTCCCTGAAAAGACATTCTGATGTGAAAAGAAGATATTGAGTGCCTAGAATAAAATGTGCTTAATTTAGGCTATATCTTGATGAAACAAGATCATTCAACCATACTATATTATGAGGGTGCATCAGTGACTAATGAGAATTTAAGTATAGTTTCACTTTTTAAAAATGTATCTCAGTTGTTCTTGACAGAGGTGATTTTGCCCATTTAGGGCACACTGAGAGAAACATCTGGAGACATTTTTGATTGTCATGACTTGTGGGTGCTACTGGAATCTAGTGGGTAAAGGGCAGGGATGCTGCTCAACACTTGACAATACACATATAGCCCCTATAACAAGAATTATGTAGTCTAAAATGTCAATAGAACTGAGGTTGAGAAATCCCAATTTAGAGGATACATTCTTGTTCAATGAAAATTCCACACCGTAGTTCTAACATCTGATATGCCTCCACATTCTAAAAAGGAAATATTGTATAGTGTTTAAGAGTGAGCTCAGGAATCAAACTTTCGATTTTCAAATTCTGGTTATACTATTTATTCCCTTTATCCCTCAGTTTTCTAATCTGCACCTTCTGAATAATAACTACCTCATAGGGCTATTGTGATGATAAAATAAATTTAAGTCAAATGCATAAAAATTCCTGGCACATAATATCTACTCAGAAAATAACAGCTGTTGCTATTTTTATATTAAAATAATAAAAGTATAACATAACATAGATAACGTTGTAGCAAATATTTGTAATCATACTTGAACTTCTCTATGAAGGTTCAAAATGAACCTCAGAAGTTACAATGATGCTGAACAACTGTCTATTTAGCTCACATATTCACTGGTAAATGATGCTTGACTTCACTGTTTAAAGACAGTAAAAGTGAAAATTTTCACTGTTGATCAGAGGTATAATCATACACACATGCACAAAAGTAAAGACTATTACAAATCTTTTTGGAGTTAAGAGCATAACAAAGAAACATATAATAATAAATATATGGATTTTGTTCAATAAGAATTTACTGAGTAACTTCTACATACAAGACAAGATGCTTTATAGAACAGATGAAAGATTGTTCAGAAACTTGTCATTACTTGGGCCAGCTCTGGGAAAGGCAGAGTTGTGCTTGGAGAGAACACTGAGCACGACCAGGGTTGGGGACATTGGTGAACTGTATGGTTAATCTCTGTGGAGGAATTTCTACCAGGACTGGGTGTTGCTCTAACAAAACATAGAGAATATAAGGCATTGACTTTGGATCTTGGCAGTGGGTGACAAGGTAACTATTACAGGAGCCTGGAAAAATGGTGACCCATGTGTGGCAAGGCATTTGATACAACTGACTCCTGTGATAGTATAGAAACCAGATAATGTAGTTAATAAACGTGTGGCTGTAAGTGCAATGATTGAGAAATGAGTAGTACTAGCAAGTACTGGTTACAACAGACTGCATTTAAAAAGAATCTCAGAAACTAACACAACATTGTAAATCAACTATACTTCAATAATAAAAAAACACTGAAAAAAAAAAGAATCGCAACACTTGATTGAATGAATAAATCTCTACTAATACTCTTCAGTTCAAATCCCTAATCGTTATTTGAATTATTGTCTTTGCTTCCTAGCTAGTCTCTTTACTGTTAACCTTATTTCTATTATCTAACTTCCTTTTCACTCTGGGAAAATAATCTATTAAATATGCCTATTATGGTCTTGTATCAGATGCTTCAGGATATATTATATATTGTACCCTTTAGTAAGTCATACAATAATTTGGCTTCTGCTTACCTTTCCTCTACCTTCGGAATTTTACAAAGTCCTAACAGTAGAATTTCCCATAAAAGTATCAATAGAAAGAAAATATAGGTAAAGGGACAGTATTAACAAAGTCACTGAGATAGAATATCATTGCCTTTAGCCACAGTGAATTATTTCAATTTGTGGTTACTTAGGATTTACAGAGGTGAAATTAAGGCAATAATGCTGGAAAGATAAGTTAAGACCATGTTATAAAAGATCTTGAAAACCACAGTGAGAAACGTATACCTAGTAGAGCTGGCAGTGACAAACAATTAACTTTTTTTTTTTTTTTGAGTAAATGTGTATGTGTGTATGTATGAGTGTGTGCATGTGAATTCATTTTGGTTATTTGGATTGTGAATAAATAAGTTAAAGGAAAAGAATTTGGCATGATATCAAAGGGAAGTCAGACATAACAGCACCAGAGTGATGAGTAGCTGAAATTCCATATTGATATTTAGCATCATAAGAGTATCTTCAAGTCACTACAATGCAATCTCTGAAGCCAGAACACCTCCCCTTCCTCTTTTCTCTCACAAACTTAGATTTAATGAAATATTTGTTTGGTTTAAGTTTGGTTTAGAAAAATAGTTTGTATTGTTTTTATACCTGTTTCATAGAGAAATATGTAGATTTAGTTCCTGTTTGACCTAGTCAGTTGAATTAGAAACCAACAAGCATGTAAACAAAAAAGCCAGAGTAAAATCTAATTCAGTTAATGGCCTAGAAACAGTTTTACATTTGCTTTGGTTAGGGGTAAAAAGCTCAATGAATATATTGAGTTTATTTCAGCTTTTAATTTACTTTTTGGTTGAACCATTGAATACAAATGCTGGATAGAACACCCAGAATGGATTTGGAAGCATTCGAGTACACAATGTTAAACTCCAAAATCTCTGAACTGAGACTGTAACTTGCGGGAGCTTATCTAGTGGCTGTATTTCAGTGAGGATATCCCAGTTATCTGTGATTCTATATGTATGTGCCCATCAGGAAACATTTTCAGCAGAATTTGCCTAAGCTGTGTAGGTTGATGAACAAAGGAAACCTGAGGGGCTGGCATCATATAAGAGTAATCCACAACACCCCCTTTGTATTGTTTATTTGCAAAATAAATCAAACTACTTTTTTATGCAGCTAAAGCCAAATCTATCTGTTTGATGATTCTCTGAAATCTTCTTCAATAGTAAAAACAGACTGCAGAAATCACCTTAGCAAGATTGTTTGCTATATTACAGGAAGAAAAAGATGAAAAGATTTTATGTCTGTATGTGAACATTAATTGGGTCTGATGCTGAAAACAGAATCAGGATGCATATAGTTGACTGCAATAGACTGGATGTTTGTGTCCACCCAAAATTCATATGTTGAAGTCTAATCTCCAACGTGGTGGTATTTGGAGATTGAGCTTTTGGGAGGTAATGAGGCCATGAGGGTGGAACCATCGTGAATGGGATTAGTGCCTTGTAAAAGAGACCTTAGATGGCTCACTTGCTCTTTTTCCAACATGTGAGGACACATGGAGAGGATGGCTGTCTATGAACCAGAAAGAGGGCTCTCATCAGATACTGAATATGCTGGCACCTTGATCTTGGACTTCCCAGCCTCCAGAACTATGAGAAATAAGTCGATGTTGTTTAAAAGCCACCCAGTCTATGATAATACATTATAGCAGCCTGATCTATCACATTGACCAATGGATCAAAAGATAGATATCTATCTTTTGACAGAATCCATATAGATAGATGGATCTACTTTACTTCATTTCTAGACTATAAGCATCCCGAATTTAAGATGTTGTCTAAAAGATATTTTGAATATTCCCTACAATCTGCATAATACAGTGTTCTCAAAATAACAATTTAAGAAATGTTTATGGAATTGCGTGAAAACAAATTAGCAAGCATATCTATCTACCTTTCTAGAAATTAAAACCCAAATGAATTTCCTCATCACTCTCTATGTTCCTAGAAGATCAATGTGGAAGGAAAAAAATACAGACAGGGTTTAGAGATAGACTGATTTTATCCAAATCCTAGCTTTCCATTCACTATGTGTGGGACTTTGGGAAAATTACTTAAATCCTCTGCACCTGATTTCTTCATCCCTAAAATGGAAATAAAATTTTGTTGTCAATGTTAGTGTGAGTATTGGAGATAAAGCAATGTAAAGTGCTAGCATCATTCATCATGCACAGAAGCTATTCAATAATGTTATCTCTTATTAAGATATAATCTTTACACCTTTAGTTTTCATCATAACCAAGTCACCAATTCACATTCAGCAGGGAATTTTGCAAAAAATGTCACTTTGACTTTTCTTTGTTTTTCTTAGTTTATTCAAAGCCACTGAGAGCTAAGTTGGGGTGGGAAAGTTGAAAGCTATGAAGGGACAAAGGGAAATAAACATTTGAATTAGGGAGGGCTGTGAGCTCTCAGGAGACAGAATAAATCCTGAAGATAATGGACAAAACTGCTTCCTTCTTGCTAGAGATGGGTAAAGGTAGCACCTCACATTTTAAATGCTTTTCAGTGGAAAAAACAAAACTAGAAGCAGTAAATATACTACTTAAAGCATACCTCCAAGGTCAGCATAGTGATTTTTGAAAGTTTTTGCCTACTACTGAGAAATTTATATGAGGAAAAAGAAAGCATGACTCAGAGATCCTTATAAATCTTCTTAAAGTACCAGGATCATCTCCCTCTATATACCCTTCTAAAGTCTAAGAAGATAAAACAAAATCCCTCTTAATTAAATGTTTGATGCCTCTTCTAGCTAAGCTAATAGTTTTAGCTCAAATTTTGGATACAGTAGTTATATGTTATTTGCTGTAGGTTTCTTCCCCCACATAATCAATGTGCATATTGCATTGATATTTATTTTATATGATCTAGAGCATCATTTTAATGTTTTATATGATTATTGTATGGGTTTTCATGCTTTTGACTTTGTGACATTTGTTAGTTCAGGCTAAGATTTATTTAATGCTGAGGTCTTGGTCAGGAAAATAACACTCAATTGTAATATTTTTATTTTTTGACTTGCCAGATTGTGGCAAGAAGCATGAAATGGGTTTTCCTGAAGCATAAAAACAAAAAAACATAAAAAAGCAAACAAATAAAAAGTCTATGAGGAACCAATGGTATATGACTTCTAAAGAAAATGATAGCTTCATAGGTAATTATTGTGTAGATTACACAGTAAGGTTACTAAGAAATTAATGTGTGAATTTGGGCTATTTTTTGATGCTGTGTCTTTATGTATGCATATAATTTGATATGATTTGTGATTACATTTATGATAACACTGTTATTAAAATGAATACTGATTCCTCCATGTAATCAAACTTTGAACTCTCAATATTAACATGATAGAGTTGAAGTACTTTTATTTTAAATCTGTGATCATGTTTTTTTCTGATTTACAAGTTAGAAGGAAATAAACAAACTATGGAACTCCTTAAGTTGATAATTGTTGAAACATGTGTTTGGAAAAACATAACAAAAATAATGAAATAATTCCATTTATTTCCTGCCATCTTAGAAGAAATTCAAGAGTAAATGAATTCTTGAATCAAGAAATGTTTAGAAAACGTATTACTGTATTTGAGAATAGTTTAATTGAAGAAATGTCTGATAATTCGGAAAATATTTCAGACATTTGGAACCTAAAGAAGAGTAGATGTTTTATTTTAGGATTAAAAAAAATGAATATTGGAATGCAAGGAAATTTAGATGTCATCTATTCAACCCCTGACTAATATATTTTATATTAATCCCATGGAAAAATAATCATTCAGCCCTTTTGGGAACACTTCCAATGAAGGGTGGTTCTCTTCCTCCATTTTGGGAAAGCTGTGTTCAAATGTTCTTCCTCACATTGATTTGACATTAAATTCTATATCACTTATAAGCATTCATCTCACAGAAAACAGAATATCATAGGTATTGTATACATGAACTTCAAACGTTTTTACCTATGATAAGAGTATTTTTACTTTGTTTTTCAAGTTTCACAAAATAAACCTAGTTTGTTTTCCATGTGATAGGTCTTCACTGGCTCTAATGTGTCGAAAAAGTCTTTTGTCCAGGATAAGAATAGCTGGAAAAGCAAGAAATGAATAGTTTGGTAGATAAATAAGGAGATTTACATTTCTGACAGTATATTAGACAGCATACATAACCCTCTCTGAAAAAAAATAGTTGAAGACACTATTAAAACATATCACTGAGCTGAGAAGAAAGTAACTATAGAAAGCTGAAACACTATAAAAATGGGGATCTTGGAAGATAGATATATTAATGTCAAAGATCTCTTTTGATCACAAGTTTTCCACCAAGCCCTATTGTTCATAATCTTCAATTTTAAAATTGTGGAGGCTATGGAATTATAATGGGGTGTCCTGCAGATAAAGTCTAAGAGAGCATCTCATGAAGAGAAAACCCAAAAGGGCCATTCCATCTGTGTATGGGTAAATGAAAAATAAATCTACCCATCCTCCCTCCTCTTGTGACAACAGGGATGAACCTGGAGGTCATTATGCTAAGTGAAATAAGTCAGAGTCAGATGGAAAAAGAAAATACTGCACAGGTTCATTATATGTGGATTCTTAAAAATAAAAAAAAGTTGAACTCATAGAAACAGAGAAGTGAAAAGTGGTTGCCAGGGGTGGGAAAAATAGGGAGAAGCTGATAAAATGGTATGAACATTCAGTTATAGGATGAATAAGGTATGAGGATCTAATGTAAAACATGGTGACTACAGCTGATAACACTGTATTGTATAATTGAAATTTGCTAATAGAGCAGAAGTTGAATGTTCTCACACACACAAAAAAGTAAATATGTGAGATGTTAACTCAATGGGGGGAATCTTTTCACAATATATATGTATATCAAATCATCATGTTGTACACTTTAAATATCTTACAATTTTGTTTATCAGTTATACCTCAATAAAGCTGAAAATAAATAAAATAAGATGCAACTAATTTTAGATTAATTAATGCTCTGTCTCATGAACATCATTTTCACATTTTTATAAAGGAAAATGACCATTGTGACTCTCCATCAGTAGACAGGAACATCAGCAATATTAGGGTTTTTCTGAATGAATGGTGATGGATTTCTGATGATTCATCCATTCCTTTTAGCTAGAAATCATGTAGAAACGGAATTCTTCTATAGTATATTATGGTGCTCCTTGGTAAAACAAAATTGTCTTCAGTGGGATTAAGTCTTGGTCTACTTAGCCCTTACTCATAAACATTTTGGTTTCCAAATACAACAAATGGAGAAGTGTATCAGTTCTCTCAAAACCCATTCTAATACTTTTTTTCTGGAATGCAGAGGCTGGAGATACAATATTTACTATTCTCAGTTTCTTTGTGGCTGTAGTTCCACGTGTGATTTGGATTTGGCACATTACATAGAGTCGTATGCTACTTTGGTTTGGATTTAAGTCATGAAGGAAGAAAGGGTATCCAATTTGTTGGCATGGATCATGACAGTGAGCCTCCTTGGGGCTCTGTACCACTGCGGTATTAAAAGTCATTTTTGGAAGTCTAGCCACGAGAGCATTTCTTCAGCCCTCCCAGCAATTCTATGAGCTGTGACTGTACTGATTAATATCCTTTTTCACTTTTCCAAAAATGGAGTCTCTTGTTCATACTTTCCTATATCCAGGGGTGTATCAAGTGGATACATCTGGATACTTAGAAATATAAAAATGAAACAGGAAACTAAATGTAGTACACTTGATTGAAGGCTAAAATAAGTTAACTAATGACCTAGACACTTCTGTTTAATTAACTGGGCTGGCTAATAATTTATTTCATCAAATAAAATAAGTTATTTTAATATAAACAATATATGTGTAAATCTATTAGAGGAATGTTTTCCATACTTATCTTACTTGAGAAAAGGAGGTGAAGGTTAGTTTTATTAACCCTTATAACAACCATAACAAATAAAAACACTGTTTTGCATTATTGGACCTTGGATATTTCTCAGTGTGAAATGATTATTTTTTTCCTTATGAATGTGAATGGCTAATACTCTATATTGATTTGTGCTGCCACTTGTCACAATGCTATTCTAAGAGTACTCTATTTGAGAAAGTTCAACTTTTAGTTACTGGCTCCTTTGTCTCTGAAAGTTTTGGTGATGCATCGTATTAGCTAAGCTACAATGATATTGTCAGGAAGGAAAGGAAAAATTAATGTTGATAGATGTGCATGACATTTATAACTTAAGATGTGTATGACCATCCTGCTAATCATGGCAAGTTTTCTTCCCATTTTCTGTATGAGTTGCATATATGTATATGTTTCCTTCTTCTAAACCATTCCAACATCAATTGCCTGTTGTGACTTTTATACAGGGAAGTGTATGTTCACAGCAAAAGTATTATCACAGTTGGATAAAAAACCTATTGTTAGTGATGCAAAGAAATGGAACATAAAGTGAATTTAGTTCAACGGAATGATGATCTTTTCCCCATGATTAGCATGGTCTTGTTTCTCATTGCAATATCCAAACAAGTATTATGTAACCTCCAGAAATCTGTACTGATATTGAAGGAAATGTGCAGCTCAGAATTTCAAGTGCTGTATTTGATTAGCATCCAAAAACCTAGTTTATTTGACTGGTGTTTGTTTATTACACTTATTTGAACAAGTAGAATCTTGAAATATATAAAGCTAGAATAAAAATAAAAGATTTATTTTTAAGTAAAAAGAGTGAGGAAATTTATAATTGATTTCCTTTATTCAAGAAATGCCCTCATAAACCTTAAGTAGGGGTTTAGATGTGGGTCCATCTGGACCGAAAGGAAAAAAATAAAAGAAAATCACTTAATAACTTATTTTAGAAATAAAAAAAGCTTAGGGTTTTAATGTATCTCTAAAAGTGGGCCAGGATCAGCAGGGGTTCTCATTTTATCTAAAACAGTTTCCATAAACTTGAGTATTTCAAATGTGTCAGAGATTCCACCTCTTTCAAAGTTTCTTCTTATTTAATCAATGTCTAATAACCAAGGGATGCTAGAGAACAGCTTTACAAAGCTCATTCTTGATGACTTCAGTTAAATCCTTGTTCTGTGCTTTATACTGATGAATACTTATATATCCTCCTTTTGTTGAGAAACACTGAACTCAGAAAAATCCTTATTTTCTGAAATTTTTTGTACCTTTTTTTCCCTTTGGACAGATGTTAGTAGGTGGAGTGTTAAAGACTCTAGACAGACCTAGTTTAATATATAGCTCCATATAAGCTACTGGAGTGAGAATTAAAAAATGGTATTTTGTTTCAAATCATAAAGGGTTTAGCAAAAGAATCAATATATACATTTGCCTGTTTTTAAAAGCTATGTTTTAAGTAAAAATGAATTTATTTAGTTATACATTAAACTTAAACCAGTAAACGATAATGTCATAAAATGAACTAGAGACACTAAAGATAGCTTTTCTCTAGTTTATTAAAAATGGTGAATGAACTAAAAGGAAAAAGGAACTATTTTTAGCAATAGCTTTTGTTTCACCTGCACTCTGGTCAGGGGTTAACGTGCACATTTTCAGTTAAAGCTAACTCAATTCAGCATCACTTTCTCGTTTCCTAGGAAATAGGGCAGTGGTCAGTGATCCCGTTAGCTATGAGTGCCATCAGTGGGAATACAAAATGGTCAACGGTGTCATTGTTTTTATCATAGAAAGGCACAGTTAGAAAAGAAACAATAAAAGAAGAAAAAGGAAGCAAAGGTGTAAAATGAGAAGAGTTTGGTGGAAAGGAAAGAGTGGAAGTAAGAAAAAATTTAATATTTGGGAACACCAATAACAATTGACTTTAGGACATTTTGAGTCTCCAGAGCTAATACGTAAATTTATAAGAATTAGTTCTGTCAAGTGATTCTTATTTTTGAGCTCCTTGTAGGCAGGTAGAAAAATGCTATACAGAGAAAAAGAAAAGAATACAAAACAGAAGTCTTGCCTTCTAGAAGGTTACATTTTAGTTAAAAATGTCATTCTAGCTTACAAAAAATAGCAGTTTTTTTCATGACAATATCTACTCAAACTAGGACAAATTTGGTTAGATTGAAGAATCCATTTGGAAGTTTTTTCAAGTGTATAACTATCATTTTTATGGATTACTGCCGTTTTCCCCCAGCATCAATTCTGATGGTCATACATCTAAGCATAGCATCATCTGAACAAAATGATGTCTACTCCATTGAAGATATCGTGGCCATTTTATTTCAGACTGAAATCAGAAATAAGATGGCAAAGCTGGTCTTAATTTCCTCATATTTTGACCCCTGGTTAATTCTCATTCTCTGACTAAAAGGCTGATATCGAGCTCTCTTAGAGGGAAAGAAAGGTACTGATCCCCAATATAAGTGTTATGAAAGAATAAATGGTGAATTATAAAGCACTTAGAATGGAGATATTAGAACTTCTTCAAAAGATTCTATTTTGTATGAATTGCCTTACATAGCCACAATATCAGTTCAAAATTCCATAGTGCGGGCATAATCTGTTGTCGCTTTTTGGTTTGCTTTAGATTATTTGTGTAAAGGGAGTCTAAATGTGACAGCTATGAAACATCCTAACTGTTATCAGCACATTTTGGCAGTCTCTTTGTAATGTAGCTTCTGGTCCTACCTCTGTTTATATTTTTAAAAACAATGGGAAACAGGATGATTGCTCTTATCACAAACAACAGAAGGACACAGAGAGCCGAGTTGCGTATACAATGACACTAGAGATGTGTCATATTATTATAGCTGATTTACTTCAGCTGATCAGTAAAGTAGGTCCTGTTGGTTCACATCTTCTGCTTGCTCTTTTCCATCTGATAATCTTTTGGTATATATATATATTTTTTTTAGTTTGGGCCTTTTCCTTTCTTTGTTCTATAATACACCCAGTCCATTTTCCCAAAGTAGAATAGCATACTCATTCTGAATTTTTATCCAC